>NC_045431.1:241767531-242069718 GCF_902635505.1 Sarcophilus harrisii
GGGGAGCTGAGGGGGAAGGTGGGGTAACAGCCCCCGGGGGGCGGGGGAGAGGAGAGGCTGGAGGCAGAAGACTTAGCCTTCCGAGGGCCGGGCAAGGCCTCCTACAGCTCCTTCCACCCTTGGAGGCAGGGGCTCATTCCCGTTTTACAGTTGAGGAAATTTAAGGCAAAGCTGAGGCAAAAGGCTTATGTGACCTTCACATATGTGTCTGACTGTGACCCCATCGGGGATTTTCTTGGCAGAGATATCGGAGCAGTTGGCCATTTCCCTCTCCAGCTCATCTGACAGATGAGGAAACTGAGGCAGGCAGGGTGAAGTGACTTGTCCTGAGTCTCGCAGCTGGTGTCTGAGGCCACCTTTGAACTCGGGCCTTCCTGCCTCTTGTTGTGCCCCTCTACCCACTGCACCATCCAAGTGGCAATCACCAGGAAGGGCCTAGAAGTCCTGGATGGTCACATCTGCCGTTGGGAAGGACTTGGAGCCCTTTCCAATCTTGGCCTTCCTTGTTTAAAAGCAGAACTTTTAAGGAAGGGCTCCTAGGCTTTCCCTGACTGAGCAGGAAGACCAGCCCATTTGATGGAGAAGTAAACAGGCTCCAGGAGGGAAGAGACCCAGGCATCGTGGGACCAGTTGGATTGAGAATGGGGAAACTGAGGATGCCAGGAGAAGGGAAGTAACCAGCCCAGGATCTCAGTGGGTGCTAGGTAGGGAAGCCAAGATTTAAACTTTTTTTTTATAGCTTTTTATATACAAAGCATATGCACGGATGATTTTTCAACATTGACCCTTGCAAAACTTCTGTTCCCACCTTTCCCCTCCTTCCCCCCACCCCCTCCCCTAGATGGGAGGTAGTCCCATACATGTTAAACATGTTAAAGTAAATCAAATACAGGTAAACATATTATACAGTTCTCTTGTTGCACAAGAAGAATTGGATTTAGAAAGAAGGTAAAAATAACCCGGGAAGAAAAACAAAAATGTAAGCAGTTCACATTCATTTCCCAGAGTTCTCTGGGTGTAGCTGGCTCTGTTCTTCACTGATCTATTGGAATGATTTGGAGCCTCTCATTGTTGAAGATCGCTCGTCCACCAGGACTGACCGTCGCATAGCCCTGGCTAACGATCTCCTGCTCCTGCTCCCCTCCCTCAGCACAGTTGCTGTCGGTCTCTCCAGGCCTCTCTGAAATCCTCCTGCTGCTCATTTCTTACCCAACAATAATATTCTGAACGTTCATATCCCACAGTTTTCCCGGCCCTTCTCCGGCTGATGGGACCCAGGCTCGCTTCTGGCCGTAACAAACGTTCTTGCACATACGGGTCCCTTTCCCTTAACAAGATCGTTACTGCTAGTGGAGGACTGACCGGGTCTCTTTGCCACGCACTCATGGGAACGGCACCTGAGAGAGGCCCCGGCAGGGGCGCCTGAGCGACCTGAGGGCGAGAAGAGAGGCTGCGTCCCTCCCTAACCTTTGTGTGTCCCGGGCCCTCGGGTAGCGACCGCCCCCTTCTCCGGAGGACACTTTCCGGTTAGAGAAATCCCTGCCCCCCTCCCCCTCCCCCTCCCCCTGGGAATGGGGTCACCCGGAGGGACCGGCCCCCCTGCAGCCCCCACGCCCGTCCTTCTGCCTGAGCGCTGCCCCCCCCCAGGGCCTGAAGGGCGGAGAGACCCGAGGCCGTGGGGGGTGACGCCCCTCCCAGGGCCCCCGCACAACCGGGACAAACAACCACCCGCGGGAGGGCGGGGGAGATGAAGGAAGAAAACAGCTCGGGGCGTTCCAGGCTGCGGCTCCAAGATGGCGCCCGAGGGGCCGCGGGGACTGGGCGCGCGGCCAAAGCGCCTCCGCCCGCCAGCTGCCCTTGGAGCCGGAGACTCGGTGCCAGGGACGCCGCATCCGGGCCGGGACGCAGGGGGGGGGAGGGGAGGCGGAGGCTTGTGGCGCCGGCTGTTTAGCGGGGTGGGGGAGGGGCGGGGCCCGGGACCCCGCCCGCCCCGGATCTCGGGGGTCCCTTCTAGCTCGGCATCCCAGACTCCTCGGCCAAGAACCGCCCGGAGATTCCAGGGCACCTGCCTCCGACAGGGGCGGGGAGTGACCCGGGCCCCGAGCCGGGCCCAGCGGCCTCCTGTTTGCCCAGGGCACAAGGGCCCTCTCTCGGCCCCTCCTAGAACAGTGGGCCCCTCGCTGGCTTCCGGGGCGCGCCTCCCGTGGGGTCCGCCCCCGAGACCGAGTAAAATAAACAGAAAAGGGCCCAGCCAGGCCCTGTCCCGGGAGCCCGGGGCTCCGTCCGCAAGGGGGCGGGGGCAGCGCGAACCACACACAAACACACAAAAACACACAAAGGCGGGAACGCTCTCGAAAAGTGCCCGGGGGCGCCGGAGGGTGGGGGGAGGAGGGAGATCCAAAGGAACGGACGCAGTGGGAGAGAGACAGGGGGGAGGGGGGAGGGGGAGGGGAGCTCGGGTCAGTCCGGGTCGGAGACTCGTTGTTTTTCCGGGAGAACATATTTGTTTGTAGCAAAGGTTGCCTCGAAACCGAAGGGAGCGATAAAGGCGCTCTGGTGGCTGAGATAACCCCATGAGCTCACTTTGGGGAAGAGGTCGGCACAGGGCGGGGCACGTAGTGGGGTCACCGTAAAAACGCTTATTGCATTAGGAATGGAGGAGGGGGCCGGGTGTGGAGAGATGGGGGCGGGGAGGAGGTCCGTCTTGGTGCTAAGCTAAGGGCTCCCGTGGGGAGAAGCTGCTGGGCGGGATGCGTGGCCCGGGAGGGGCCGGCTCCTTCCTGCTGGCGGCTGCTGGGGCCGGAGCTGCTCTGGTTTCTCTCCTTCCTCCCTCTTTTCCCCTCCCCCATCCTCCTGCCTTCCTTTGCTATGTCTTTCCCTCCTCCCTCTCCCTCCTCCCCATCCCCCATCCTTCCGAACTCCCCCTCCTCCCTCCCCTTGCTATGTCCTTCCCTCTTTTCCATCCCCCTCCTCCCCACTAAGGGGGGCCGCTTGCCCCCCTCCCGCCTGACCAAAAGCTTTGCCTTCTCCCCAGCCACTTTCTTGGGCCCCTGGGCTGACGGCGAGGCGGTCTTTCCCATGGCTCGCGGTCTTTCCCATGGCTCGCGCCCCTTCCTCGCGCCCCCTCCCCCCCTGTTCTAAGAGCTGGGAGGCCGCCTCCCCCAGAGCAGCTGCCAGGGCTGGTATCTTTCCATGGGAAGTCAGTTCTGCAGCTCGGTGTGGGGGAGGGGGCCTGGCTCCCCGATCTGGAGTCGGCATTTGTCCCCTGCAATGCTCAGGGAGGGCCACCTTCTCCTGGGGCTTAGTGGGGATGTCTGGGGGCCTGGACCAGGGCAAGAAGCCCTTCCCAGGACCTTGGGGCTGCAAGAGGGGGGACTCAGGAAGAAGCGGGGGGGGGGGGGGGCAAGAAGCCGCAGATGGGCCTGCCTCCTCGGCTGGACACGAGCTGAGATGATGGGGAAAGAGGAGTTAGCCAGCTAGATCATCTCTTGGGCTTGCATGTGCCAAGCACTGTGCCAAGGCCCTGGGGATTGAAGCACACAGCTGTGGTTCAGTCACGTCTGACTCTGTGACCCCATTTGGGGTTTTCTCAGCAAAGATATTGGGGCAGTTTCTCCAACTCATTTTACAGATGGGGAAACTGAGGCAGCCACAGTAAAGTGACTCACCCAGAGTCCCACAGCTAATAAGTGTCTGTCCAGATTTTGACTCAGGGAACCCCAGGCCTGCTGCTCTATCCACTGAGCCACCAGCTCCCTCCTGTCCTTAGTTCTTATATTATTATGGGGGGGAGGGGCTGCCTGGCTCAGAAATGGTCAGCAGGAGGTGAAGGCCTGTTCTATCAGAAGCAGGGGGGTGGGGGTGGGGCTGGGAAGGAGGGGAGGAGGAGGAGGGAGGGAGGAAGACCAGGAGGGAAAGAGGAGCAGCCAGGGCAGCAGAGCCCACAGCTTATTAACAAGATGGGTCTTCATGAGCTTTGGACCCTCCAAAATTACTCACCTGGTGCCCTATCAATCCATTAACAGGCATTTATTAAACACCTAATGTATGCCAAGCTGTATGGCAGGTATTGGGGATATGGAGGCCCCAGTGAAATAGTCCCTGCCCTGGAACTTGCGTTAAGTTGGGGGAGACAGTATGTGGAGATGACAAGAGCAGCTCCCAGGCCTGCTCTGTGCCAGGCCTGGTCCCTGGGCAGGTCCCGTAACCTCTGCTGGTCCCGGGGCAGGATAGAGACAGGCCATACGTGTACAGGCGCCCGATGAGGGGGGGCCCATGTCAGTCTCTTCAGGCCTCTTTGAAATCCTCCTGCTCATTTCTTACCAAACAATAATATTCCATAACATTCATATACCACAATTTATTCAGCCGTTCTCCAATTGATGGGCATTCACTCAGTTTCTAGTTTCTGGCCACTCCAAAGAGGGCTGCCACAAACATTCTTACACATACAGGTCCCTTTTTTTAAGATCTCTTTGGGGTATAAGCCCATTGGAAATATTGCTGGGTCAAAGGGGATGCACAGTTTGATAACTTTTTGAGCATAGTTCCAAATCGCTCTCCAGAATGGCTGGACGTATTCACAGTTCCACCAACAATGTATCAGTGTCCCTGTTTCCCCACATCCCCTCCAACATTCCACATTATCTTTCCCTGTCATTCTAGCCAATCTGACAGGTGTGTAGTGGTATCTTGGAGTTGTCTTAATGTGCATTTCTCTGATTAATAATGACTTGGAGCATATTTTCATATGGCTAGAAATAGTTTCAATTTCTTTGTCTGAGAGTTGTCTGTTCATATCCTTTGACCATTTATCAATTGGAGAATGGCTTGATTTCTTATAAATCAGAGTCACTTCTCTCTATATTTTGGAAATGAGGCCTTTATCAGAACCTTTGACTGTAAAAATGTTTTCCCAATTTATTGTTTCACTTCTAATCTTGCCTGCATTAATTTTGTTTGTACAAAAACTTTTCAATTTGACATAATTGAAATTTTCTATTTTGTGATCAGTAATGATCTCTAGTTCTTCTTTGGTCATAAATTCCTTCCTCTTCCACAGGTCTGAGAGGGAAACTATCCTATGCTCTTCCAATTTATTTACAATCTCATTTTTTATGCCTAGGGCACAAACCCATCTTGACCTTATCTTGGTGTACAGTGTTAAGTGTGAGTCGATGCCTACTTTCTGCCATACTAGTTTCCAGTTTTCCCAGTAGTTTTTGTCACACAGTGAGTTCTTATCCAAAAGCTGGGGCAAGAGCCCACGTCTTTATTTACTGGCCCTCCTGTCCCTGAGTGCCGAAGGTCCCCGATCTCTGACGGGTCCATGATTTCCCTTCAGAGCTTGTTTCCCCATCACCTGCTCTGTGCCTGCATTCGTGGCTAAACAAGAATTCACTGGGAATAAGTGTACATGCAAACTAACAACCAAGCAATTTGGGGAGGGGGGGGGGGGAGGCGGAGCACTGACTACTGAGGGAAGCTTGGAAAGATCAACCCGGAGGCCTCAGAGGCCAACCTACCATTGTCTAATTATCTGCCAGAGGAAGCAGTGCTCTCCCAGACTACGTCAAGTCCCATGGAAATAAATCTGAACAAGCCTCTGGTCCACCCAGTCTGACCAGGCCATTTCCCGCTTCTCCCCAAGCAAACCCCCCAGGGGCCCTTAGTTTCAACTCTGCCCTGCCATTCAAGGCCCTGCATCCAATTTTTCCAGCCTCTTCCCTAGGGCCCCTTCTTTATGCTCTGGACAAAATGTTGTGCTCTCCGTCCTTGAGCCTTTGCCGGTCTGTCCCTTCCTCGGACCTCGAATGGCTGTTTTCTTATTTGTAAAAAACAATGATTTCCCCCCGAATCCCATGCGAAGAGAATTTTCAACATTCATTTTGGGGGGAACCTTTTGAGTTCCACGTTTCCTCCTGCCCTCCCTCCTCCCCAAGATGGCGGCCAATCTGGTCTGGGTTTGTGCAATCTTGCAAAACATGTTTCCACACTAGTCACGTGCCGAGAGAAGAAACAACAGAAAAGAAAGAGAAAACAAAGTGAGAGTCGGCTGCTTGGATCTGCATCCGGACTCCCTGGTCCTTCCTCTGGATGTGGGCGGCCTTTTCCACCATGTTGGGAACAGCTTCCTGAGTCTCTCAGGGTTGGTCACAATGGCAGCTCCTGGTTCTGCTCACCTCACTCTTGCTGTGTATTCTTAAAAGCTGACTCAAAGCCCACCGCCTCCAGGCAGGCTTCCCAGTTCTCCAGTCCCCCCCCTCCCCATCTCCACCTTGGTCATGACCTTGGTTATTTACTGAGTAATATCAGTGTCCCCGATACCTGGGACAGCGTCCCCCCTCCCCCACAGAGAGAAGATAGTTTTACTGAGGAAATGGCAAATGGAAATTGTGCTTAATCAATCCCCGACTTGATTTTTAGCTGAGCCTGCTGGGAATGATCACCCTTCATCCAAGCAGCTTGTGTTAGTGATTGGGGCTGAACGCCCCCTCCCCTCCCGGCAGCCCAAGAGGCTGCTTGGAAAATTCCCCTTTTCTGGGTGAGTCAGAGGAGCCTTTCTTTGGATGAGTTAATTCCTCATTTGGACTCATGGAAAATCACCAGCTTTCCACATGACGCGGGCTCCATTCTGGGACTGTGACCAGCCTGCCAGGCCGCCCAGCCAATCAGAGAGGAGGGATGTTTCCTCCTGGAGCTTGCCCGGCCTTGCAGGCCCCCTTGCCCAGAAATAGTCCCCGCTGCTAATCTATTTCTGGCCCTGCTTTCCCTGCTCTTGTCCTTGGCCAAGGTGCCCCAGATGCATGGGCCTCCTGCTCTGCGGCAAACTCTGCCCCCACGTTACCTACCACAGATTTTGCGGCCAGAAAGTTCTGTTAAGTTTCACAGGAGCCCAGGCCCTGTTTAATGGCAGTGATTCGCCCTTGCTAATAGGTAGCTGGGGACACCGTATGCACTGAGTTCCCATCTGGGGTCTGAGGAAAACCTTAGTTTAAATGTGGCCTCAGACACTTCCCAGCTGAATGTTCCTGGGCAAGTCACCGCCCCCGGTCTGCCTCAGTTTCCTCATCTGTCAAATGAACTGGAGAAGGAAATGGCCAACCCCTGCAGCAGTCTTTCTCGAAGAGTCGGGCACACTGAGCAAGAGCCTTGCTGATAAATGGAATGGGCTCGGTTGCTCTTTGTTACAGATTTCAGTTGGCACAGCATCTGAGCTACCTGCCCCAGTGTCTCACTCAGGGCTCTGTAGACAGGAGGAGCTTAATAACTGCTTGTTGATTTGTAGAAGAGAATTTTCTAGGAGGACACCAACATAATTCTGTGTGTGAGAGACGGGAGTTAAGGGAGAAGGGAGGGTCCAGGGCACGATGGTTTTTAGATCAAATGAGATAATATTTGTAAAATGTTTAAAAATGCACTTGTACAGTTCCCAGGAAACAGTAAACACTCTATAAATGCTTATTCATTCCCCTCCCCCATGTAGTTGTCCCGGCTTTGGAGGCAACAGACTGGTCCAGTTCCAGTGGGGTTGGAGACTCTGTTCTCTGAGACTCATTTTTTATTTGTAAAATGGGAAAGAAGCAGGTCTCCGGCTCTGTATCTGTATCTGTATCTTTCTTTTTCTGTTTTCTGTCTCTGGGTCACTTATTGTGGGGGAGTCACTTTATAACCTTCAAACTGTTAAGCAAAGTGATTTCCTCAGGGGTACTCAGATCCCCACTCTGAGGAACTGGGCCAGAGGGCCTGGTACACAGTAGGCGCTTAATAAGAAGGCACCCTTCTGGGGCGCTCCAGCCTCAGGGAACAAGGTTTCCCACCCACCCCCCCATTGGGGGAGGGGCATCTGAGCCCCAGCTCCCAGAATAGAACACTGACGTCACCGGCTCTGTACGGCCCGGTCTCCGGAGAGCCCCTTCTCTGCCCTTCCCAAGGGGGGCTGCTCTGGGGCATTAATCAGAGCCTTAGGAAAGGCCGCTCTCTCCCTGCCTGCCCCGGCCCCTGGTTAAAAATAGCCAGTTCTGGGCGCTGCCAGTCCCGGGGACAGTGGGAAGAGGGGCTCGGGGGGGGGGGGGGGGGGGGGGAAGGGGGGGGCCGGGGCTCTCGCTGGCTGCCAGTCACATGACCACAGCCATTCCCGCGGGCCAGACCCTGGGCCAAATGCCTGGTTGGCCCCGACAGCCCCCGGGGGCGGGTCTCGCCCTCGCTGGGCAGACGAGGACGCCGAGGCAGCGGAGGGGACCTGCCCCGGTCACCCAGCTCGGAGGCCGGCTTTGGCCCCGGGGGCGCCGAGTGCCAGGCAGGGCGGGGCGGCGCCAGCCCCGAAGCCCGGAGTCCGGACGGGCCCGCCCGGGGCGTCAGCCTCCCCCGCCCCTCCCAGCCGCGGTTCCGAGCCCCCCCGCGCCCCCCTCCCCCAGGAAGCCGACCCCTTGTGCTCAACCCCCTCCAGCCTCAGTTTCCCTTTGGGGAAATGGGGGCGTGGACCAGATGTTCCCGGAGGTCCCGTACAGAGCCAGCGCCCCCCCCCCCCCCCCGTGAGCTCGTGCTCTCAGGCCCTTTCCGTCCGTCCGTCCCCAAAGGGCCCCTCCCCCTCCCCCTCCCCCTCCCCCGCTTTGCGCAGTGCGGCGGTACGGGAGGCCGGGCCCGGCCCAGGCGGACGGTGAGGCTCAGGCGCCACCTGCCGGTCGGACCCGGCTCCGCGCCCTCCCTCCTCGGCCGCGCCCCGCCCTCCCACGCCGGGAGCAACGCCCGCCCTCGCGGCCTCCGAGGCTCAGGGAGGGGCCGCGGCCGAGCTCAGCCTCCCCCTCCCGGGGCTCCTGCCCTAAGCCCTGAAAAGCGGGGATTCTGGGCGGGGCCCCGGGGCTGAGAGGGCCCGGCCCACTCGTGGGGGGGAGGGGCAAGCGCTGGGTGTGCCCCCCCCATAGAAACAGGAGGGCGGGGCGCGCTCTGCTGCTAACGGGACCGCGCCTCGGACCCCCTCCTGGGGGGGAGGGGCAAGCGCTGGGTGTGCTGGGATGTGCGCTTGTGCGTGCACGTGCGCACGCGGGCCGACGGCCCCACCCTCACTCGAAGCCGCCTCGGGCCCCAGCTGGGCGCTGGGCGGAGCCTCCCCCTCCCCCTCCCCCCCCCCCCACCCCCCAGACCCGAGCTGGGCTCCCGGACCAACGGTCTCATTTTACAGATGGGGAAACTGAGGCCGCAGGGGCCTCCTAGGCAGGGTCTGAAGCCTGGTTTCGTCCCTGCCGACTATTACCGTGGGTTGCAGAGGCCAAGCCCCGCCCGTTGCCCCCAGGGGTTGCTTCTAGTTTTGCTCTGAGGCTGAGCGGGATAGATCCCCTGCCCTTGTCCCAAGTTCAAATCCTGGCCAAGCCTCCTGCTTCCTGTGTGAACTGGGCCTCAGTTTACCCATCTGTAAGATGACGTTTAAAGGTCACTGACCCCTGCCCTGCTTTCTGGCTCTGGGTCCAAACCCTCGGGCCCCGCCCTTCCCACCCATCCCTTGGGCTCACTGCAGATGTTCCCCAGCTCCAGCCCCTTCCATGACGTCATTTCTTGCCTGACTTAATGAATCAAAGGGGGCCTCTCCAGCCCTGCCGAGGCCCTGCGGGGGCCTTCTCTGCCCAGGCTGGGGGGCTCTGCCCACCCCAATCTTCCTCCTGCCCAGCCCCCTCCCGGCTAACTTTCTGAATGAGGGCATTGTCCCCTGTAGACGTGGGGGAGCCAGGGGAGGGGAGGCTGTCCTGGAGGGGTGAGTCATCTTGGCAACATTCTGGCCAGACTCCCTGCTAAGACCCGGGCCCTCGGCCTGGGCCGGGCCTTCTTGTTGTGAAGTGGGATTTAATTATCAAATGTTTAGTGAGCACCTTGTGCGGGTGCTGGCAGCTAACCCTGGGCCTGACCTCACCTTCCATGGGGACCACCACCCGGGACCCCCCCTTCCCTCTGGGATTTACTCCTGTCCACGCTGCAGGGATCTGGTATTGACTGTGGGTGTGTCGCGCCTCTGAAACCGGCCGGGGACCAGACCCTGGCCCTTGCCCGGCCGTCCCTCGTCTAAGCCCAGTCCGTGGCTCCCCGTCCCTGCTGCCGGGTCCTCTTCCAGAACAAAGCTCAGCCCAAACATATGAACACACGCGTGTCCACACGTGTGTAGCTTTGCGCGCTGCCGTAAATTCTCCGAGGGTGGAGATGTTTTATGTCAGGCCCAAAGTGGGCTCTTAAGTGATCCCTGAGGGAAAGGGCCAAGGGGGGAAAGGGGGATTCTGGGAAAGCCAAGGAGAGGTGGATGCTATGGGCCAAGATGGGGGGGCGGCCTGCAGAAAGTCCCTGAGTATGGAAGGTCCAAGCTGAGGGGCCCCCAAAGGTGACCAGGGTGAAGGGGGATGATGGACAGTCCGGTTGGGAGTGGTTAGGGAGGACACGGGAAGCCGGGCTTTAGAGTTGGGAGCCTGCCTGGAATGGGAGCGGGCGGCTCAGAGGCTGCCAGTGCCGGCCCTGGTTGGCCCAGAGGCTCAGGAAAGGCCCAATGGGGAGCACAGCCATGGTTCTGGCCCTCGGGGTCTCCCTGCTCCCGGGAGATGGCGGACCTGTGCCCAGAGGACCTCACGGGTGCCTGCCTAGCTCCTGGCTGGCTTCTCCGAGGCTTCTGCCCTCCTGCTATGGTCCCTCCCCCAGGGCCTCCTCTTCCTCCTCCCTGCTCTTCCTTTCCCCCCTTCCAGGTCCTGGTCTCCGGCCATGAGAGAAGGGAGGGCAGACCAGCCTTGCTCTTGTTCCTGGCCGGGGCCTGTCGGCGGCTCCCCTTTCTGGCCACCATTTTCTTACATGTTCGTTCTCCTCCCCAATGTGCAACCTGAGGGGTGGGAGGGGGCAGTTTGGGACACGTGTCTTCTGATTGGTGGAGAGGAGGCCTGTGTGAGGGGGAGGCCCCCCCCAAACCTGGAAACAGGGATTCAAGTCAGGAACACGAGTCCAACCCGGCCTGGGCCGCTTAGCTGTGGGAGCCTGGGCAAGCTGGGCGCCGCTTTGCCTCGGTTTCCTTGTCAGTTAAATGCGAGGCTCTCCCTGGCACTTGGTGATCTGGGGGTGTGTGATCGCACCCACCCTGGCCTCAGAGATGGCTGCAGCAGGTCCGTGTCTGGAGCCGGGAAGGGTGGGGGCAGCCCCCTTCCTGAGGACTGTGGCCCTCCAAAGTGCTGATCTCACCCCAGGACAAAAATCAAAGGCCCAGCTGCTGCCGCCCCTGAGCTTCCTGCTCTGGCCCCGGGGAGTTCTCAGCTGGGCCCACGAGCATGAGCTCAGACTCGGCATGAAGCAGCTGCCACCTCCTCCACACAGAGCCGGCTCCGGCCTGTCCCAGGCTTGGCCTCAGGGGTGAAGGTCCCAGAGTTCAGATCCCACCCTTCCCAGGAGGCCTTTCCAGCGCCCCCTGGTCCCTTCTCAGGGCAGATCACCTTCCACATCCTGGCTGTCCCGGGATGTAAACAACTTTTTGCCCATCTCCTTGAAACAGCAGCTGCTGCCTTTCTCAGCCCACCCTTAGCCGGGGGCTTGGAGCCCATCATGGACCCTGAGCCAAGGAAGAGAGTGGCCCAGGGGGGATGAGGTCACAGGACAGGGTCATGGGTAGCGGCCTCAATGAGGCCTGAAGGAAGCTGACCCTTGGCTCTCAGTCTGAGCTCTAAGTGGAGCTCCGACCCAGGGCTGGAGGAGGCCCCGCCCCGTGTGTGAGTGTGTGAGTGTGTGTGTGTTTGGGGGAGACGGTGGATCTGGACTGAATCCGGATTCTGACGGGCTCAGCCCTGTCTCCTGTCCGAGAGCTGGAGGGTCAGAGGAAGGACCTTTGAAGCCACTGAGAACTGGGCAGGAAACTGAGGCCCTGAGCCCTTGACAGAACGTCCCCAGAAGAGACAGATTTGCGTTCCACACTTTCTGATGACTCCAGGCTCTCTCCCCTGAGCCACACTGCCTCTGAAAGTTGAGCTGTCCATCACGGGAGGAACATAACTGCTAACTAATCTGCCCGGACCCCGACCTTTTCCCCGGGCTCACCTTCCTGGGCTCTGTCTGCCCACCCCCCCGCCAACCCCTTTTGGTGCTCTCCTTCCCAAAAGTTTGCCTGGCTTTCCTATATATTTTGATAATAATAATGGAACTCCTACATGGCTGGCACGTTTGCACCCCTCACCCCGTAAGGGGTGCAGGGAAGAGGCTCCCGACGAGCAGCTGGTCAGGCCCTGTGTGTCCCCGGGAGCCAAGTGGGAGTGGGAGTGAAGGCAGGGCTTTTTTTTGTTCTTTCAATAGTATTTCCTTGTTCCAAATACACTCGGAGGTCGTTTCCAACACAGATTTGGTGCATTTTGTTCCCCGTTTTCTCCCTCCGTCCCCATGACGACGACAGGCTGTCTGATGTAAGTGAACCACGTACGATCCCTTTGAATGTATTTCCATATTTAGAGAAATCGGGCCAGATGGGAGAAGAACCACGTCAGGAGTGAGCAAGCAAACAAAACCGGGTGGGATGCCCGGGAAGCCAGGCCTGCGGCCCCTTCTCCGCCTCCGCTGAGCTCCAATCTCACGTCCTCATTGCCTTTCAGACACCCAGCTCCGGATGTCCGGTAGCTCGTCACCTCAACATCTCCAAACGGAGCTCGGGGTCCCTCCCCCAAACGCACCCGAACCCCCCCACATCTCCCTACTTGGCTGGGCAGCACCAGCCGGTCCTTGGGCCCTCAAGCTAGGAGTCAGCCCGGACTTCCCCATCTCTCCCTCCCTGCCCCCTCCATCCAATATGGCGCCCTTTGTAGCATCTCTCCATCCCACCCCCTTCTGGCCCCCCCATTGGGGAGCACTGGGGCCATTGCACGGTCTCTCCCCACTGTGATCCAGTCTTCACTCTGTCTGATCCACTCACACCGCTCCCTCCCCAGGATCAAAAAGCAAATCCTCAGGCTCTGAAATCCTTAGTTCTTCTTGCCTTCCCACTCGACCCTCTTCTCTGCCTTCCCCTTCCTTGTTTCCTGCCCAAGGCCCGCCATCTCTCGCCCTGGTTCTCTTTCCCTGGCTCCCCCTCCCCACCCTGGGCCTGGAACTCTTCCTTTCTCCATTTCTGACTCCTGGCCCCCTTCCAGTTGATACTGGATCCCGTTTCTGCAGGAGGCCCCTCGGCTCCCTTACGCGGGAGCCTTCTCTGAGAAGGGCCGGGCCCTTCTGCCTTCCCTTGCACCCGTGTCTGCCAGAGGAGGGATCCGATTTCACAGGCGCGGGTCCGACTCCAGCCCGATCACGGTCAGCTTGCCTCCCACGGGCCCGAGCTCCAAAGGAAGTTCTGGGGAGTTTCCACAACCTCCCTGAGCCTGTTCCAGGTGAGTCTGCACTAGCTGTGGGAGCAGGACCAAAGTCTGCGTCTGGGCAAGTCACTCTGCAAGGATTCGATTTCGTCACCTACAAAACGGGTACGAGGCCTGGGCCGTGTGGGTGAGGGCGCCCTGGCATCCTGGGCCTTCTGAGGCTCGCGGATTTAATGGGGTGTAAGGAAACTACGGCCCAGAAAGAGCGCGGGTTTAAGGTGACCGTGGAGGCCATTTGAGCCTTGTCCAAGGTCTCACGTATCACGGAACTGAACTTGGAAGGGACCTTGGCAATGATCTAATTTACAAGAAAGGAACCCCTCCGAAAACACTAGCTGGGGTTCTAGATGAGGTGGGGTAGAACCCCGAGCACAAGATTGGGTTCTCGACTCCAAAGCCGGTCTTCACATGACACAGAAATGTGAGCTGTCCTTGATGGAGGGGGCCGGGCCGGGCAGCCCAAGTCACAGAGGCTGCTCCGGAAGAGCCACAGTGGTTCGACCTTCCTGCTGGGCCCAGGGCCATACTATAGCGTTTCTTCCTCCTGGGCCTTGGCCCAAAGGGGCAGAACCTCTCCCAGCAGGCCTGAGGCAGCAGCTTACCTCAACTTCCGTAAAGTGCAGGGGGCGGCTGGGAATACCCGAGCCAAGCACCTAGGACGCGTCATCGTGGCTTCTGAGCCAGCAAATGTCAAGCAACTCAAGGATCGCCATACCTTGGATTTCTACTTAATAAAAGTTCTACTATAGGGGCAGCTGGGTGGCGCAGTGGATGGAGCAGGAGGACCTGAGTTCAAATCTAGCTCAGACACTTAACACTTCCTGGCTGTGTGACCCTGGATAAGTCACTTAACCCCAATTGCCTCAGGGAAAAAAAAAAACTGCCAAGTCCCCAAAGTACAAAATCCTCATTGTTTTGTCACAAACCACTCTAAATATGTTAGAAACACTCTTTATTATTGTTAATGGTTATTTATAGAATACAA
Organism: Sarcophilus harrisii; assembly: GCF_902635505.1. Classification (NCBI taxonomy): domain Eukaryota; kingdom Metazoa; phylum Chordata; class Mammalia; order Dasyuromorphia; family Dasyuridae; genus Sarcophilus; species Sarcophilus harrisii. Next base: position 241,781,863 of record NC_045431.1, read on the forward strand.
AAAATTAGTATTTTCACTTAAAAAAGGAACAATTATTAGTAAAAGAAACAAATACCCCTTGTGTTTGAGAATGGGAAGGAGAGAATAAAGAAAAAAGCATCAGTTGGGTAGCAGAGGTCCGTCCCTGACCTGCCCCTCCCCTTTCTGAGAAGGCTCGGAGGGAATGCCCTCAGCCACTGGCGGCCCAGGGTGAAGTCTCTTGGGGCCCTGCCTGCTCCCCGGGGGCCCACGAGGGTGGGCACCAGGCGCAGTTCAGTATCAACATCCTTGAGGCGGTTTTTCAAAAAGAAAGCTCTGAGAGAAGGCCCTGAAATGGGCCTACAGAAGGTCTGCGAGTCCCTGGTGAGGACTTTCCCAGCAGCACGCAGGAAGCCGAGGGACATCCCGGGGGGTCCCCCTGCCTCCTCCCCTGAGATGCGCTTCCTTTTCCTACGGGATCAGCAGTGACCGGAAAGTTGTGAAAGAAATCCCCAACCCAGTTTTGATGGCAACGGGGAATGTTCTCCCCACTGAAAGGCCTGGTCTGTTGTTTTTTTTTGGGGGGGGTGGGGAAGAGTGGGTGATGGGGGAGGGCAATCAACCAGAATATGATTAGAAAATGATTTTTTCCCTAATTAAAATTTCCATTCAAATTGTGCTCCCGCGAAAGTTAAGGCACAGAGTCTTGCTGTAGGTGATAGAGAATCTCCAGGTGCCCGAGCTGAGTGCAGCTGGGGGGGGGGGGGGAAACAAAGGCAGCTGCCCACACCAGCTGGGCCCACGGAGCATCCCAGAGCCAGCCTGGGGAATCCAAACACTCAGTGCAGAGGGGCCCGGGGCCCCTTCCGGAGGCCTGAGTGAAGCTCTGGAGCTCATGGGGTTCCCAGAAGCCTCGGGCACAACAAGTGGGCATTCAGACCAAGGGCCCGTGGGTGGCACGGGCTCAACCCAGAAAGTAGAACTTTCATGGGGATGAAAAGGAGACTGTGTCCCGGGTGACAATAGGAATTCCAAGCCCACCAGAGTGCCCCCAACCCACCCGTCCCAGTCTTCTGTCACCTATCAAATAGCAGGCAAGCAGAAATACCCAAGGCTAGGGCCTCCTGGAGGAGCTGGGGGGCAGGTCTCCCTGGCCAGCCGGCAGTGGGGGCGAGAGCCAGGGGCATCGGGCGGCCCCAGGAGGGGAGGGTGACCACGTGTCTGGCAGAAGGAATGTGGATGGTGCGATGTCACGGCCACAGGGCCAGAGAGAGGCCCTGAACCTGACTCTGCCATTGCGACCCCAAGCTGGAGGGTCCTTTGGCTGCTTCAAGACCCAGCTTGTTCAGACAGTAGCAGGCACTGTGGGGAGGGAAAGGCCGGTCCCTGCAGAGGGGGAGGGCACCGAGGCCCCCAACTCTGGGCCCAGGGGAGCAAGGTCCCATCACCGAGTCACCGGCCACAGGCAGGCGAAGGAAGCAGGTATAAATTAGAGGAATAATTTAGCAGAGCGCGCCCTGTCCAGGAGGCGAGGGCGGGCCGGTGCCCCCAGGGCAGTGTTGGCTGCGGGTCAGGCGGGTGCTCGGTCCTCTGGGCTTGTCAGCCCTGCTCCAGACTGTCCGCGGGCTGGACCGCAGTGTATGCTGCTGGGCCCAGGGACAGCTGGCGACTGAAGAAGGAAGTCGTTCGCTTTGGCTTCACCCGCTTGATCTCCTTGCCTGGGGTTGAGAGGGAGGGAAAAGATTCGACTCAGTGGGGGCCCGGGGCGGAAGCCCATTTGCCAGGCCGAGGTCAGCAGAAGGGTCTGAAGGTCATTGGCAGGGGGCGCTGGGTGCTCCTACGTGAGAACAGGCTGCCCTTCCCTCTTCCTGTCTCGGCCTGGGGAGGGCGACTGAGGAGACAGGTCACGTCCCGGTGCAGGTTGGGAACAGTCCCCTGGCCCTGCTGGGGGCCGAGGCACTTCCACCGGTCAGGGTTCATCAGAGCAGCGGGTAACGAGGGGGCTGTGACCTCTGCTTCCCTTCCCGTGGTTCTTGGAAGCCCAGGTCACGGCATCTGGAAGGAGACCTGGCTTTCGAGGACACAGGCCTGGCGGGCCCAGGCCACGGAGGGAGTTTCCCCAAAAAGGGGGCGGGCAGGAGTGGCCACAAAAATCGATGAGATTCAAAGCAAAGGAGAGGGGGAGAAAGCCGAGGACGCTCGGCCCGGACCCAACCTGGCCCCAAAAAGCCTGCGAGGAAAGCAGGCACTAGAGGCGGCCCTTCTCCCCTTCTCCCTCCTGGATGGCCACTGACCCCTCCGAACCCCACCCGCTGATGCTCTGGCCTGATGGTGGTGGGCTGACTAGGAAGTCTTGGGTTCCAATCCAGCCCCAGACACGGGCTAGCTATGTGACCTCGTGCGACCACTTGATCTTTCTGCCTCAGTTTCCTCAAATGTAAAATGGGAATGATGTCAGCTCCTCCAGGTTGTTGGGAGGATGAAATGAGATCCTTTCTGTAAAGTGTTTGGCCCCGTGCCTGGCACACAGTAGGCTCTCATCGCCCGCTGTCTGTTCACAAATACCTGAGGGGAGGGCAACGAGCAAGATGAATGAGAGGTCATGGGGGGGTGGGAGAGGCGCACACGCCCCTGCGTGTCTCTGTGGGCACACGTGTGCACAAACAAGAGACTGCAGACCTGGGGGACACACGACCCAGGCCCCACGGGGGCAGGGGTCTCTCATCTTTGGGTAGGTCTTTAGTGACTGCTTGCTGAATACTTGAAACTAGGGGGGGGGGTGGGGAAAGCACTTGAGTGAAGACCAAGGGAGAGACAAGAGAAGGGATACTTATCCTCCAAACGCACCATGGAGCAGCGAAGGGGACAGGGAAGAGAAAGGAACAGAGGAAGAAGCCAGGCCCGGCAGAGAACCTCGGTTATCCGGATGCTGCTCTCTCTGCCGGAAGCCCGGCCCTGACTCATTTCCCGGTTATCTTCCCTCCCCTCCTTTGTCCACAAGGAAGCTGCCTCTTTTCCTGTCGTCGCCCTCGTGAGGGTAGGGCCTGCCTTTGTCTCTCTCAGTATCCCTGGTGCAGGGGACAGGGCTTGGCACACAGCAGGTGCTTAATAAGTGCTTGCTGACTGACCCATTGCACCAATAAGGGGGCTTGGGTTGCTGGGGTGGGAATGGTGGGACCTGGGATAAAGAGGCTCCTTGGGAGGGCCTGGCACGGAGGAGCCCCGGCACCGACCCTGGCTTCTGGACTGGAGAAAGCAGACTTTGAAGTGTTGGGGGGGGGGGGCAGGGGACAGAGCTCCTGGTGGCGGAGGGGAGTTGTGGAGAGGGAGCCTCAGCCTCAATGTGTTGGCGGCTTTAGGAGGGCAGTGCCAGCCCCTGGTGCGGATCTAACCCAAGCTGGAAAGCGCCGGGGCTCTCCTCAAGATCTACCCCCCACCCCCGAGGATCTCCAGCAAAGGCTGGATGTGGGGGTTGTGGAGGGGCAAGGCAGGGGCTCTGGGTGCGGCCTCTGGCCTCCCTCTGGGCCCCAGATTTGCTGCCCCTCCCCAGGAGTCCAGGCCACTCACCATCATCCACATAATCGATGGTGGCCAGGTGCTGAAGCCGGCTGCAGACCACGCTGCTTTGCCTCCGAAGCTTGTGGCGCTGAGAGGGGCCGGGGCCAGCCGGGGGCCCAACCTTAGTCTCTGGGACTGGGGGAGGCTCCCTGGTGAGGCTCAGCTCGATGCAGTACTCGATGAGGCCACTCATCAGCTCGGCCTGGGAAAGCCAGGGAAAGGAGAGGGAGGCTGGGGTCTTCCTCCACTGGACTGTGGAGGGCCCCAGGAACCGGAGTTCCCAGCTCTCTGACCTGCCCCATCCATGCCCCAGGGGAGCTCCTGCTTCCCGTTCTCTGACAGGAGGCAAGTGCGCTCACCCTGCTGAGCCTCGGTCTCTCTTCCATAAAATGGGCCCAAGCCTATTTCCACTATTTCTCAGGCCCACGAAGCTATGGGATCTTGGTCTAACCCTAACCCAGGTGTTGATTATGTGACCATCACCCTTTGCAAGGAGGGGGCTGACTAACAGGCCACAAAGGGAAGGAGAAACCCCCACAGGACCAGCCCAGAGGCCGGCCTTGCTCTGCCCCGCTCCGCCCCCAGTGGAGCTTGGCCAAGAGGCCTGAGAAGGGCCAGGGCCGAAGGGTCCCGGGGACCAGCACCAGGGAGAACCAGAGCTGGGGCTCGGTCCAACTTTACGGGGGCAGCGGAGCCCCCGGGATCACAGGCCGCCCTCAGTTACTGGGCGGGCTTGCCCTGACCTGCCTGTGAATTCTGACCCACAGAAACCCTCTCCTGGGGGCAGCGCTCCGATAAGAACCACCGAGGCCATCCCGCAGGTCACCTGGGCCGTGGGCTCCAACCATGGCCCTCGCTGGGGGACCGGGCCCTGCCCCTGTGCCCAGGCCGAGGCCGCTACCTGCTTGGAGTAGACCTTCAGCAGTTTGTTGACAGGCGTGCCCTCGCTCTCCCCGTCGAACTCCAGCCACAGGATGGGCTCGTCGTCGCCCGAGCACGTGTAGTCCCAGGACAGTTCTTGGAACCGTAGGCCCAGGAGGACGTGCTGGCAACAAGATAGCATGGGAGGAGTCAGGGGGAGGGACCGCCAAGATGGGGGGGGGGGGGGCCAGCAGGGGGCAGGGCAAGCTGAGAGGTCACAAAATCCTGCCTGTGACCCCTGTGGTTCCGAGAAGGCTCCCTGGGACTCTGCCAGCCTCCCCTTGGCCCCCAGGAAAGGCCATCTGCAAAGGCCTTTCCATACGACCTCACCTGAGCCCCACAACCCCGCTGGGCACTCAGTGCTCCCCATTTCATTGAGGGGGACCCAGACGCCGAGAGGAGCTGACCAAGGCCTCCTAAGTGTCGGGGAGCCCGCACGGTCTGCTGGCACGGGTCACTCAGGGCCCGTCCCGACACATTAGGACACCCAGAGTGGGCCCCTGCAGGCCGTACCTTCTCCTTGATGTCGATGACGTGGACGCCCTCCAGGTTGATGGCCACGGTCACGGCCTTGCGCCCACCGCGGTGCAGGAAGCCCTGGGCCGGCTTGTCCACCTCGCCGTAGAAGAAAGCGCACCTGGGGACAGGGGCCGGCCGTCAGGCTCGGGGCCCGGCCGGCTCCGGAGGCCCCCTTCCCGCGTGACTCACCCGTAGTAGGGCAGCTCATGGCACTTGAGCAGATAGGCCCGGTAATGCCTGGTGAGCAGCTCAGCCTCGGCCCCCACAGCCTCCTCCTTCACCTCCTGGTAGGCACTCAGCAGGCCCTGCTCCCCTGGCACCAGCCGGGGACCCCGACTCCGGAAGGCTGTGAAGAGGCTGTGAGGTCGCTTGCAGAGATGGGCAGGCAGGAAGGAGTCGAGCTTCTCTCTAGAGGGCAAGAAGTGCACCCTCAGGGGAGGGGACTCCCCCAGAGCGGCCCCCCCGAAGCCCTGGGGCTAAGGCTTCGGATGTGTCTGGGCTGCCCCTGTCCCCGGCCCCAGGAGAAGGCTTTCCAAAAGTCTGATTCTGGACATTTCTCTCGGGCCGGAGATGTGGAGCAGATGGCCCAGGGGAGGGAAACAACCAAGGCCCACAACGGGACCACCTCAAAGCCGGGGCTGAGGGAGGGCAGGGCCTGGGAGCCTCGGGGTGTTAACCCAAGGAGACGGGAAACCCCTGAGAGCGTGAGAGTCAGGCTGCCCGCTCGCTCAGGTCAGGGCCTCTTTGCAGGCCATGGCCCTGCGCCCCCAGCTGCTCAGCCCCCCGCCGGCGGTCTTTCTGGCAGAGCCCAGGCCCCTTTCCAGGAATGTTTTAACTACTTGGGGAAACACCGCATGTCCGAGGGACAGAAAGGCAAGTGCGGCCCCCCCTGCCCCGGGCCCCGAGCCCCGAGCTGGCCTTACTTCACGGCGCAGGCCGTCTGCTGCCCTTGGCGGTACGGCCCCAGCTCCAGGCGGCAGACCAGGGCCCCGAGCTTCTCGCAGTCCTCTGCGTCGCAGGGGTAGCGCACCTCCAGCACGTTGAACTTGGCCTCCTCATACAGTAGCCTCAAGACTTCCTCATTGTTGACCTAGGAGGCAAAGGGCCCTCAGGCGGAGGCCGAGCGGGGGCCAGAGCAGGGCCCTAAGGGTGGAGGGAGGTGGGAGACAAGGCAGAGCTGGGAAGCATCCTGGGGAGTCTGTTCTGGGCTCTGGGGGACCGGGCCGCCTCACCTGCAGCTCCTTGCGCTTTGGGAAGAAGACGTTCCTTCGGAATTGCAGGGAAGGCTCATCTGGGGACAGAGATGAGATGGTCACTGGTCCCGTCCTCCCCACTCCAGGGCTCCCCCCAGTTCCCCCACTGTTCGGGGGGGGAACAGCCTCAGGGAGCTTTTGGTTCATCTCACACCAGCACCGTGAAGCCCAATGAGGGCCGTGGACAGGCTGGCTGTGGCCCTGCTGGAGAGCGGGTCACCAGCACGGCCGGACCCGGGACAAGTCGGGAGAAGGCCAGGAGGTTCAGTGGGGCCTTGGCCCCAGGGCTTCACTCAGGGTGATGAGAATTGGACTTATTTAAATAGCAAACCCACTCCTGCCAGCCTGACGTGGAAAATGGAGGTTCAAGGGCGGGGGTGCTACCGACCCGTGGCCATGTCATCCTCCGAGGCGTCCGTGAAGCGGTACAGCAGGTCAGGCCACTGCCGGCAAACCTTGTAGGGCTGGTGCTTGGGCTTCAGCTGCACTTCTGGCGGGGGGTGGGGAGGGGGGGAAGAAAAGGGCCTCAGGGGGTGCAGGAAGGTCCCCCTCACCTGCCGCTGCTTGGGAGCCCCCAGCAAGGCCGAGCTGCCGGGCAATGGGACTGGGTAATTTGGGGAGCCAAAGCTGAAGGTCAGCAGGCCTGTGGAGGGCAGCTCTCCATGGGGCGTATGAGCCCAGAACCCCACTCTTCTGGGGCTCAGTCTCCACCACACCCATAGATGGTGGCAGCTCACAAGGTACTTCACGTGTACAAAGTGATTTTGTCTGCTACGGAGAGTGGGAAGGGTTGCCTTTGGCTTGGCTCCCCTGCCGCCTCCTTCCTGTCCTGGGAGCTCTCAGGCCTCAGGGGCACAGACTCGGTGACCTCTTGTGCTCTTCTGTGACCCCGGGGGGCCTCAGCACTCCCACGTCCCCCACCACATTATACTTGGCAGCACTTCTCAAAGTGGCCCCTTCCAGGCCCTCCAACCTGCTGCCCCGGCCCCTCACGCACCTGCTGCTGCTGTCCCGGGGGAGCTGTCCAAGCTCAGCCTTCCTGGGAAGCTTCCGGGCCCCGGCTGTGCGGCTGACCCTGGGACTCACCGACCCCTGGGCCTTCAGAGTTGTGCCCTGCCCCCAACCTCTTCAGTGCTCCCCAATCCCCCCAGCCAAAACGCTCCTTTCCAACGGCCTTGTGTCCCCATCCCCTCCTCCAACCCAATTCCCTTCCCCAACGGCCCCTGGGTCAAGCTGCCAGTGTATGTAGTCCTGGCGTCTCCCTCAGGAGGGTGAGCTCCTGGGGCCCAGCCCGGCACGGGGGGCCCCCAGTGGCTGAGTCATGGGGACACCTGGCCTGAAGCTGGCTGCCCTGCCCTGGGCCCCAGGCTGGGAGGAGTGGGCAGAGCCTGGCGCCGTGGTGGAAGGCCAACGCCCACCTTCGAGCCTGTGCATTTGCTTCCCACCATCCCAGAGGCTGGGGCCTCAGACCTTACTCGGCCCCCAGGGCTCGTTCTCCCCGTCTCCCCTGCTGGGAACTACATCTGGGAAGCCTCCTGGCCGACGAGTCAGGGCCACAAAGACGCCTCCTCAGTGCTCCCCGGGAGGTTCTGTTCTCCCTGCCCGGGGCCAGGGGGACAAGGAGCTCAGTGAGCAGCGCGCACCCCCGCAGAGCGCCTCAAGCCAGCCAAGGGCCGGTTCCCACAGCCGGAGTCAGCCATGTGCCCAGAGCGGGGGGGAGGGGGTGGACAACAAGGGGCACAGCAGTGTCGGGCACAGCACGCCCCCGCTTTGCTGTGAGGGGTTCTGCTCCTGTGCTTACTAGGTAGCAAACGTAAGAGAAAGAAAGGTTTTGTTCTTGGTCCTTAGAGCAGGAGTGTGAGGCGTTATGTGTAAAAGAAACTGGGTCCAGAGGGAGGCCGTGGGCGGGTGGGCCTCCGGAGTCTCACCTGTGACAACAACGCCTGCTGTACAAACCTGTCCGAGCCGCCGGAGGCCTGGGGGCAGACGTCTGCAGCATGCTTGGTGGTCCCCAAGGGCCCATGGGAGCCAGCCTCCAGCACTGGATTTCCAGTTCCCACCTGGGGTCTTCTGTCCCACCCCCATTTGGGACTCAGGCCCCGCCCCCTCCGCTGTCCCTCTTCTCCCCTTCTCAAGTCTCCAAGCCCCCCGGGAATGGGAGCGATTCTTTTCTCAGCTACCTCGAGTCATTGCAGGGTACAAGGCCCCACCCCCTCTGCTCACCACCCTGCTCCCCACACAGCAGGGGCCTGCGGGGCCCAAGAAAGGCCCAGTTTTCTACTACCATCCTCCCCCCAGCCCCATGTACAGAGAAGGCCCAGAAAGGAGGCAGGACCCGGTCCAGCCCCTTTCCACACAGCAGATGCCCCCTCCGGTCCGCGAGGCCCTTACCAAGGAAGGGTGAGATGAGCCAGAGGGCAAAGGCCTCCACGGCCACGTCGGGGAGCTGCAGGGCCTCACGGATGGTGCGATGGAGGTCCTGGGCGGTGACGGAGGCCACGTTCTCCACGGCCAGGGGCAGTGCGCTGTCATCCATGAGGTACACAAGCACGTCGGCTGCTGTAACACAGGCCGGGATCAAGCCACCGCCACCCTGACCCTGCTGCCCATGGGGCTTCCCCCGGGGAAGGCCTAGCCCGAGTGGGGGTCTCTGCGTGGAGAGGGTCCCTAAGCTCTTCCATCAGCCCAGTGCCCGCCCCAGCATGCCCTGGAAGTGGGCACCTCCTGCAAGCACGTGGCACCCTGGGACTGGGACCCAGAGCACAAGCACACGCCACAGGACATGGGGGCGCTGGACCAAGGCCCGTGTGACAATCCCCAGACCCAGGAGGGGCCAGCGGAGGGTCAGGCCCTGAGGGCAGCCTGGGGCCTGGCCAAGTGGACCTCCCACCGCCAAGGGCTAGACTGGCCTCTCCGTGGAGGCTGCCCGCGCCCTCCTGCCTTTCTCTGGGATTCTTGGCTCTTCACGGTCCAGCTCAAGGCTGACTGCCGGTGGAGCCTCACTGACTTCCACAGCTGCTTCTCGGCCCAGACTCTGTCTCTGTACGAGGGCAGACCCCCGAGGGCGACTGGATCATGTCTAGCAGAGTGCCTCGTATACAGCAGGGGCCTAATAAGTGCCGGCTCCTTGACCAACGGCGCACAGTCTGTGAGTGCCGGGGCCTCTGCCAGCTGTGCGACCCTTCCCAGGCCTCAGTTTCCTCATGTGGAAGATGCATCTGCTTCCGAAGACTCACAGCGGGAGCAAGGGCTGTGAGGTGGGAGGGCCCGGCTCTGCCTCCAGCTGGGCGACCCCGGGTAGACTCCTCCTCTGTGCTGATGGAAGGGCAGCCATGGGGGAGTCCTCAGTGCTTGCACCACTCGGTGTCCCCTGTCAGTCACTGAGCCACAGGGACCCTTGGAGCGCTTGCCCCAGGCAGCTGAGCACAGAGGCGGGCCATGGGCCCAGACAGTGAAAGGGGGGCGGGCTCCTGGGGGGCGGCTCCACAAATTGTGAGAGATCAAATGTGCAGGAGCCTGGGAAGGACGGAGGAAGGGGGAGAGCAGGGGCGTTGGGGGGGTCACAGGGGCGGCCCCAGTCTGGACTGGGGTGGGGTGGATGGCAAGGGCCCAGCACAGAAGCAAGGCTGGTCCACCTGGCATGAAGGGTCCCGCCCCCCACTGGGAGGGTTCTATGGGGGAGGCTGGGAAGGAAGGAGCAACAAAGATTTCCCATCCTCCCTGGCCCCGCCAGCAGCCTGTAACACAAAGCCGGCTGAGCCTTCGAAGCCCTGCACCCCCTACTCCCTCCCACCTTCCCTGGCCACACGTCCCCCAGGGTCCGGTGATCTTGGCCTCCAAACCAGCCTCTCCTTCCAGTTCTGGCTCTCTCTTGGGCCTCCCCCGCTTCCTGTAGGTCCCAGCTGCCATCCCACCTTCCCAGCAGCCTCCCCCAGCCCCTCCTAGTTCCTGGGCCTGCCCTCTGCTCCTATTCCCCACCAGTCCCACCCCCTGCTTGTGGTCTCCCTCGTCAGCGTGGCCGTGGAGCTGCCACAACAGGAAAGCCCCTGATGCTTCTCTGGATCCCCAAGGCCTAGGGCAGTGCCGGGGCCCGCCCAGGGGGCTTAGCTCAGGCCTTCCAAAATGAAGTACTTGCCCAGGTCCCTGCCTCAAAGCCCTTCTATTTCTTAACAGCAGGAAGGGGGGTGGGGGGCAGGGGGGGCAGAATCTGCCCCCCCCCCCCAGCAGGACGTGTAAAATCTCATCTGACCTTGGCAATGGTGCTAGCCTTGGCGCAGGCTTTTGCTTTGTGGGGTGCCACCGGAATCCCACAACAGCCCTGGGAGAGAGGGGAGCCCCTTTTACAGATGGCAGAAACGGAGGCAAGCAGAAGTGACGCGGCCGGCCCAGAGGCCGGATGCAGACTCGGGTCCAACACTGATTAAACACCTACTATGTGCGAATGCCCCGTGCTTCTGCCACAAAGCATCGGGCTCCACTGCAGAGAGCACAAGGGGGCGGGGGCGGGGGCCTGGCCAGGGATCGGATCCCACTCACAGGGGCAAGCGCTCACGGGGGTCAGATTCAGTGGTACGGGGACCCTCCCAAGGTCTCTCTGAAGAACTTTAGAACTGACAAGGGAGACCCTGGCCCAGCATGTGTGGGCGAAGCAGAGGTGAGTTAGCCACAGGGGCTGCGGCCGAGCACCCCGAGCTCCTCTGGCTCTGACTGCCACAGTGGGACCCACGTAACTGGACCCGAACCCGGCCCTGGCACTTGGTCCTAGAGAACGCCACGCCCCAGGGTGGGCAGCTTCCGCTCCTGGGGAAGAGAAGCCCCAAGGAGGGCCAAACTCCCCGGCCCCCCACGCTCTCCGGGGACCTTTTTTCCAGCAAATGGCCCGGTTCCCGCCCGCCTGCCTCCTGGGACCCTGGGCCGCTCTCCTCTCTCGGGGTCATCAGCCCCGGGTTCTGGTCCCGTCTGGATCTAGGCATCCAGCCCTAATCTCTCTTCTGGACTCCAAGCCCCACAGGGGGGTGGGATGCTCCGGGACCCCCTTTCCGAGCACTCCCCATTTCCTCGGCTAAACCGCCGGGCCACTGACCGTGCCCTGGGGACCACTCGGGACGCTGCCCCCAGGAAGGCCCCCCCTCCTGCGCCCCCCACTCCCAGCCCCTCCTCCCCGTGCCATGAAGCCCCTCTTTCCTCTGCCCAAGCTGCCCTGTCAGTGGCATCGGCCCGGCCCACCCCTCCCTTCTCCCAGCTGAGCGCCCCCCATGTTCCCCTTTCAGGACCCACCTCGGGCTCCCACGGAGGACACGCTGCTGCGGTGGGACCGCTCTGCCGGGCCCGGGGCCCCCGGGGCCCCCTCGCTTCCCTCCATCTGCAGGAAGAGAACAGCGGGGAGCCGGCGTTGAGGCTGCGCCCGCGGCGTCCCGGGCTCCCCCGGGGCCTCCTGACTGCAGGCCCGGCGCTGGAAAGCTCCTGCCCGCCTTGCGCAGGGGTCCCGGCAAGGCTCCCTGGGACCGCCGGGCCAAGCCTCTCGCTCGGGGGGAAGGGCTGCGGCCCGCAGAGGAGGGGGGGGGTCCGAGAGAGGCGGGGCGGGGGTATTGTCAGGGGAGCAGTGGGACCGGAGGGAGGCTGAGGCTGAGCCTGGGGGCGGGGCGGGGGGGGGCTCAGAGCGAGCTGGGGGCGGGGCGGGGGCGTGGGGGGCGTCAGAGCCAGGCTGCAGAGCAAGAAGCGGCCCGCAGGGAGAGGCTGAGCGGGCCGGGGAGAGAGCCCAGCTCCGCCGCCACGGACGCGGCTCTTCCGCACTCCAGGTCGGGGGGCTCCCACCCCAAAACGGCGCCGGAACCTCACCTCCCGTCGGGCCGGCCGCCTCGGGTTTACGGAAGGGAGTGTATGTAGCAGGAAGCGCCGAGCCCCGCGATCCCCGCCCCCTCGGCCCGAGGGAGCCAATGGGAGGCCGGAGGCGGGGCGCGGGCGCCTCTGTGTGGCGCCTTTGAAAAGACTGGCTCCGCCCCTCGGCCCTCCCACGTGGTTCTGCCCGCGGGGCACGCTGGGTGTTTGCCTTGAGTCTGGAACTTGCCGAAGCCGCACCGGCCGCGAGCTCCTCCTTTCTCTTCCGGGGCGTTTTCGGCGCTCTGGACCGTGTGACTCTGGGCCAGTCGCCTCGCCCCGCTGGCCTCGTCTCCCAGGCGCCGGAGGAATGGCCGGCGGCTGCAGCGCGCCCTGCGGGGAATCCCCAGCCCCGCCCACCCGCGGGCCAGAGGCGGGGCTCCAGGCGCCGCGCGGGCCTAGGGAGGGGGGCCCAGGGATGGCCGCGTCCGGCCCGCGCTGCCCGCAGGGGGCAGGCGAGGGTCCCGCAGAGAGGCAGCGGCCGCCCGGTAACGGCCCAGCGTCCCGCCCTAGGCCTGCGGGGGCCGGGGATGGGCCCCCCGGGGCCGCTGGTCCCGTAACCTCAGGCCCCCGGGAGCTCCGACCCAGTGTCCCAGAGAAGGCCACCAGCAGGGCCCGGGCGGGCCGGGCTCCGAGCAGGAGCCGGGCTTAAGGACGCGGCCCAGGGCCGGGCAGGAGGCCAGAGCGGGGCGCGCCTCCTGGGCTCGCGGGGTCAAGGGAGGCAGGAAGCCGCCCGGAGCCGGCGGTGACCCTGGCGTAGGAATCCCCGAAGAACCAGACAACAGGGGCCGGTGGGCCACAGGGGGGCGGAAGCCCGCGTCAGGGAGAGCGTCTTGACTACAATAAGCGGGCCGCTATGAAGGACGTGGCCGGGATCTCCTCAGCCAGCAGGGGACTCCTGGCGGCCGGGGGAGGTACTGCAGCCGGTGACCGAAGGAGACCAAGGGCGGAGCTTCCCGAGCCCAGAGTGCCCCAGGAAAACACACTCTTAGTGAGGATGTTCTGGGGACGCAAAGCCTGAAACCTCAGCCTCTGCAGAGAATCAAATTGTGGGTGACCCAGAGAGGTGAGAATCCAGGCTGTGACCCATGAGCTGCCATGTCGCCAGGTGGCAGGCACAGGCAGTGAGCCTTCCGACTGGTGATCGGAAAAGGGGGCGGCTGATCCTGTGCCCGAGGGGACCGAGCGGGAGAGACGAGTCAAGTGCTGCGTGATGTGTTGGACAGATCCTCCAGGGAAGATTTATGAGAGGACGTGGACAAGAATCACCCAGGATTCAAAAAACAAAAACATGGACACGAGCAAAGAAATAAGTCAAATGTGCTGAATGGCTTTCAAGGGAATTGCCGTTAACCAGCCTCTGAAAGACCTCCAAGGCACTCATATTAAGAGGGAATCTGGAGCTGCTGGGTGGTGCAGGGGATAGAGCCCCAGCCCTGAAGTCAGGAGGCCTGAGTTCTCAGGTCTGACACGGAACACTTCCTGACTGTGTGACCCTGGGCAAGTCACTTAACCCGGCTTGCCTCAGCAAGGAAAAAAGAAAAAATAAATTCAAGCTAAAGCAACCTGAAATTTCACTTCACACCTCTCAAGATAGGAAAGATGATCAAAGATGTTAGTAGTCAATGTTGAAGGGCTGTAGGAAGGCAGGTACCCAGATACACAGCATTGGTATCATGGAAATAATTTTTAATTGTCTGAGAAAAATGACTAAACTGACTATCCTCTGACCCATTGTGGTAAACAGCAAGCACTTAATAAATGTTTACTGATTGATTACCGAATTCTGAAAGAGTTCAGAGACAGTCCCCACGTGCACCAAGGTATTCAGAGAAGCCTTTTTTTGTGGTGGCAAAAAACCCAAGAAAGAAAGAGTGTCCCCTGTTTGGGGGTTGTGAGTGGGTGAGCCCATGTCACTCCTATTACTGCTCTTGCTTCCCACACGCAATGGAACAACATCTCTTAGCTGGAGAGGAAAGACTCCATAGAGGTCTCTGTATATATGAGTATATGTGTGTGTCCATATGTGTATGTATTTCTATATGTGTACAGCTTTCTATATGTTTTTCTATTTTGTATAGATGTATATATGTATGTTTCTGTGGATATGTGTATGTACGTGTGTATGTTTCTATATGTGTGTTTCTATACATGTATACAAATGTGTGTAATTAGCTTTCTATATGTTTTCTATTTGCCATGTATGTATGTATGTATGTTTATGTGGACGTGTGTATAGTATATATATGTATGTTTCTATAAATGTATGTATGTATGTGTATATATACAGCTTTCTATGTTTTTCTATTTTGCACATATGTATGTACATTTATGTGGATATATGTATGTATATATATGTGTGTATAAGCATAAGTATGTGTTTCTATGTGTGTATATGTATATATGTGTATGTATGTATGTGTTTCTGTATGTGTGCGTGTGATGTCAGAGACAGCTGAGGACTGGGCTGGGACACAGGATTTAAGCTTGGAAGGAACCCCGAGCCCATCCAGGCAAAGTTTGTGAAGTTACTTGTGTCACGGGCTCCTCTGGCTGCTTGGTGTAAGCCTGAGGGGGAGAGGGGGAGGAGAAACCCTTTCTCCAAATTATGTTTTTAAACACATAAAATACATTCTATAGGAGCTCAGAGGAAATCCACTGTAATTGAAGGGTTCAAATTATTTTTAAAACACAAGTTCAGGGGTCTCAGGTCAAGAACCTCTGATCTAGTCCAATTCCTGACCCCCCCAAAGGCAATTGGGGTTAAGTGACTTGCCCAGGGTCACACAGCTAGGACTGGTTAAAGTGTCAGATCACATTTGAATTCAACTCCTCCTGACTTCAGGGCTGGTGCTGGATCTACTGCGCCCCCAGAGTTCTCTAATTCTGTTATTTTGTAGATGAGCCAACAGGCCCAGAGGCTAAACAGTTTACCCAAAGTCCCAGCTGGACACGGCAGAACCAGGATTTGAACCTGAGTCTCGTAGCTTCTGCTCCAGAGTTTTGATCTCCCCCAGTGTGTTCTCGGTGCAGGGGATCTATGGAGTCTGTGGCCGATAATATTCCTGGCTCACATTTACAAACTGCTTTACGCGTTTCCCAGGTTAGCTCGTTTCAGTCTCATGATGCTCTTGAAGGTTATTATGCTGTGGGTATTTATTGTCCCTTTGCCCCTTTTTATATCTCAGGAAACTAAGCTCAGGGTGGGATTTGATCAGGATCAGAGAGCACGTCAGCCAGAATGTGGCCCCGGCTCTTCCCAGATCTTCCCTGCTTCCTTTTTCAGTTACTGATTCATCCAGCTAGGCTTAAAGCTGATCAGGTTCCTCTCCTATTCAAGAAGCCTCAATAGCTCCCTCTTGCCTCATCCCTCTGACTACCTCACAGGCACAGGCGTAGTTTCTTCCTGCCCTCTCCTTTCAGCCCTGATTGGCCTTTTTGCCAACTGGAGAGGATTCTGCCCCTCCCATCTTCCTCCTAGAACATTTTGCTCACAGTTCAGGCCCAGGGACACCTCCTCCAGGAAGCCTCCCCTGCTCCTGCTGGTTGCCAGAGCCCTCCCTGGTGAAATGACTAGTCTGCATTTACTCAGGTGGAACAAAGGGCAGGGGCACACCCAGCACGAGGAGGAGCTTCCAAGAGCAACACCAGGTGAAGTCACCCAGAAAGCCTCTGATCAGAAGGGATGGGGTGATCCGTGGCAGGGGGAGGGCTGCAGGCCACTAGAAAAAGGAGGGGAAGACGAGGACAAAGCTCTTAGCCTTTGGGACCTCAGTTTCCTCATCTGTGAAGCTAAGGGGTTTGACCAAATGGCTTTGGGTCCCTTCCAAAGCTTTAAAGGCGAGGGAACAGGCCCAGAAAGCGAGTCGTTGGTAGTGATTGGCAGGGCTGCTGCTCCCGGGGCTTGGAGGGCCATTAAGAGCTGAGTCCGGGCTTGGGGGGACGCAGCCCCAGGGGAGGGAGGACCCGCAGACCTCCTGCAGCTTACTTGGCCATCTCCGGCCTCCCTGGGGCCTTCCTTGCTTTGGGTTGTGGCTGTGCAAAGGTTAGGCCGCATCCTATGGCCTCGCCCCTCCCAGGGCCTCCCTCCCTGCATAAGATCTGGCGTCAGGCCCATGGAAAGGAGGGTGGAATCACTGCATGTGGAACTAGGAGGAGGAACCAGCCCGCCGGGTACTCTGGGGGGTGCCTGCCAGGCATGGGGCACCCTGCCCCCTGCTGCCTACAGCGAGCTGCCATTGCCACCTAGTGGTCTGGCCAGTCCCCTCGAGGTGAGCAACCACAAAGCGTTGATGGGAAGGGAGAGTGATGGGGCAGCAGAGCTTCAGGAGGCAGAGGCCGGCTTCCACGCTTGCCCAGGATGGGCCGGGCATGGGGCTACTTCCTTAAGGACTTCCCAGGCCAGGAGGCAGGATGGCCGGCTTGCCCGTGAGGGGGAGAGCACTTTCTGTCCTGGTGCTGAGAACCTGGAGCCCAGGAGGCTGCTGGGAAGCCTGGCCATCTCCCCGTCCCCGCCTCTGAGAACATTTCGGTTTCTGCTGCTTCTCTTCTTGCACTTTATCCAGGATCTGTCCCTCCCTCCAAGGTCTTTGGGCCTGGGCACTGAGCCATTTCTCACCCCCCTGCATCTAGGTTTAAACATTAGTGAGAAGCTATCAGCTCAGGCCTGGGAGAGGAGCCGAGTTACACTTGGGCCAACTTCTCCCCCTTGCCAGAGCCCCCTGTTCCTGGCCCCGTGTGCCTCGGACGATGCCTGTGGAAGAGTTTGTGGCTGGCTGGATCTCTGGTGAGAAGTTTTTCTTTCTGGTGTGTCAGGGTAGCCTTCCGTGGGGTGTTCCCCCATGGAGCATGGGAGAAAGAGGGAGACAGACACAGAGAAAGGGAGTTAGCAAGAGAGATTGAGAGAACAAGAGAGATAGAAAGAAAGGAGAGAGAGAGAGAGACAGAGAGAGAGAGAGAGAAACAGAAATGGAGTTAGGAAGAGAGATTGAGAAAACAAGAGAGAGAGAGACAGAATGAAAGGAGAGAAAGAGAAAAACAGAGAAAGAGAGAGAGAGACATCAGAGAGAGAAGAAACAGACATGGTGAGGGCTGTGACCAAGGCCAGAGTCCATGTGACATGCCACGGTTAGGTCACGGTGCTATCTTGATTCCCCGTCTCCGGACACATGAACAGTTTGCGCCACCATTAGAGAAAGCCCCCTGTCCTGCCTCTCTTGTCTTTCATAGTGCCACATGAGGATGGCCCACCTTTGCACAGGTACCCTTTGAGTCAAACAGCTGTGGGGACCAGAGGGCAAGGAGGCCACTTTTCCGTTCCTGATCCTCGCTCAGCCTGGCTTGGATGGCCTCTCAGGCTGCCCTGTCCCTAGTGGCCCCCAGGGCTCAGTCTAGGTGGATTCTAGGGCTGGGGAAGAGAGGCTGGACCTCGAGCCGTGGGCATCATCCCTGAGTGCCCGGGCCCTCTCCCCGCTTTCCCAATAGAGCTCAGCACTCCTGCAATTAAGGGAATCTGTTCCCTTAAAACCTCCCCAGGGCCCAGAGGCAACAGCACTTTCCAGGTCTGCCTCCCCGGGCTTTTCGGGGTTGAGATGCCCACCTCCGACCTCCCCGCCTAATACAGCAGCCTCTGGCTGGGAGAGGAGGGTTGAGTGGTTGGAAGGCCAAATCTCTTGCTCACAAACCTTGCTTTTTCTCCCGGCCTCTGAAGAAGCGATGCTGGCCGGGGGTGGGGGAGGCCAGATGGTCTCCAGTCTGGGAGCCAGAGGCAGCAGGTGAGCGCCCCCGAGTCCGGCTCCTCCCTAGACTGGAGAAGAGGAAGATGCCCTCTGAGATTCCTGGCAAGGAGGGAGCAGCTTCTCCCCTGAGGGGGGACTCCCTGGTCCGGCCGAGGGCCTGTGGCCGAGCTCTTTCTCCTTGTCTGCAGGAATTGCGGGCTTGATGCTGGGACACCCCATAGACACAGTGAAGGTGAGAAAAGCCGTGGGCAACATCTGGAAGCAGGGGCTGAACATCTGGAACGCCTGAGCTCAGGGCCGGATTCCCAAGCCATCCGTGCAGCAAGAAGCCCGCCTCCAAAGCAGCAGCTCCTGCCCCTGGTGGTTCCTGACTGGGGAGCACAAATAGCAATGGGGGGGCCCATTTACTGTGGGGGACAGCCGCAGGCTCCCCGTCACAGCCTCGCCCCCCCCCTTCCCCCCCGCAGCAAGTTCTCCGTCCTCCCTCCACCTCCCAGTGGTGATCCCGGCGTGTCCTCCGCCCCCAGGTTCGGCTGCAGACCCAGAACACGTATCGGGGCATCATGGACTGTGTGATCAAGACATACCGCCGGGAGTCAGTAAGACGCCCTGATTCTCCCAAGGAGGGGGCAGCTTGGGCAGGAGCAGGTCTCATCTCCCACTCCCTCCCCCAGGCACCGGCTCCCATTGCGCCCAGGCAGGGATGGTGGGGGTGGGGGGCAGGTGCCACAGGCGAAGCGCTCCGAGAGGCAAGACCCCAGCTGGGCAGCTCGGACACGGTCCTGGGTCTCGGCTCTGCCTCCGTCTGATCTCCCAGGCTCACACAGTCCGAGTTTTGCTGAAAGGGACCTTAGAGGCCATTTGATTTTACAAATGAGGAAACTGAGGCTCACAGAACTCCAAGCAGGTTGTGTGGGGGCATCCAGGGGGTGAGTGAGTCCCAGGCCCAGGCCCCTCCTCTACTCTTCTCCCTTGCTGGGCCCAGGTTGCTCCCTTCCAGAAGGAGGGCATTTGGACAGGTGGCTCAGGGGTTACTGTCTGTGACAATCGGTGACTGTTATAGGCCTTCAGGATTTCTCCTGGCCTCCGAGTCCCTATAGAATGTCAACCTTTGCGGGGCAGGGGCTACTTGGCTTGGGGTTCTGGTGCCCAGCCCCTTGTTCAGCGTCTGAATGCTCGTGGGAAGAAGGGAACGAATGATGGGGAGCAGAGCGCGGCCCCTGTGAGCCCCCCGCCAGGGCCCCCCGCCAGCCCTGGCCTGGCCCTCTCTCTGCCCGCAGGTTCTGGGCTTCTTTAAGGGGATGAGCTTCCCCATTGGCAGCGTGGCCATGGTCAACTCCGTGCTCTTTGGAACCTACAGTAACTCCCTGCTCCTGCTCAGCTCCACCTCCCCCCAGGAGCGGAAGGCCCAGCCCCTCAACTATGGCTACGTCTTTGTGGCTGGCAGCATCGCGGGGTTCGTGCAGGTAAGCGGGACCCCCATTCTGGCCACCAGGGAGGGCCGGACTTCTCCTACCCCCAGGCAGCCACAGCTTGTGGCTGGGCCTTCCTCGGGCCAGGACCTAGGCCTGGGGACGACTCCTGCCCTACCTACCCATGCTGCCATCCCCATGGGGATCAGAAGAGGGAAGCTCCTCCCCAGGGCTGCTTCTCTGGTAGATAAAGTCACCGTGTCTCAATGGAAGGCAGCCTGAGCCCCCCAACAGCCTCGTACAGAAGACCCCAAAGCCTTCCACCGAATGTAGAAATGTCCCAGCTTCTAGCACCTGTCGGCCCCTTGGAGTCCCCGTCAAATTGAAGGTCTGCATAGGCCTGGGGTCTGGACGAGGTAGGGGCGAGGAGCGCCCCAAAGGGGTCAGAGGGCGGGGTGGGATGCTCTGAGGGAATGGGGCAGGGAGGGAAGCGGGGTGACCAAAGACAATCTTCCACATCCTGGCAGTCTGACGTCCTGGGGTGGGACCTCCTGATCCTTGCAAGGGCGCTCTGGACTCACGGTTCTGGAGTAGTGGGAGCAGCGAGGGGCCTTGGGATCAGAGGGCCGGTGCCCCATCTCCCTGGGCCTCAGTTTTCTAATCCGTACAATGAAAGAGTTGTGAGATTACTCTGGGGATGCCCTCTGTTCTGACGTCTTCTCCCATCATCCTCTTCCCACCCTTACCCACGAGTGTCCTTTGGATGCTACTTGAAGCCTCTTCTCCTCTCCCTTCACACGCTCTTCCTGGTGACCTCATGTTCCCCCCTCCAATCAGCTCTCTCTGGAGTCAGACCCCCCCACTCCTGACCATTCCCCCCCACTGCCT
Organism: Sarcophilus harrisii; assembly: GCF_902635505.1. NCBI lineage: Eukaryota > Metazoa > Chordata > Mammalia > Dasyuromorphia > Dasyuridae > Sarcophilus > Sarcophilus harrisii. The sequence goes on from NC_045431.1 coordinate 241,801,987, forward strand.
GATGGACATCTCCTAGGGGTGACCCTTTGCCATCTCATGGTCTGCCTTCAGCAGGTCACCCTTTTCCCAAATTTCCCTGCTTTCCCTGATGGCATTGCCATCCTTCCAGGGAGGGGGTTTGCTACCCTGGGGGGACTGGGCAACTCTCCCTTCTCCCGTGCTGTCTCCTTAGCTGCCAGACGTTCCTGCCCTGGACAGTGGCTGCCGTCCCCCACTCGGCTCCCCTTTTTGTGCTTTATTCTCTCCAATCCTTCCATCCAGTTGCCAAGATGATCTTCCTAAAGCCGGCATCTGCCCAGCTCTGTCTCCGACTCTGGAGCTCTAAGTAGCTTTTGCTTTCCCCCTTGATAAAAGGTAAACTGCAGGGCAGTGGGTAGAGTACCAGCCCTGAAGTCAGGAGGACCTGAGTTCAAATCTGGCCTCAGACACTTAACACTTCCTGGCTGTGTAACCCTGGGTAAATCACTTAACCCCAATTGCCTCAGCAAAAAAAAAAAAAAAAAAAAAAAGTAAATTGCTCAGTGAACCAGTCAACATTTATTGGGCACCTGCTGTATGCCAGGCACTGTGCTAAGTCCTGGGGGTACAAATACAGTCTCTACCCACAAAAAGCTTATGATCTAATGGTCAGTTTTAAAAGTCCATTCCCAGTGTGGCTGAGCCAGCCTTCCTAGACTTAGTTCTCTTACTCATCTCCCTCCCACACACTCTGTTCCAGCTAAACTGTGCTCCTTGGCCTTGGGCATGTACCCGTGCACCTCCAGGCCCAGAATGCACCTTGGGTGTCCCCTCCACCCACCCCATCCAGATTCCCCTCAGGTACTGGTGTTTGCTCTCCCCCCAAATCATCTTGTACCCACTTATCTATGTGTAGGTTGTATTCCCAAAGAGAGTGGGAGGTCCTGGCAGGGAGGGACTCATCTTTTCATTTTTGCCTTTGTACACTCAGCACTTAGCCCAGGACTTAGGCATCCAGTAAGTGCCTAATAAATGTGTCTTTAAAAAGTTAAATTGTCAAATAGAACCCTAAAGAACCGGGCAGTCTAAAGCTATATATAGCCCACTCTAAACTAACTTCTAGACTAAGGACCCTCTCTCCTGCGCCACTGATAGCCCCCCAGCCAGCACCAGGCCCTAGGCACTGCTGAACACTCCCCTGACCTCCTTCCTCTCCTTGCCCTAATCCCATGCCCTCCTGGCTCTGCTGACAGCCTGACTTATTAATGAACACTTAGTTCTACAGATCTCAGGGAGGAGAGGTGGTGCCATATTAATCATTAAGTAACTTAGGTAACTTGGTCTTTGTGCTTACTCTTCGTCTCATGAGCCTTTTGGGGATGGGGTGGCGGGGAGCCTTGTTCTATGAGGGAGCTCTTTGGGAGCAAAAGAACACCAGCCCATCATCAATAAATGTTTATTAAGGAGCCACCATGTTCAGTGAGGTGATTCCGGGGACAGAGCACTGGGTCTGGAGTCAAGAAGACCTACTTTTTTGAGTTCCAATGTAGCCTCTGGCATTCCTAGCTGTGTGAACCTGGCAAGTCATTTCACTCTGCCTCAGTTTCCTCATCTGGCAAATCAGCTGGAGAAGGAACTGCAATGCAGTGTCTTTACCAAGAAAACCCAGAGAGGGTCACAGGGAGTCAGATGCAACCGAACAGCAACAACGTGTGCTAGGAGAAGCTCCCGAGTCCTATACCATGCTGAGTAGGCACCGACTCTTCCCACTGGTAGAGCATATTGGGTAAGGGATCAGAGTAGAAGAGCCAGCATTTAGATAGATAGCACTTGGAGGTTTAGAAAATGCTTTTTCCCATACTAGGACAGTGAGTATTATTGTACCCATTTGACAGATTAGAAAACTGGCGCTCAGGGAACCAGCAATGTATTTGAGCCTATCTATCTTCCCTATCCATGGTGTCCTCCAGCTCAATCCCCAGGGTCCCTTTAGCAAATCTCTATTTTGCACCACATTTCTCATTCCTAATGAGGATCACAGTCCACAGTGATGACAAAGGGTTGGGCTGCTTGCTGAAGTTAATGATTAATGCCCCCCCAAAAGGTTCAAGTTTCTCTTCATTCCTAGCCTGGCTGGGGGTACATACCTTTAGTCTCCCCAAAGCCTCTGGTCTGGAATTCTCCGAAACAAGGCTGGATTCCTGGATCTGGGGCCTGACATAAATTGTAGTAGGCCAGGTGTGAGGGGGTGAAGGCCTGCATGGGGGTGGGGGCAGTGTCAGAAATGGGGGGGGTCCTAAAGATGCTTCAAAGATAACAGACAGGCTTTGATAACAGCTTGAATGTGAGAGGGATTGGTGGTGGTGAGAGAGTCTAGGAAGACCACTGTTTATAAGCCTGAGAACTGGAAGGAAGGTGGAGTCCTCTGCAGTAATAGGGATGGTAGGTGGGGGAGAAGATGGGTGACACAGTAGAAAGAGGTCTGGGCCTGGAATCAGGAACACTCATGTTCCGGAGTTCAAATCCAGTCTCAGACAGTTAGCTGGATGACCCTGGGCAACTCACTCAATCCTGTTTGCCTCAGTTTCCTCATTTGTTAAATGAACTGGAGAATGAAATGGCAACCCCTCCAGTGTCTCTGCTAAGAAAATCCAGATAAGGTCATGAAGAGTTTGACGTGACCAAATGACAACAGCGGGTGGTTGGTGGATTCTTTCAATGACTACTTTACCCTCTGGTTCTAAGACATCAGGGCAGTTTTCCTTGATGATTTCTTGAATTATGCTGCACAGGCCTTCATGATCATGGCTTTCAGATAGTCTGATAATTCTTAGATTATATCTCCTGGATCTGTTTTCCAGGTCAGTTGTTTTTCCAGTGAGGCATTTTACATTTTCTTCTATTTTTTTCATTTTTTGAAATTTTGTTGACCAATTCTTGATAACTCACTGAATTATTTACTTCCATTTATCCAATTAGCATTTTTAGAGAACTATTTCCTTCAATTAGCATTTTTACCTCTTTTTGCATTTGGCCAGTTGAACTTTTTTAAAGGAGTTGTTTTGTTCTGTGAATTTTTTTCCCCATTTTGCCAACTCTTATTTTTTAAGGAGTTGTTTTATTTTTCCACTTCACCAGATTTATTTTTTAAAAGGTTTATTTTCTTCAGTCAATTTCTGTGCTTCCTTTTCCAAGCTGTTGGTTTTTCTTCCCAAACTTTCATAATTCTCCTGCATAAATCTCATTTCTTTGACCCATTAGTTTTCTTTTTTTCTTTTAAGATCCTTTTTAAGCTCTTCCAGAAGAGCCTTTTGAGCTTGAAACCAGTTACTATCTTGCTTTGGGCTCCACCATTTTGCCATTGCTGTCCTCTTCTGAGTTTGTATTCTGATCTTCACTGTCTCCATAGTATCTTTTTGTGCTCATTTTACAAAGTCGAACTCTGCTCCTAGGGCACATGGGAGGTTGTCCCAAGCTTCTTTTGCAGGGGGACAGGGGCCTTTCGCCGACTGTACTAGAGCTTTCCCACTGGGTTTGGCCAAGTCCTGCATGTAGTACCGGGGGTTTGGGGTCTCACAATTTGCCTTCGGTGGTTGCATTGGAGGTTTCACTGCTGACCTGCTGATTCACTGTCCTTCTGAACGTAGTGACCGCGGCTGTACTTTGCCTACGAACGTTCTGCTAGATTCCAAGTGCAGGGTGTCCCCACGCTGGATCTCTCAGAGGAATCTCGGTCACGTTCTCCCCTGCCCGGTTGAGACTGACCTTTCCTGAAGTCCTTGCAAGATATCTTAAGCTGAAAAATGATTACTTGAATGTTTGTGGATTCTGGCACTCCAACATCCATTCAGAGGCGTTGCTTCTGAGGCGAGCTGGGGAGAGCTCAAATAATGTCCTGTCTACTCTTTGCCATCTTGGGTCCCCTGCCCCAATCCGGAATCTAATCCTGAACCTTTAAGTGACTTACCTGTGTAACTTTGGGGTGTGGTTTTTCATCCCCAAAGTGAAGGCATGTCTCAATGCCTTCCAGCTCTAGATCTGCCCTGTGTTCTAGGCTCTTAAGTATAGGCTGGCCTCCTTAGCAGAGAAATCACAGAGGCTCCGAGATGCCCTTTCCTGCTCGCTCTGCTCCCTTCCCTCCAGTCCCAGGGAATGAAGCATTCCCCAAGAAAAGGAGAAGGGCTTGGTGAAAACAAAGCTTGGTGCTAAAGGAGGGTCTGACCCTCAGGGGAGGGGGCTGGTTGGCTGGGGTTACCAAGTTATTTTAGTCACAGGTGACTCTGACCCCCCTCTGGGCTTTTCTTGGCAGAGATCCTGGAGGGTCTTGTCATTGCTTCTCCAGCATGTTTTGACAGATGGGGAAATGGAGGCAGACAAGGGGGAGTGACCTGCCCAGAGTCACACAGCTAGTGAGTGTCTGAGGCTGGATTTGAAGTCAGCGCTTCCTGACGCTCCACTGGAACTTCCCCCGTCTGCCAAGGAGATGTGGGTAGTGTCAGAGTATCAGCCGGGGAGAGCCTGAAGAAGGGGTGGCAGCGATGCAGGCTGACCTACCAATATTCGGGTCTACTGTTTGCCTGTTGCTCCCTGGCTGAGAACTGGGCTGCTAAAGTTTTTGTAAAAATCAGTCCCCCCTGCAAGAAGCCTCAGTCCCATTGGCCATCCTGGCTTAAGCCGCCAGCCCAGCCCTTGACCCCAGGGTTAGCTCAGGCCCACAATTAGAAGCCCTCCCCCAGCCCCTCACGTCACTGCTTCCCTTTAGGACTTTGTTCTTATTTACCAACCTGGGCTGTCCCAGAACCTCTCGGGGTGTCCCTGAGGTTTCAGTAGAAAAGCCCTTTGGGTGGTAAGGAGAGAGCAAGTCAAAGGCCCCAGGCAGGAGTTTTGTGTGACAATGAACGAACCTCTGCAGCAATATGGGAACCATCCATTTGTGTCCTGACCTGGTGGGGGGCCGGCCCACATGAGGAGACCCTTGGCAAAACTTCATGTGTTACATCAGGGAGGCTTTATTATTATTTTTAGAGTGGCTGGGACCTAAGCCTCCTCCCCCCACAGCCTCATCAAGGCTGCAAGCCCTCATCTCTGTTCCAGAACCCCGCTTTTCTCCAGTAGGAGGACAGCTCAGCAGCCATCCAGTGCTAGCCAGGAGTCTGCTGGGGCATCCTGGACAAGTGGGCCGCAGTTTCTACTTCCAAGCCCTCAGGGAGCGGGGACCATCTCAATTCACCTCTTCAGCGTCAGCCCCAAAGCTCCTGATTCTGTTCCCTGCGCCAATTGGAACAAGTCCAATCCATCAGAGAGCTGGCAGCCCTTTAAATATTTGAAGGCAGATACCCCAGTTCTCTCTGATCCAGGCTATAAACGTGCCCAGTTCCATCAGCCGACTCTGGTGCCGGGAGCTCAGGGTCTTTGGATATCCTGGTATCTCTGTCCCTAACTCCTCACTATCTCCTCCCACACCTAGCACTGAGCTGCTGATGAGACCTGTTGAATATTTCTGTCCCCTTCTATCCATTCTCTGTTCACCCAAATGATTTTCCTAAAACATGGGTCTATGTCACCCCCTACTCAGGAAACTTCAGGGACTCCCTATTGCTTTCAGGACCAAATACAAAATGTCCTGCTTGGCATTCACCTGGCCCCTCCGACCTTTCCGTTATTCTTACCCCAACTTGTATTCTTCTATTCAGTGATACCATCCCCCGGCTGTCCCATGGTAGAGACCCTCTATTTCCCGACTCTGGGCATCTTCTCGTCCTTGTCTGGAATGCCCTTTCTCCTCATCTCTGTCTGCTGACTTCCCTTTAAGACCCACCTTTCAATAAAAGGCTATTAAATAAATTAAAAAAAAAAAAGACCCACCTTTCACAAGAAGCCTTTCTCAACACTTAATTCTAGTATCTTTCTGTTGATTATTTTCTATTTATCTTATATAGAGCTTGTTTGTATATATTTACTTGCATATTGTCTCTCCTCTGTGAGCTTCTTGTGGGCAGGGCCTGTGTCTTGTCTCTTTTTGCACACTGGCACATAATAAGCTCTTAATAAACACTGCTTACTCCCCATTTGGATACTCTCCAGCTTATTGACAGGCCATGGTGTTCAGAGCTAACTCTGGTTCTCCAGGTAGGAGAAAGGCAGAGCACTGTGGGATACCTCCCCTCCTTTTCTCTGTCCTTCCCCATACAGCTCGGTAGCCTTCTGACATTGAGGTTGCTGTCTGCTAAAACCCCAATATCTATTTCAGATAAACTGCTGTCTAATCAGGAAGCTTACCAACCTCGTACTTGTGTGGTTGATTTTTTTTTGGTATTCAAATGGAAGACATTATGTCTGTTGAATAATATTTTAGCCTGTCAACATTGCTGATTCTGTTATCAAGGGTATCATCTGCCCATCTGAATGCCCTCTGTGACTTACATAGTTCACCGACATTGATCCATTAAGGATTTCTCTCTGCTCATTCCATTAATTCTCGATTCATCAAATTGTGTTATTAATAACCTATATCACCTTCCTCTTTTCCCCAAGGATTTTTAATTAACTTTATCAAATGCTTTGCTAAAATCAAGATATCGAGCTGTCACAAAAAAGGAAATGTAGTCAATCTGGTGTGACTTGCCTTGAGGAAGTTCTGTATAAACAGTTTCCTTTTCTCAATGTCTGCCAGCCATCTCTTGAATGATTTGGCTGGAGTTTCCCCAGGAATCAAAAGTCAACCCACTTACCTAAAGCTCACTTATTCCCTTCTTTGAACACGGACATTTGCCCTTCTTCCATCTTGAGTTCTCCCATTTTCCATGGCCCTTCACACGTCATCGATGGGGCTTGGCAATCCCATCTGCCCATTCCCTTAGGATGCAAGGATAGATCATTCATCTGGATTTATCAGGGGCTTCCAGGTGCTCTCTGACTAGTTCTTGTCTCTCAGATCTTCGTTAGCCATTTTTGTTCTGACATTTTAAGCACAAAGGACATTCTCCTTGGCAGAGAAAGGAGCAGGGTCCTTTGTCCCATCTGCATAGAAGTTCTCACATCCTACCCCTTTTTTGGCATCCCTAGCTTCCCTCGCCAGCCCCAGCTGCTTCCAAGCTTTAGTGTCTTTGAAACTAAAGTTACAGGACCATTTGGAACTTATCATCTTCTGACCTTGCTTCTACTAGGCCACTAGATGGCGTAGTGAGTGACAGTACTGCGCCCCCTAGCAACCGTCAGAAAAACAAGTGGAGCTCAAATCCATCTCAGACCCTTACTGTGTGATGGGCCAAGGTTTAGTTTATTTATCTGTAAAATGGTCTACTAATAGCATTTACCTCACAGGCTTTCTGTGAATGTTAAATGAGTTGTGGACAGTACTTTGTAAACCTTAAAACGTCTTGTAAACGCTAGTTATTATTATGTATATGTTTTTAAAATTTTGCCTTCCTCAAACCTAGAGGTTTTGCATGTGCCTGGGTTCCCTTTTTTCTCTCACAAACTCTAGGAGGGAGTAGTCACTTCCCACTAAGGTCCTTGCCATTTCCCACCCTATTAACCAGTTCCCTGTTAGTGAGAATCAGGTTCAACATGTGTTTTCACCTTGGCGGCCCCTTTTTGAAGGATGAAATGATCATTAAGGCAAATCAGAAAGCTCTTGGTTGTCTTGTTTTGGTCAGAAAGTGTAATATTCTCTTCTCTAAAATATAATGTTCTCTGGGAGCAGGTTTCTTGGGGGGCTTCTGGAGGCAGCCTTAGCTTCAGTTCAAAGTGATAATCACCTCAAAGTCAGTTAGGAGTTAAAGTCCAAATCCTTTACTGTTTCCTTTTAAATCTTGTCTCCTTCCTTGGGCCCGGTTAACTTTCTTAGAGGCCTATCTTTCTCCTTGGTTCCTGCCGCTAAGCCTTTGCCTCTGCCAGCTGCAGCCTCTAGCTCCCTCCAAGTCTCCAGCCAGCACAGAGGAGAAATATGGAATGAATCTGTCTCCGCCTCTGAGAGTGGGCTTGTCTCTTAGTAGGTTTGTCCTTTAGTGGGCTCCTCCTTATATATGGTCTCTTAAAGGTGGTGAATCTTGTGGAACTCTAATAAGTACTAAGTACATTAGTGAACTAGGAACTGTTAAGTATCAGGCTAAATTAGATAATTGTCTCTGTCAATTCCAGTGATTTAGCACCTTGTAAGAATTCTAACAAGAAAGTGCTCCAGTTTATGTCTGGACACCCGAAGCCCCCATCACTATTCCCTCACTTTGGTGTCAGGCTGGTGAGATTCCCATACTCTAACCTCAATATTCCAAGATACCAGCTCCCACAACCTTTTCCCTAGTCCAGCCTCCTACCGAAGGTGTCTAGGACCACTATTTGCCAAGCTTTTCACTTGCTGGCCACACTCAGAGGTGCAACAGGGGCTGCTTGAGACTTTGGGAGTTACAGCCGGGAAGACCGTCACTGGGAGCCTTTAGGATGGAGCCGACTGAAACAGCACAAAGCTAAATGAGGCCAAGGGTCAGGGGTTTGATACCCAAGGGCTTCAAGTATGAAGAACTCTAGACTCGGGGTCAGAAGACTCGTCATTGTTCAGTTGTGTTACCTTAGGAGAAGTCATTTACTTGGCTGTTACCTTCCTACGGGTGCTCATGCACCTTCCTACTCACTCCTCCCGGTCTCCCTCATATGCTCCACTAAAGATGGAGTGAGCGGTTCTCTCAGCACACTGCTCTCTCCTGGTCTCCCCTCCCGACTGGTTTCCTTTGCTTCCCTCTAGGCCTACTGTTTGGCTCCTTTTGACCTCATCAAAGTTCGACTGCAGAACCAGACAGAGCCCCGAACTCGGCCAGGAGTGGCCCCTCCTCAGTACAGGGGTCCCCTGCACTGTGCCAGGAGCATCATCCAGGAGGAGGGCCCGCGGGGCTTATTTCGGGGAGCCTGGGCCCTGGTGCTAAGGGATACTCCCACTCTGGGCCTCTATTTCCTCACTTATGAAGGGCTCAGTCGGTGGCTTACTTCGGACAGCAAGGAACCTGGTGAGTAAAGGCTCTGTAGGAAGGAGGGGAGGAGAGGAGCCGAACACTCATTTTTACAACCCGACTGGAGGGTGGGGGATGTCCAAGGATGCTTTCTCGATGGGATGGGAAGGTTAGATGCCCTCACTTGAAGGTGAATGAGTACAAAGGAGGAAATTCTCACGGTTCTTCTCCATTTCTGGATTGCAGGCTCGGCTACAATGCTGGTGGCTGGGGGCTTTGCAGGAATAATGTCCTGGACCATAGCCACTCCTATGGATGTGGTCAAATCACGGATGCAAATGGATGGGCTTAAGCGGCGAAAGTACCGGGGGCTGCTGGATTGTGTGATAAGCAGCGCCCGGCAAGAAGGGCCCGGTGTCTTCTTCCGGGGACTGACCCTCAACAGTGCCCGGGCCTTTCCGGTCAACGCTGTGACCTTCTTCAGCTACGAGCATCTCCTCCGGTTCCTGAGCTGAGTCTTCTGTTTCCCCATCCATTTCTGAGTTTGGTTCCCCAAATCTGGTGCCAGTGGTGGAAGGCCAGCCAGTTTGCTCGTTACCTAAACTGGGCAAAAATCCTTGTTCCTTGGGTGGCAGGAGTCGGGTTCCAGTTGACTTGGATAAAAGTGACCCATCAAGATTGGGATGGAGGGGAGCACAGACAAACATAAAACTAGACAACAAACTAGACTGTTCTGTGCCTCAGTTTCCTTATCTGTACAGTGGGGGGTGGGGGTGGCTGGCATAGCTCTTGAGGATCCTGAGAAAAGGAGCTGATTGGGGAAGCATGTTTGCTTACTTGGGTCTGGCCACCAGCTCACATCTCGGTCCTTCCCCTAGGACTTAAGAGAATATTGTCAGAAGTTGTCACGTGTGGCTTAAAAACTCCTGCTGCCGCAGTTAGCCCGGGGTCAGGCCTGAGCTCAGAGGACGAGGCGGCCTGCCCCTGGATTCCCACCTTGCTAGCCTGGTAGGACTTGCCACAGCTGATGTGTCACTGTCGGAACCCAAGGTCCCCATTACTCCCCTAATTGCCGATGACTTTGGCAGAGGTTGGGGTAAGTGTGGGGTAGGTAATAAATAAATAAAGGCTCACTTAACAGGAGTTGAATACTAGCTCCTCCTTATATTTGGCTTGGCCTTGGTCAAATCTGGATTTCCACAGATTAAAATGATAAGGAAACTAAGAGGTCCTGAGGGGCACAACTAGCAGGCTGGAGGTTCTTTACTTCAGAAAATAGAAGGCCAAGCAATGACTTCATGGACGTCTCCAGAAATAGCAGGAATTCTCGTGAGCCCAGAACGTTCACCAGTTCATCTTCAGGGACGACAAGAGGAGAGATTGAGGTGAACGTGTCTCAGCAAATTAGATCAAAGGGAGAACCACGTGCTTGTAAGAAAACCCAACACTGGAGAAGCTCCAAGGGAAGAAATAGAATCTTTATTTGTAAAGACCTTTTAAAGAGAAGCCAGTTCATCAATAACCTTCCTAGAGATGGGGCCCAGATAAGACTTCCTCCCAGCTTTGTAATTCTGGGAGAAAGAGAGTCCTCTGATTCTACCTAGAGAGCACAAGACACAGGGTCAGAAATCTAGGCTTCAAATCCTGGCTTGCTAATTTACTAGATCTGCTACTTCCTAACTATATCACTTTGGGCCAGTCATTGCCGAGCCTCCCTGCAAAAGGAACGGTTGAGCCCAACTCCCTTCCAGCCCTATTCCCCTGACCGACTCCCAGGCCATTCTCGAGGGATTTTGGAATATCTTCTTACAATGGCTCAGAATCTCGGGGAGAAAAAAGGAGGGATAAGGAGGAAAACTGGAACTGTTCTGTCGTGAGGAAGGTGGTTGGATCCCAAAGTATCCTGGAATAAAGCTTTCCTTAAACTATTAAACACTTCCTTTCTCCCCTAATTCCAGCTGAATAGCACATTTTTTCCCCCTAGAGTTATAAAGGAATATTCATACATTTATTTGCTGCTTCAAAAAAAATGAATGAGTTGAGGCTGTCATGCCCGCAGCCAAACTCAGTATTTAGGCACAAGCAGCCACTGGTGTCAAATAAGTAGCAGGGGCGGGCGTTTCCCAGGCTGGCTCGTCCCTGAAACTAGGAAGCATTCCAGGGATTCGCGTATTATGAGGGGGTGCTGGACCATGCTGGGGTCTGTCCTCAGTAAATGAAGATAGCCACGACTTCCTCCAACACTCTCCATCTTGCTTTCTTCAATCATTTCCTACCCCGGGGACTCGGCAAAAAAAAAGCAAGAATCCCTTGAAATTCTGTCTTTTCAAACGAGGGCCTTCCCTTCAGGCTCTCAGTTTGAGGTGACCTTAGTCAGTCAGAACTCCAAGGGGTCCCGTCCAATCCAACCCCTTCAGGCCGAGGTGCAGAGCCGTCCCTGCATCGCAGAGATTCGGCCATTTCTGTGTGAGCACTTCCTGTAGGTACCAGCACACACTTCGGCCTTCACGGCAGCAAAGGAGGTCTCGCTTTGAAGACCCAGGTCACAAGGTCTCGGCTTCCCCAGGGACCATCTGCCTTCTGCTAGTCTAGAAATTCTGAGCTTTGGAGGAATACGGGACTGGCCAGATGCCCTCATCAGGCCCCGGCCTCCTGACTTGGTTCTCCTGGGGAAAGGAGATGGCTAGAAAGTCTTCAAGACGATTAGGGACCTGGCCTTGGTGAGCCAAAGGAGCACTCACCGGTCGTCTCTTTGGGACCCAAGAATCCCGGGTGCGACACCCCTCCCCTGAACTACTTCCCAGCTGTTTCCTGGACTCAATCTTTTCCTACTGGGGATATATGCTACAGGGTGGTTAACGCAGCTGCCCCTTCTCTCATGTTGCTTTGGGGGCCTTTTGAAAGAAGACTCATCCTGCCTGGAAGTTTGGGCCGGAGCACCGGGATCTGAGGGGGAAGAGGCAGCAGTCAGAGTGGATGTTGAAAGGCTCAGCAGACAGGGGAAGGTGGCGGGGAGCCCACCTCTGGTCTGGGTCAGGTGACACTCAGGCTCCTTGGTTTAAATTCAGCAGAACCGGTTCTGAACACAGAATTCACGGAGTCCTCATGCGGACGCTAAAGCCGAGCTTCCCCTTAACCCAAGTCCCCAGTTTCCCCCTTGACGGTTTCTTGTTTAATTCCCTGGAATTTCCCAGAGGGTTAAAGTGGTCCCAGGCAATGCATTCAGGACCACTTGGCCCACTGCCGGCACCAGTTTAAAACTCTTCTGCTTCTCCCCTCTCCACAAAAAGTCCTCTTATTTCCACGGGAAAGAAATCTCCAAAGTGCCCTCGGTTAGCGTTTCCATGGGAAACAAGAAGGTAGGGGACCCCCCTGACAGGCCCGGGGGACCCTCACTGGGAGCACATGCGTTCTACCTCCTCTTCACAGTCATAAAATTTCCCAAAAAGTTCAGGGGAAGCCCCGTTACACTCGAGCCATCGCCTCAAGGTACCCAATGCCCGCAAAGCATCTGCCTTGGTTGGCAAAGGCACAAAGCCGTCGTCCCCACTCTCTTCCTCGCCCTCACTGCTCCCTTCTTCCTTGCATCCTCCCCCGCCAACCTCCTCGTCTTCCAGGTCCACAAAGTGGGAGAATTCGTCAGGTCTCAGCCCGCCGGGCAGGGGGGGCATCATGGGCACTTCTTTTGTGGACGGAGGAGTTCTGCCGGGCCACAGGCCAGCCAGGGCGAAGCTGCTCCTGATGAAATTGGTGGGCACCCTGTCCCAGGCGGCTGCCATCATATGCAAGGCATCAAGCACCGTGATGCCGGCCCCGGCAGCGGTCAGAGATGCGCTTTCTGCGGCCCCTCGGAGAGCGGCCAGCTTACTCAGGAGCCGGTGCCGGTACCGGCTCTTGAAGTCCTGCACCACAGGGGTGGGTAAGCAGGGCATGGTGCCGTCGGCAGGCAGAGGCAGCAGCCTCACGTGCTGAAGCTCGGGCAGGTCCGTGGCACCCTTGGCCGGCTGGGCGGTCAGCAACAAGGCCACGTGCCGGCCCTGCCGCCCCATGTCCTGGTCCAGCTGGGCCAGCCAGTCCGCCCATGGGATCCCTGGGCCCGGGCGGTAGAGGACGGGCAGAGCCTCGCTGCTGACCCCAAAGAAGCCCCGCGGAGAGCGCTGGCGGCCCCCCACCACCACCAGCCGGCGCTTCTCCGTCCCTCCGCTGTTGGCACACAGTAACACCTGGAACCGATCGCCCGGGGCCATCCCACCCGGGACCGCCAGATACAATAAGGGCACCTCGGCACAGCCAAAAATATCCTCCGGGGAAAAGTCTTTCAGGGTAAAGGGCGTGTGAGGGTCGGCGCCCAGGGGAGGAGTCTCCAGGGAAGTCCGGGGAGGAGGGAGGACGTGGCGGACCCCCAAGCCCACGTTGTTGCGGCGCTTCCAGCGCACCAGCCAGCCGATGCTGGGCACGAAGCGCTGGCCCATGAGGTCGGCGAGCTCCTTGGCTTTGTGCAGCAGCATGGGGCCCGTGACGTCCCAGGCCTTGGCGCGGGCGATGTGGTACCAGCACAGGAGCGCCTCGTCGATGCCGCTGTACTTGGACTCGCGCTTGCGCTTGCGCTCGCGGTTGGCCGTGCCGCTGCACCAGTCTGCCAGCAGCTTCTCTTTGTTCTTGCAGATGCGGGAGATCTGGGGCTGGGAGACCTGGAAGCGCCGCGCCACCTCCGACTGGGACATCTTGGACTCGTCCAGGAGCTCCAGCACCTGGATCTTCTCCGCTAGGGACAGGGCGTGGAGCTTCTTCTTGCCGCCGAGCTCCATGGCTTCTGGGGGGCGCCTGCAGGTGGGAACCACAGGGGACAGGTGGGCAGGACCAAGAGGAGGGAGCGGCCAGTGTGGGGGAACGGTGGGGGAGAGGAGCCCAAGGCAGGAGGGGAGCAGGCGAGGAAGGCCCTCTCACGGGTGCAGGCGCCAGCCTTCATGCAGCACCTACTGTGCCCGCGGGGCAGGGTGCCAGCTTTACTTACACGAGTTGTGACTCTCATCTCACCCGACCCGGCCCGGACTGCAGAGCCTCGCTAAAGGCTTCTGGATCCCAAGGGGCTGGGGCAGGCTGGGGAGGACCCAGGAAGGACCAGGACCAGGAGGGGGGGAAGAAGGAGGTAGGGGAGTGGGATGGGAGGAGGTGGCCGGCGGCGGGGGACCCCGGAGGAGGGGGAGAAGCCCAAGGCAGGTGGGGACACAAAGGGAGCAGATGCGAAGCCAATGAGGGGGGAGGGGAGGGAGAAGGGGGAGGGGCAGCACGCAGAGGGAGGGGAGGTCAGGGAGGGTCATGAGAGGAGAGAGCAAGAATGGGAGGGAACAAGAGTAGGAGAAGGGGACCAAGAATGAGAGGGGGAGGGGGACGAGAGCGGGGGAGGGGAACGAGGACGAGAGTGGGGAGACCACGAGTAAGAGAGGGCGACAAGAGTAAGGGGACCACGAGGAGGGAGGAGGGAAAATGAAGGAGACCAGGAGGGGGATGGGGGCCAAGGGTCGGGGACCCCCAAGTGGGCGATGGGAAGGGACGCAGGGTCCCCCAGCATCCCCCAACAATCCCCGGCACCCACCTCCCGGGCCGCTCTTGTCCCGGGGCCGGGTCCCTGCAGCGTCGGGCTGGGGCGATGGCGGGGGCGGGGCGCTCCACGAGATGCAGACCCCGGCCCGGCCCGAACCCGCTTGACTGCCCGGCCCGGCCCGGCTCTGTCTGCTCCCCGCTCCGGGTTTTCCCGGGCTCCGGGGCGAGGGGAGAGGCAACCACTCCGGTACCCAGAAGTCACAGGGCCCATCCCTCCTGAGCAAGGTGATTGGCTGCTAGCCGATAAAGTCCCGCCTCCAGTCGGTCTCCATTGGTAGCCGCGGAAGGGACGGTTAAGCCCCGGCCACGGCTCGGCCTCCTCGGTACAAAACCGGCGTTTTCCCCGCCCCCAGAGGGGCGGGACTTAGGAGTGAGCAGAAACGCAGGTGCTGGAGGCGGGGCTAAGGGCATTGGGCGGGACTTGGAGTGAGGCGAAAGGCTGGCACCGAGGGGCGGGCCTTTGTGCCCATAGACCCGAGTGGGGAACGAGGCGAAAGGCAGGTGTCAGGGCGGGTCTTCCTGGTAATAAACAAGACCAGGAAGTGAGGATGAGGCCGATTGAGGGGTGGGGCCTAAGGGAGCGGTGTGGGAACAGGCAGGTGCCAGGGGCGGGACTTTGCGGGGAGGGGCGGAACGGGGGCGGGACAAAGTGGGTGCTGAGGGGAGGGCCCAGCCGGGAGAGGTCGGCGCGCTGGGCTGAGGTGACCGATGAGGAGCCGCACTGGAAGAGTCAGGGGGTAAGGGGGCGGGGCGGAGCGCCCGCTGGGGCTTTTGTCCCGGGCGCTGCGGGTAGGCGGGGCGCAGGGCCGGGCGCGCCTGCTCCGCGAGAACGCACTGGCGCTGCGCTGGAGGAGGGCGGTCCCCGGGGCGGGGACGGATTTGGGCATGAGATCAGACCCCGCCCCCTTCTCGGGGGTTGGGGGGAGGCGGCTGATGGCTGGCGCTTGACGGAGATGTTGCGCAGGGAGGGTCTCCTGTCCTGTTGGGGCAGCGGTGGCGTCTGAATAAGGAGGCGCCGAGACGCCTGAGGGCGACCGGACGGAGCCCCCCGTGGCTCCTGATTGAGATCAGTGACCTCAATGAGAGCCTCGTTTTTTTCCCTTAAATTCTACTCGGAGCCTTCAGTGCTCGCGCATCTCTTATCTCCCATCCTTGCTAACTCTGCCTCCCCCGCCTATGATCCCTCCCTTCTCTTCTCCCCCCGCCTTTTTCCCCTTTCTCAGTAACCTTTCCCTTTCCCACTAACGGACACACCTTGTCCCCCTGCCCCAAATCCACACCCCTCCCCCCCATTCTGTCCCCTCCCCCTCCTTTCCAGATTCTGGAGGATGCTGAGCCCTTGGGGCTACACGAGGATCTGGGGCCCTTCCAAGAAAGCCGCAGCCTCCTGCAGCCCCTCAGCGGGAGCGGTGGCAGCCCAGACTCTTCCCCCCAGGTCCCGGATGTTACCTGCCTCTCCTCCCTCAGCGGGGGCCTGCAGCCTTGCAGGAAGTCCGGCTTCACTCATCCCCAACGAGCTCTCCCCATCTTCTCCCTGCCCGAGGCAGATAATGTCAGTCTGAGCCGCACAGTTCTCGCTGGCGGGAGCCAGTCCGGACTGGCTCGTTAGCCCGGGTTCCTTCAGTGCGCCTGGAGTCTGGACTCAACCTCCCGAGTCCAAATCTGGCCTTCAACCTCGGATGGGTGACCCTGGTCTCAAAGACTTCACCCTTTCTGCCTTAGTTTCCTCGTTTGTTAAAATGAGGTAGGGAAGGAAACGGCAAAACATCCCAGGGTCTTTGCCAAGAAAATCCCCAAGAGTCGGGCAGGATTGAACCGTTACATTGCCCTTCGAGAGGCTCCAGACCAAGGCCCAAACCCATAGACAGGTGTGTGTGTGCACTTGCACCCGCCCCCAAAGCCCACAGTGGGACACACCCGAACCGGCCTGAGGCCAGTTTCCGTGCATAGGAGAGGACGCGCAAGGGCTCGCCAGGGCTTGGGGAAGAGTCGGCTCCCGAGATCTCTGGCTGCCCCTGCCTGCTGCTGTGGAGGGAGGGGGAAAAGGCCTGCAGGCTCTCCACATGGCAACCTTAGGGGCTGCCCTCCAGGGCTGAAGCTGGAGTTAGGGGGTGCTTTCTCAGACGTTTCCCCACGGGGAGCCCAGAACCTCCTTAATGGCTGCTGGGAACCCCCTGGGGCAAGTCTCCCTGGCCAGCAAAGCTCACAGACAGCCCAGCCCTCCAGTCTGGGCATTTATGGACAGGCTTATCCCCAGTGCTCCATATTCTGGCGGCTCCTTGTCTCCTCTCGGATCAGAACTAGGCTTCCCTGGCATGTAATGCCCGTCCCAAGCTGGGTTCCGCCCTGGCTGTTGTGCATATTCCCATTCACACACTTGATAGATGTTATCTGTCCCATCTACCTTCTGTGCCTTTATCTGAGCTGCTTCCCTACCCACTGAGCTCTACGACCCCCATTTTCCTCACCTCTGCCTCTCAACCCCTAAAAATAATAAATCAAGGCCTAGCTTGTAACATTTACTGACTGCTGAAGTGTAGATTCTCAAACAGAACAATTTAACGACCGGAATGGCCCCAAGAAGGGTCCCGACCGCCACCCGCCCTTAGAAACTCGCTCGTATTTTGTGCCTCTGTCACACTTAAAAGGACAAGAGCCCCGGGAGAGCAGGAGGTGGTTCCCTTTGTTCCCGGCATCTGGCACACAGGAGCCAGTGCTCGGTGACTGGTGGTCAGGAGGCTGACCGTTACACAATGGGGTCTGGCCAGAACCTGGGAAGAAGATGCAGAACCAGCCCCGGGGGCTCCGCTGCTTCTGTGGCCCAGCAGTAGGAGAGCCCTGCTCTGCCAGATGGAGTTAGTCCAGCCGTTTCATAGGCCAGACCTCCCCAGTATTGAAGCTGGTTCCTCGGAGGCTTCACTTCCTCCCATTCTGTCTGCTTGTCCCTCGGCCCATCCCATCCCTTCAGGGCCATCCCACACTTCAGGGCCCATGCATGTTTATCATGGCAGCAGTGGCTCAGGTGCCAGGGTGTGCTCAAGACTGGTCGAGGCCGGGGTAGACTTCCCGAGATGCTCGGGTCCAAACCGGAACAGATGTTTCTGTTCGGTGACTTAGGCAGGGAAACCAAATGCTGGGATCCACAGATGACACTTTGGATGTTCTACCAAAGGCCGCCCCCCTTAATGGCCATCCCCAACAGAATCCAAAACATCACAGCCATTTCTAGATAAGACTTCCTTCCACCAAACGCACCTTTTTCACAAAACTCACCCAAAATTGTGCCCCCAGTTCCCATCCCCCCCCCAATTCGGAAGAGGATCCCAGAACTCTTTCCAAAGCACCAGTTTAAGCTGGAACATTCCCAGCAGGCACAGAGTGCAACTTCCCCTTCAACAAGCCCCACAAAGCAGCAGAGGCTCCATGTAAAAATGTTTATTGTACTAATGTCTGGAATACAGGAACTTAAAAAAAATGACACCTCGACTCCAAAGTGACAGTGAGAGAGGCCCAGTCTCGGGGCCAAGCAGAAAGGGTTCCCCGGGGGCACTGCCACGTCCTGTGCCCCTCCCCCACTACTGCCAGCCTCGCCCAGCAGAAGCCCGAGGAACGACGAGGGGCATTGAGGCCTTACCAGCTGCTAGCAAGCGTGCAAGGAGAGGATGTCTGAGGGGCTCCCCTGTGACTCAGGAGCTAGGGTGCTCGGGGTATGGGGGCCTGGGGGGCTCCCAATTCAATTGAGGGCAGAAGGCTGAAGGCCCAGGTAGGGAGGAGGAAGAACGGAAAGGGGATTTGGAGGTAGGCTTGAAGTAGAGTTAAAAAACAGGCACATTATCCAACATCTCCCTCTGGCCCCCACACTGCTTGGATGGCCCCCTGATGCTTCCCTTCTCCCCACAAAACAAAACAACAACAAGGAGAAGGGGAATTGAGGAAAGAGAGTGGACGCACAAGGTAGAGAATCACTTTCGCCACTAAAGAGGCTGCGGAAGATGAGCCGGGAGGGAGGGGGCAGCACCAAGGGGCCGGGGGGCCCGAGGTCATGCCGGGCCCTGGGTGCCCTTCTGCTGCAGGGGCAGGAGGGAGAGGAGGTGGGAAAGTGGAGAGGCAGGGGGGAGCCAGAGAGCCCCCGAGGCTTGCCCAGCTTCCACGGTCCCTTGGGAATGCCCTCAGAAAGCAAGGAGGGCAAGCCCGAGGGGCAGAGCTGGGAAAGGAGTGAGCTGCCCTCCTGCTCCGGCGTGGAGGGCACAGCTGAACCCTGTGAGAAGCAGGGCCTGGGCCCAAGGCAGGCAGAGTGAATGCACTTTACGGAGAGCAAAGGAGCGAGGAGAAGCCGGGCCGTTCTTCCTAGGGGCAGCCTGTTTCCCCCATCTCCAGGAGGGGCCGGGGCCAGGCAGTGTCCGAGCTGCCAGGTCAGCCTGGCCTGCCGCCCCACACAACCTGGTACTGCCCTCCCTGGGCCTGCCAAAGAGGAGGACGGGAGAGGAGAAAGTGGAAAACGAGAGAGAGGTTCGAAAGAGAGCCCCGTCCGGGGGAGGGGCCTGGGGTGCCCGGGCTCCGGCCACATCAAGAAGAGTGCTGGTTCTGGTAGATGGAAGCCTTTTCCTTCAGCAGGTCCAGACACAAATGGCAGCTCCAGCTCCCTGCGGAGGAGAAGGACAGGGTTATGTTCGCAGGCGGCCCCAGCTGGGGATCCTCTGCCAAGGAGCTGGGACCCGGGGTCCAACAGGCCCGAGTTCTGCCCCTTCACTCGCCACTCACTGGGGCCCAGTCACCCCTACCCCTGGGGGTGTTTCTGGCAGAGATCCTGGAGCGAAAACCTGGGGCCTCACAGCCAGCACCTGAGGCAGCGTGTGGGGCCCGGATCCCTCTGTTTGCAGAGGGGTTCATGCTGGCAGCCAAGGGGTGGCCTCCTGAGCTGAGGCTCACGGCCCCCGCAGCCTTGAGAATCCCGCTGGTCAGCATTTCTACTGCAATTAAGTGCGTCCGCGGCCCTGGCTGTGAGTTCTGGACTCTCCCAGGAGGGACAGTCCCACGTCAGAGTTACCCCAGTCACTGCCACCCGCTGCTCTGAGAGAGGCCCCCTTGAAGCTCCCATGGCTGAGCCCTGCCCCAGGGTCTGCAAGAGGGCAGGCCCTGGAGGCCCAGAGGTGGATCCCCTCATCTTACACATGAGCTAAGGGGTTGGGCCAAGATTCGCAGTCGAGACCCGCTTGCAGCTCACACATGCAGAACCCCATCGGGGCAGGGAATGCCCGGCAGGATCCTGCTTCACCCTGCCCTTCTCTCCTCAGGGGCTGGGCAACAGACAAGGCCTTCAACCTGTTCGGGGCCCCCTGTCACCCCACTTCTTGGAATCACTCCGGGGGAGGCCGGGAAGCCTTTCCTGATGCCCCCCCCCATACCTGGGGGCCTTCTTCCCCTCCACCTGTCTGCACCGTCATGTGTACACCTGTGTGTGCTGCCCACCCCCCACAAACGTGGCTCCGTTTCTTTTTGTGCCTTCGTGCCTACTGGCGCACGCCAGAGAAAGGCCCAGGTCTCCTGGGGACACTCACCTTCGGGCGGCTCCGACATCGAGGGGGTGAGACAGTACATGTGATAGCCACGATCACAGTCGTCACAGAAGAGCAGCTGGTCCTGGGGGGACAGAAAGAAGGGGGGCAGGAAATGGGGGTGATCAGTGTGCCCTAATCAAGCCACGGGGCGGGGCAGTTGGGGAGGGAGGCAGCTGGCAGGCACTCACATCATTCTCTGAGGTGCCACAGATGTTGCAGCATTTGCACTCGATGCACTGCCAGCGGTAGGTCTTCACGGCAGCCATCATGACAGGGGTGAACTGGAGGCAGGACGGGTGCCCTGTGGGAATGGAAGGATCCAGGTGGAGGCCAAGAGGCGAGAGCAGGGAGGCCAGGGCCCCGGGAGCCCCCTCGGGACGTCCTGAGTCCTCCCTCCCTTGGTCCCCGGGGGCCGCCCCAGGAGGTACCTGAGCGGCCACAGTCAGAGCAGGACACCAGCTCCTCGGGCTGCCCCGTCTTTTTGTTGATCTTTGAGTCCCCCAGGCAGAAGTCACAGTAGTTGTTGGGCAGAGCCAGCCCGTCGGGGCCCTTCTTGGCTATGGGGCAAAGGACGGAGGTGAAGCCGGCTTGCGGGGCCTGCTCCACAAAGAAGGGCAAGGCACGAGCCGACTCCCAGGTTAGAGAGGGAGGGGGACGCTCCCCCCCCCCCAAATCCCGCCCCAATCGTCTCCTTACATTTCTGCTCCTCGGACCTCTGGGACACGGGGGTGGGAGGCTGGGAGTCCTCCTTGTCTTCTCCTTCCTCCTCCGCCAGATGGGAGTGAGCGTAGTGGTAACTGAGGCCGGGGCGGTTCTTGTAACGCTTCCCACAGACTGGGGAGAGGATGGACAGAGAGGCGTGAGCCCCCAGGCACCCCCTCCTTGCTCCCTGCAAAGTCCAGGCCTTTGGCAGGGTGCAAGGAGGCTCCCCCTCGTCCCTCCCCAACCCGGAACATCAGCTCGGCTCAGGGGCAGACCTCTAGTGGATGTTGTTGATGGCGGACAGTGGCGGGCCGGGCGCCTGCTCCCCCGGCCCCTTCCTCCCCCACCCCCCAGAGCAGGCCCCACTGATGCCCAACTGGCCGCCTCTCGCCTCATCCCCACCCAGCCTGGAGTGCTCCAGGCCGAGGAGAGGGGAAATGGGGGCAGGAGGCTCTCTGGCCAGGCTGCTACAAGAGGGCAGGGGGCAGGAGACCCTTTCCCAGGCACGCGCTCAGAACCAGGGCCCAAGAGCTCGGGGAACCCGCCAAACTCCCCACCTAAAGTGAACGGACCCAAGAGGTCCCAGGCAACACGACTGAGAGGAATCATGGTAAGGTAGGGGGTGGTTGGGAAGGCCAGTGGGGTTATTAGCTTGTCGGTGGCGGGTCCAAGGGGGAGCCCCATTAAGGGCCCGGCCTCAAGGGCAGCCGGGACTCAGGGGCTGCTCTCCTGCTAGCCCCCAGCCCCAGCAGATCGGGGGTGAGGAGAACAGGCACTGAGGGTCACTTCAGGGGAGAGGAGGCCCCCCTTCCGCCCACTGTAGCCGGTTCCCCTCGACTCTCTTTAGAAGCCATCCAACGCCAGGGCCCGGGTGCTAGGGGAGCAAGTCTGTGCACGACAGGTGGGGGCAGAGGCGGGTGCCGGGGACCGGGGGGTGCAGCGGAGCAAAGACTCCCTCCCTGTCCCCCCCAGCCCGCCGCCATTGCAGAGACTTTCAGACAGAAGACAGAGGCAGGAGGAGCGTCGGAGGAAGGAGCAAGGGAAAGGGAAACACAAAGGCAGAGCGCCGAGAGAGGACCACTACCTCTCTGGGGTGCTTTCGAGGTATGCTTTTGTTTGAAACTATCTGAAAGACAGAAAGAAAAGTCGTGAGAGGAAGGCCCGTACACGCCCACTCATACCCGGGCACCCACAGGCACGCTCACACGCACACACGACAGGAGCAGCAGCTGCAGCGGGAGAACCCAAGGGGAGAGAGGCCCCCGAGTGTGGGGGGCACTTGGAGGGACACAAAGGGGGGAAGGGGAGGCAGGAGGAAGACAGGACAGAGGAAGGAAGAGAGAAAACTGTGCATTAAACAAACTCAGGGGGGGACTCCCGAGGCGCTTCCTGTGCGGCCGGTTCGACGCCTCCCAGAGCTTGGGGGCCCCACGCGCCAAGGAGGGCACCGCTCAGGCAGCCAATGCCTCCCCCCGACAGGGGACCCATCCTCCCCCAGACTGGGCAGCACTCACTGTCACAGGCATAGGGTTTGTCCCGATCCTCCAGGATCGAAGCGTCCAGCTTCTTCCGGGCGTTGCTCACCCCTTTGCCCTGCCAATAGGAACGAGGAAGGCCCCTTAACCCGGCTCCCCGGCCCCAGGCAGTCGAGCGTCCCTAGTGTGGCCCTCTCTGTGCCTCGCACTGTGGGCTCCTAATGACTGTCTGAGGGACGGACAAGCTGGATCACCCTGCTGTGCTCCCCACCCTCACCCCCCCATGGCTCTGTGTTGGGGGCAGGGGCAGGCGGGGGCTGCCGGGCCCTTCTCCCTCACCTTGGCTTTGCCCTTGCCACGGCGTTTGGGCGTATCCTCCTCGTAGTCCTCATCGTCCAGATCATCCAGAAAGTCCTCAGGCTCTAGGATCCGCTGGGGGGGGGGGGGGGGGGGGGAGATTAGGATGGGTGGGAGAGGGGCAAGGATGCTGGGACACGACCCCCAGTCAGAATGCATGGGGTGGCACGGCCGGGGTTGCCGGGCACGGCACTTGCCCACTCTTGGCTGTTAGCCTGCCGATGGCAGACCAGTGCAACTGGCTCCCTTCCTGAGCTCTGCATTCAGCAAGCATGAAGGGGGAAGGCAGAAGCAGGGAGGAGCAAGCAGAGGGGGGTTGCCCAGAGCTTCCACCGGCTGGCCTGTACTCCCCCCCTGCCACCCCTTGCGTGGCCGGCAGCAGCCGGGCTGCCCCAGCTTCCCTCCTGTGAGGCTCCTGCAGCGTGGGAGAGAAACTGGTACCTTCCTTGCTCGGCTGTTAGTAACTGGGAACTCCCCCAGGCTATCGTCGTCCGCCTGCGGATTGGGGGCACCCCGCTTCTCAAGGGGGTCGGTGCGCAGGAGGGCCTCCAAGCTGCTTCCATCCTGGGAAATCAGTCCTTCCTTCTTCAGGGTCTGGTCTGTGTCTGAAAGGAGAGTCAAGCTGCACTGAGATACGGATGGGCGCTGGGAGCTAGGCCTGGGGACACTGAGATGGGCAATGGGAGCCAGGCCTGGGGACACTGAGGTGCGGATGAGCCCCAGGGAGACGTGCTGGAAGCCAAGGCCCTCCTGGTCCCAGAACCCCAGGCTCCAGGTCTGCCGTGCTCTCAGCAGCTCTCTCCACTTACCTGGCTTGATGGAGGGGAAGGTGAGGCGGGGGTCTTCGGGAGGGTGGGCACGGCGCTTTTTCCGCCAACGCCGAGCAGGGTACGAGTACAGCTGCCCTGAGGCCAGTCCTGTGGGGGTGAGAGGAGTCAGTGACCAGAGAAGGAGAACGCCCTCTGCACTAGCCCCTTACCCTGAGGCTTGGGGTGAGAGGTTCTGGACAACAGGTGGGAAACATTGAGAGTTGGGGGGGGGGAGTCAGAAGGAAGTGGAGTCGGAGGTACAGGAAGAAAGGAGGCCGGCAGGGCCCGCCCCCAGCCTCACCTGGCCCCCGGTGGCGCTTCTCCATCCAGATGTAGCAGTTGCTCTGGGCCACTCCGGTCTGGGAGTCCAGGAAGGGCAGGCGCACGCTCCGCTCGGCGCACAGGCGCGCATTGTAGTTGTGGCACTGCTCCATGGCATCTCGGTAGTACTGCTCCCCGAGGCTGCAGAGGACACAAGGGGCAGGAGACGGGGCTCACAAGCTGCTTCTCTGCTTCAAAGGGGGGGCTCGAGGGTCCGGCGCAAAGCTGCCCAAGGCTCTGGCCTCGGCCTTACAGGACACCCCCGGTCCCTCCGATTCAAGCGTCACTCCATGAAGGGCTCGCTGCCCGACCTGCCTCCATGGGGTCCTGGCAGCCAAGGCCCAGGCCGTGAATTGCCTTAACCCCACCCCCAAACCTAACCAAAAGGCCGTGGCAGAAAGGCCGCCAGCCGGCTTAATTCAATGAGCTGTAATTACTGTAATTGGAGGTAGGCCCCTTTTGGGAGGAGGCGGCAATGGGTCCACATCAGCCCGCTTCCAGAAACCAGCCTCCGCGTCTCTCCACAGAGAAGAAAATAGAATAAACAAGGCTGAGGAGCGCAGCTCCTTTGTTTCCACTGATGGGAACTGAGAGTGACGTTCGGGAGGAAATGGAAGGCGAGCCGGGAGATCCCGGGCGGGAGATGGGCCACACGGCTTTCTCCAAGAGCGAGGTGTAGGGGGGAAAGGGCAGAGTATGGGGCGGCGATCTGGGGAAGTCGGGCCCACAGAGCTCCGGCCAGAGCGCCCGGCACCTGAAGGCTCCCGCCAGCCTGGAGGCTCGGCTCCTGCTAAGCAGCCCACAGATAGAGGGCTGGCTGGTTTGGGGTGTTGGCTGCTGGTGGGCGGCTCCCTTACAGAAGCTCTTTCTCATCCATTACTCTGGGGAGAGGCCCAGCTCCTGAAGCCCATAGGGGACAGAGCACAACAGTGTCCTGGACGTGTCTCAAACTGAGAGAACACAGCCTGGCGAGGGCGCAGGGAGGACATCGTCTGTAGCCCCAGCAGATTGTGCCGGGAGGGAAGCAGCTGCCCCATGCTTGTGTGGGTACAGGAACCCAACCCAAGCCCACTCAGAACCCCCTGAATCCTCAAGGCGAGACGGAGGAGCCAAGGCCTGCCTCAGGAAGGGAGATGGCAAGCTTGCCCTGCCAGCCCCTCTGCCAGCACCTGGAGGGCTCCCCCTCGCAGCGTTCCGCTCCCACTTTCTTTCCATGCTCCCCTTAGAAGCTCTTCCCAGAGCAGCAGGGTGAAACCTGTGAGAGCTGCTCTGGCCCCCGCAGGGGGGGGGGGTGTCCAAACCCAAGGAAGGGGATGGGACGGGGGAGACAGGAAGGACAAAGTGGGGGATCAGTGCGATTCATCGGCCTGGGGAGAGACTGGGGAAGGGGGGGTGGGCAGATCAGAGAGAAAGAATGATGAAGGGGGTGGGGGTGCCTGAGAGAGCTCTGCACCCCCAAACCACTCCCGGAGAGGGAGAGCACCCAGCTAATGGCAGTGGGCATGCTCCCCCTCACCACAGAGGAAGGTCTCAGCCCCCCACAAAGCAAGGGCAGAGGGTTACCTGGAAAAACTCCCTGTACCCTAAAAATCTGGCACCTGGAGACCAGAAGGGATGCTGACCCTCTCCTGGATGCCATCCTCCAGGCCGCCTGCCATGCGGGCCGGCCCTCAGCTCAGGATGGGAGGGGGGCTTCCCTCCTCTGCCCCCTTCCTCTGGCCCATCCTGAATCTCTGCGCCCTCCCCATTTCACAAAACCCATCTGGCTGCTCTCGGGGAGGGTGATAACCGTGGGGATCCCGGGCCCTACTCTCCTACGGACCCCTTAGATAGGAGGGGCGGCGCCGGGGGTCTCCCTCCCCCACGTCCTCAGAGCCTTCGGGACCCCAAGGGGGCTAACGATGGAGGGGGCGAAGCAAAGGCACAGGCCGGCTAAAGGGTGACCACCCTCACAGGCCCTCGCCAGTGGGAGAGTGCTGACAGACCTGGGTTCGAATCCTGGCCCTATTCTCAAAGCCTGACTGAACCACGCTCCCTGCCTCAGTCTCCCCACCTGTCAAAGATGAGGCCGCACTAGACGGTCCCTCGGGCCCCAGCCCCGCGACCTCTCCCACCGACCCCTTCCGTGACCTTGGGCATGGCACAGTCCGAAGTGCCTCAGTTTACCCCTCCGTCGGATCGGAGGGCCAGGGCCGAACGGCTTGCCCGCTGAGGTCCCTTCCCGAGTGCCAGAGCTCGGGCCTCAGTTTCCCCCCGAGGGCGCGCCTGGCAGCAGCGGGCCCGCGCGCGCGCCCCCGCCGGGAGTGCTCGCGCCCGCGGCTGCCACGCGCCCCGTCCCGGCGCTCAACCGCCCCTGGGCCTCGGCCGGAACCGGCCTCCCCGCGCCTGCCCCAGCGGCGCCTCCGCGCAGGCCGCCGCCACGCCCCCCTCCGCAGACCCGGACCCGGGCCCGCCCCCCCCCGGCTCGGAAGAGACGGCGGTCGCCACTCACAGCTTCACTACATTCTCCACCACGGCCGCCATCTTCCCTCCTCCTCTCCCTCAGCCCGGGAGCCCCCAGGGCCGCAGTGCGCAGGCGCCCAGCCCGGAGCGCGCACCCCCGCGCTCCCGCGCGCTTCCCGCCCCCGCCCCGCCCCCGACGCCAGCGCGCAGGCGCGTGATCGGGAGAGCGAGGCCGCTTCTGCGCTAGCACGCAGGCGTCGGTCCCGGAGAGCGCGGTCTCTCCCCCGCCCTCACGCCAGACCCAGCGCGCAGGCGCTTAGCCTAAAGCATTGGCCCGACCTCCAAACGGAAGTGCTCTCCGCCTAGATTCATCATCGCACCCAACGCGCAGGCGCCGAAAAGGTCGGCCATCTTCCCCACGTCCCATTTCCCTCCATACCCCCCCTCCCCTCCCCAGCTCAGTTACGCAGGCGCAAGAAGGCAGGCGGGGGCCCTTTTCTCCTAACAGCAAGGCCTGGCCTGTATCTGGTAAGAGACCGAGACTTAGCCCGTGCGCATGCGCTGTTCGAGCCTGTTTCTATCTCTTAACGCAGGCGCGCTGAAAATCCAAGAAAGCGACAAAAGTCTCTGGGCCGCTAATGAGAGCGTCCAACTCCGGCCGAAACCTCCTGGGGTGTTTTTCCTTTCACCTCCATTGAGGACCCCCAGTTGTGGAAGGGACGGAGCGAGGAAGGAAAAATAGCAAGGGAAATCTGAACTTTTCCTCTGCAGTGGGCGAGAGTCACGGGGCACTGGGCTAAACGGGACGTATACAGAAGGGCAAACACCAGTCTGTCCCCTCAGGGTTGTCGTCCCCCTCCCCCCATCGACTCCTCCTTCCGGGAATTTGGAACAAATCTCTTCACTCTCCTTTGGGGATGCGCCTCTGCTAAAAGTTACATTGTATCAATTTTCTATGGTTTCTCCGCCCCGGTCACTCTGTATCTGCTTTGTATGTTTGTCTACAACAAACAAACATTCATCAATTTCGTTTCCGAATATAACCAGGGGAAAGGGGGCAAATGTTTAACAACCGGATTTTGCCGGAATTAAAAAAAAAAAGTTTGCCCAAACACTTTTAAGTGAAATCTGATTATTTACACTTTTAAAATCTAGCCAATCTAAAACAAACAATAAAATCGAGCTCCGATTTGTAAGGATTTCCGATTTCTGAGGCGCAAGAGCTCACCCTCGTCACTTTCCCCTCCCACCAGCCAGCCATCTCTTGTTAACAGAAAATTAAAAGTAAAGAAAAAAGTAAGAAAAGGCTTCAGACAAGCTAGCCATGCATTAACTGTGTCTGACAGAGCTACAATATCTACTCCCATAGTTCTACCTCTGTGCATTTTCTCAACTTTTCTCTGGGTGAAGCTTGGTTATTACAAACCTTTTTTTGTTTTTTCTGTTTACGTTATGGTGGTAATACTTTTTTTCTGCTGCTGCTTAATTCTACATATGCTCATTAAAAAAACTACTTCTTTTGAATTTTTGCACTTTTCAAGGATATCTTTTCTTCCAACTTATGTTAATCAATTTAAACCGATTTATAATCTTTAATTAAACAAACAAACAAATCTAAAGTTAAAGAAAAAGTTTTACTGATGCTCAATGGAGAGGGTGCTCGAACTTGTCAAGGGACCAGAATTGAATTCCTAGAAATAATGTAGCATTTGGGTCAACTTGGACAAGCCATTTTTTATTATACTTTTTATTTATAAGATATATGCACGGGTAATTTTTTAGCATTGACAGTTGCCAAACCTTTTGTTCCAACTTTTCCCCTTCTTCCCCCCACTTCCTCCCCCAGATGGCAGGATGACCAATACATGTTAAATATGTGGAAGTATAAGTTAAATACAATATAAGTATACATGTCCATACCGTTATTTTGCTGCACAAGAAGAATCAGACTTAGAAATAAGGTAAAGAATAACCTGAGAAGGAAAACAAAAATGCAGGTGGACAAAAATAGAGGGATTGGGAATTCTATGTAGTGGTTCATAGTCATCTCCCAGAGTTCTTTCGCTGGGTGTAGCTGATTCTATTCATTATTGAACAAATGAAACTAATTTGGTTCACCTCATTTTTGAAGAGGGCCACGTCCATCAGAACTGGTCATCATATAGTATTGTTGTTGAAGTATATAATGATCTCCTGGTCCTGCTCCCTTCCCTCAGCATCAGTTCCTGTCAGTCTCTCCAGGCATCTCTGAAATCATCCTGTTGGTCATTTTTTACAGAACAATAATATTCCATAACATTCATATACCGCAATTTATTCAGCCATTCTCCAACTGATGGGCAGCCACTCAATTTCCAGTTTCTGGACACTACAAAGAGGGCTGCCCCAAACATTCTTACGCACACAGGTCCCTTCCCCTTCTTTAAAATCTCTTTGGGATCTAAGTCCAGTAGTCACACTGCTGGGTCAAAGGGTATGCACAGTCTGATAACTTTTTGAGCATAGTTGGACAAATCATTTTAATGGTGATTTCTCTGGACCTCAGTTTTCTCACTTGTAGAATGAGGATTTGGGGCCAGATGACATCTAGGGTCCCTTTGAGACCTAGATCTAGAATCTTATGAGCTTTTGCTGAATTTGATCTACTTTCAAGCTCAGGGAGATTGGATTCGAGGCCCTTTGGCCTTCATCCTGCATTGTTGCTGAGGGCTAACTTGTGCCTTCCCTCCCTCTGCCTCTCATGCTTCCCTTCCTTGGACTCTGGCTAGGTAGATCAGGATAGGGGTAGCTCCCTTAGATATACCAAGATAGGGAGGCACTGCTAGGCACACCAGGATAGGCTCTGGCCAAGTTTCTGTCACTGGTATCTTCCTTTCCCCAATCTATGACGTTTACCTTTTTTTTACTGCTAAAATTCTGCCTTCTAGCTAGAGTCTCCCTCTAATGCCAGTGTCTTCTTTCTGTTATCTCCAGTTTCTCCTGTATATAGTTTGTTCAGAGTGTTTATTGTCTCCCTCATTAAACAGTAAGCTCCTTAACAGTAAGGAGTGTCTTTCATCATCCTCAGCATTTAGTACAGTACCCATCATATAGTCCAGTATGTGCTTAACAAATGTTTTTATTGACTGTTCTAGGAACAAAAATTAATCCATACTCTAGTATTCCTCGAAAGGATGAGTTCCTAGATTGTTTGTACAATAGACTCTTCTCATCATTCTGAAATCCCTCAGGCTCAAATGACCCTCCCTGAGCCACTATGAGTGTTTTCCCCTTTATTAGAATGGGGAAACTGAGATCACAGAATAACAAGAATCCCCCAACTAGGAATCCATTGTGTCTGCTCCCTATGTCCCCCAAGTAGAATTAGAAAATATGCCACATTTAATCTGAGTGGAGAAATCCAAGAAAAAGTCACAGTGAGTTGTTTTTGCCAGCTCAGTTTAGTTTAGGGAGACAGATAAGAGGATGTACTCCAGTGTTGTAGACTAGGACAAGAGGAGGTCCTGGACCTAAATGGAAGGACAGGAATAGATGTCAATTGGTAACATCCCAGCTCACAGATCTAGGTCACAGATCAAGGTGAGTACAATCAAGTAGGATTTATACCAGGAATGCAGGGCTGGTTCAATATTAGGAAAACTATCAATATAATTGGCCATGTTAATAACCAAATTAACAAAAACCATATGATCATCTCAATAGATGCAGAAAAAGCATTTGATAAAATCCAACATCCATTCCTATTAAAAACACTTGAGAGTATAGGAATAAATGGACTTCTCCTTAAAATAATCAGTAGCATCTATTTAAAACCAGCAGTAAGCTTCATATGTAATGGGAACAAACTGCAACCATTCCCAATAAGATCAGGAGTGAAACAAGGTTGCCCACTATCACCATTACTATTTAATATTGTATTAGAAATGCTAGCTTTGGCAATAAGAGTTGAAAAAGAGATTAAAGGAATAAGAATAGGCAATGAGGAAACCAAATGATCACTCTTTGCTGATGATATGATGGTATAGAGAACCCCAGAGATTCTACTAAAAAGTTATTAGAAACAGATCAAGGTGAATTTAAGGGGGGACCTGTACTCAGGGATGGTATTTTGGGGTAAGGAGCAATTGAGGGCTGAGTTGATATAGTTAGCACTCAAGTTCAGAAGCCTGCAGCAGTGATAGGGTGGCTCAGATCTCAGGAGCAGAGTAGATCTCAGTTCTAGCTTCTAGCCCAACCTGCAAAAGAATAACCAGAATCTCAGACTAAAGTCACTCAGAGCTTTCCAGATGGCAGTTATGGAATGATTTCAGCAGTATCTACTGTTATTGGGACCCAAACCCTGGTCAAGAATTTACAGAGCTATGACTTGGGGTGGAGTGAGGTTAGGAGGAAGCAATTAGATTTTGCTTCAGATTAGACCCCTTTGGGAGCAATGAAAACTTGTGGGTCTCCAGCTTGAATTGTCCCTGAGATGCTAGAATAACACAATATTCAGTATTCTAAAAAAGCAACAGGGCCAGTCTACATGTTCCCTCCAGAGATACAAAAAAAATCTGACCCTATAACAAACCTTTAGTCAGAAAATAGGCTAAAAAATGAGAAAAAAGGTTCCCACCATAAAAAACTATTATGGTGACAGGGATTCTGTCACAAAAACAGAAGAAGAAAATAACTTCAAAGAAAAACATAACCTGGATACAAATTCAACTAGAGTTCTGGGAAAGGATTAAAAAAAAAACCAAACACACATGTTTACAAATGAAATGAGAACTGTGGAAGAAAGAATTAAAAAGGGAATTAACAGCTTGGCAGAAGAGACACCAAATCTGCCCAGGAAACAAACTCCGTGAAAATTAGAATGGACAAATCTAGTTAATTAAGTTAAAGATATATGCATAATGTGTATGTACATATGTATAAAATATCCAGAGAGAACGAGCACTTAACAGATCAGCAGGAATGGGCAAAGTTGAGATTTGCCCAGATATCATCCAGCCTCCCTGAGTGGACCAGAAGGAGCTGGAAGAACCTGGCTTTGAAGACCAGCTCTGCCATCCAATGGCTGTGTGCCCTGAGCAAACATTCTATTCATTCTATCCACTTGATCTCCCTAGACCTCAGGTTCCGCATCTGTATAGTGAAGGATTTATATCAGATAATTTTGAAGCCTCCTTTAAGCTCGATTCGTTATGGAAGAGCGGTATACAGTGAAGTTGGGTATATCATTATTATTAGCATTTACCAAATGAAGAAATTGAGTCCCAAAGACATAAGGTGAATAGAATGAATAATGCTGAGTCTGGAGTCGGGAAGACTTGAATTCAAGTCTGCTTCAGGCATTACTAGCTGTGTGACCCTAGCCAAGTTATTTAAATGCTATTTGCCTCAGTTTCCTCCTCTGTAAAATGGGGACAGCAGCATCTGCCTGGCAGGGTTGTTGTGATGATTAAATGAAATAATTTTAAAGTTCTTGGCCCAGTGCCTCACACATAGTAATCACTACGTGATTTTCATTTGTAAACATGTTTTTTAAAAAATCCTGTCCCGGAACTCTAGTTGAATTTGTATCCAGGTTGTGTTTTTCTTTGATGTTTTGAAGTTATTTTCTTCTTCTGTTTTCGTGACAGCATCCCTATTAACATAATAGTTTTTTATGTTGGGAATCTTTTTTTCTCATTTTTTAGCTTATTTTCTGACTTCAGACCATAATAATCATTATAGAAATGTTAGCTAGTATTTAGTACTTCTAAATAGGAGAACTTGAATATAAACTGGATTTGATGACTTCGAAGGTCCCTTGAAGTTCCATTTCTAGCCTGAGGTCAGATGCAAGAATAAGTTTTGGAATTGGAAGGGATCTCTGGGTTTATCTCGTCTAATCCATACATGGTCAAAGATCTGATCCACAAGGAGTCAAACAACTTTTACTGGAAGACTTCCAGTGATGGGGAACTCCCTATTTCTTGAGGAAGCCCATTCCATTGGCAGATACTCAAGATGAATTCAGGAAATTTTTCCTCACACAGAACAGAGTTCTCTCCCCTCCCTGTTGTTCTTGGTTCCACCCTCTAGAGGGCATTTCAACCTGTTTTAACTCTTCGTGACCACATTTTGAGATTTTCTTGGCAGAGTTACTGGAGGGGTTTGCCATTTCCTTCTCCGATTCATTTGACAGATATTCCTTAGCCCTTCCCCATGTTGGTCACTTTTCCCTTGGATGCTTGCCAGCTGCTTAACATCCTTCCTAAAGTCTGGCGCCCAGAACTTAACATATTACTTCAGCTGGAGTCTGAGTGGGGACCCTTACCTCCCTTCTTGACAGTAGAGCTCTTTTGGAAGCTTTAAATATTTTTGTTGATATATTCTATTTTTATGTCACTTACATTTCCCACCATTATTCCCCCTCCACTTCCAGAGAGCCAAAGAATAAAAAAAGAGCAAGAAAACAAAATTCAGCAAAACTAACCAAAGAGTAAAGAGTCACAGGTACAGAAATATTCAGAGCAGCAATTTTTGTTATAGCTAAAAAATGGCCCCAATGTGGTTGCCCACAGGGTAACCACATCGAACTATTATTATCCAAATGCAATAAGGAATGATGAAAAGAATTTGGAGAAACTCTGGGAGGCTCCTAAGAACCAATGCAGAGAAATAGTAAGCAGCACCAAAAGATGAGATACAGAATGATTACCACAATGTAAAGGAAACAAGATCGGCAGACTTAAAAAAAAAAAAAAAAAAAAAAAAAAGGAATCTACTTATGACTTCAGAGGACTGGGGTTGAGCATTACTCCTAGGTCCTGGGACAGAAGTGGTGGACAACAGGTGTGGAACGAGGTATGCTTCAGAGAACCAATGTGTTGATATGTATTTTATTTTTATTTTATTTTTTTATAAATATATAATTTTTATGATTTATAAATACATAAAGTTTATGAATAAAATTTATTTTTATTTATTTGGGCTCTTCCCATTACAGGGAAAGGCATTTAGGAAGCAAGTTAAAGCATTAACAGGTATAACTCAGCCCCTGAGAAGCGCATGGAGAGGATGAGAGAGCAAAGGGACAGTGGGTGTCCTGCATTCAGTAATCGGATTGCAATTATACCTGGGCTGACTCTCTAGTCAGACACTAGGGGGCACTAAGAGCCCCAGGTTGGTCTGATTAGAGTAGTATTGAATGAAGGAACCTTTGATCCAACCAGCTGATTTTTATAGGTGGGGAAAATGAAGTTCACACAAAGAGACACAGCTGGTTGGGGATAAGAGCCCTGGACTTCTGACTCCCACAGTTTCATGCTATGGTTCCAGGATCCAGTGTATTTCTAACCTCCACCGACTTTGGTTTTAACTAAACTGGTCTCCTTGGCATCCTTAAACTCATCATTCAGCCTCTGGCCTCCACGCTTTTGCAAAGGCCACCCCCCAGAGGAGTAAATTCTTGCCACCCAAGATCTGTCAAAGACTTAACATCAGAAATTGGGATCCTATTAGCTCCTGTGATTCTAAGATTTTAGAGACCATTCACTCCAAGTCCTTCTGTTTGCATAAGGAGAAACTGAGGCCCAGAAAGGGTACTCGGCAAGACTCACAGCAGGCCTGTTCCCAGACCTGCCTTACCTGCCTGGATGTCAATGGCACATGTTCTCACTGCCTGCCTGACCCACCTCCTTTCTTGGGGGATCTCTCTGCAGCATCTTTGCTTTCCCAAGGAATTCTTCCTTGCATCCCACTCACGCTCGTTGGTGAGATTTGTCATTCTTCTGCCTTCATTACTGACGTTTTGAGTAAGTTACTGAAGTAACCCTTTCCCTCATCCTCACACTCCAAGGCCCTTTCATGAATGTCAACTTGAGAGACCCCATAACTTCCCACCATATCCCATTGTCGGTAGATTAGATCAGATCTATGATTTCCCCCGGGTTCTAGCTTCAAATTTCACCTTCAGAACTGGACACTGAGTGGATGCCCATCAGCTGGAGAATGGCTGAATAAATTGTGGTATGTGAATGTCATAAAGCATTATTGCTCTGTAAGAAACAACCAGCAGGATGCATACAGAAAAGCCTGGAGAGACTGACAGGAACTGAACCTAAATGAAGTAAGAAGAGAACACTTTACAGAGCAACAAGATTATATGACAATCAATGCTAACGGTCGGGGCTCTTTTCAACCGCGAGGTAATTCAGGCCAGTCCCAAAGGTCTTGTGATGGAAAGAACCATCTGCACCCAGAGAGGACTGTGGAAACTGAGTGGGAACCACAACCCAGCATCTTCACTTTTTGTTGTTTGCTCGTATTTTGTTTTCTTGCTCATTTTTTTCATTTTTGATCTGGATTTTCTTGAGGATGATCATTGTGGAAATATGTATACAAGAATTGCACGTTTAACATATTGGATTACTCGCCATCTAGGGGAGAGGGTTCGGGGGAAGCGGAGTAAAAATAATTATAAACAAGATTTTGCAAAGGTGAGTGTTGGAAATTGTCTATGCACGTTTTGAAAATGAAAACCTTTAAAAAAAATCCCACCTTTCCCAGGAGGCCTTTCCTAATCTCCTTTAATTTTAATGGCTTCCCTCTGGTGATCATCTCCAATTTATCCTGTATAAAAGCTTTGTTTGAACATATTTGTTTCTATGTGGTCTCCCTGTAAGATTATAAGGGTCTCTTTTTTCCCCTGAGGCAATTGGGGTTAAGTGACTTGCCCAGGATCACACAGCTAGGAAGTGTTTAATGTTTGAGATGAGATTTGAGCTCCTCCTGACTTCAGGATTGGTGCTCTATCCACTCATCACCCAGTCGCCCTGATTATAAGCTTCCTAAAGCCAGGGATCATCTTTTTGTCTCTTTTGACCTTTTGTACCTGCAGTACTTAGTACAATGCCTGGTAGATATTACTTAGTAAGTGCTCACTGACTCACACAACCAGTTAAGTATCAGAGGCTGGATCTGAGCCCCAGAAGCCAGTATGTGCCAGAGGTAACTTCCTGGCCCCCAGGCCGGCTCTCTGGCTGCTTGCCCCAAGCTCCAACAAATTACTTGTTCCAGAAAGAGGAGCTCAGTGTTGATCCATCCCCCTGAATATGTTTCATGGACAGGCAGACAGACATACTGCATTTGGACAGTGAGCTGAAACCAGATGGAGAGCTGGGAAAATATGGCAAATCGGCATAGAAGTAGCTAAGAAGGGCTTGAGTGGTCATAGGGGTTCCTGGCAGGTTGGAACGCTCCTTTGAGAGGGCCTAGTAGCCAACTAGGGCCCCGAAGGACCAGCTTCCCCCTGCCTTAGTCTGGTCCATTGGGCCCCTGATAACTGTGGATCTCGGGAAGCTCACAAAGGCAATGAGGCGGACTCCCGTGGCCTCAGGAGGTGTAAGGAGCCCTGCGTTTGGGCTCAGAAGGGGCAAGGGGGCCCTTCACCAGGCTGTTTGCCCATCTATGGATGTTCTGGTTTAATACACCTCCCTGAACCATGGCCCCAGAACCTGAGCTTCTTGATGTGGTCTGGCCACGGAAGAGTAACAGGATGATCTCTAGTCCTGGACACCAAAGTGCCTCCTAATAAGGCCCACGGGGCAGTTGCTTTCAGGCATGGCTGATTCTTTGTGACCTCATTTGGGGTTTTCTTGGTAAAGATACTCAAATGGCTTCATTTCCTTCTTTAGCTCATTTGACAGATAAGGAAACTGAGGCAAATAAGGTCAAGTGACTTGCCTAGGGTCACACAGCTAGTAAGTATCTGAGGCTGGATTTGAACTCAGGAAGCTGAGCCGGACTCCAGAATAAGTATCACCTAGCTATTCACTGAGCTTGTGGTCCACTAAACCTTTACATTTTTTTCAGACTACCGTCCAGCCTTCCCCTTCCTGGGCTTGTGCACCTTTGAGAAGCCGGCCATTGTGGCCCCTCCCCAAGTTTTGTTAAAAATGGCTTCCCATCCCCCTGCCGCGCCTCCTTCCTCAGTGACAAGAGGCCCATTCAAAGGGATCATCTCAAAACGAAAGCGATTCTCAGGTCAGGTCAAAGCAGACTCTGGTAAAAAGCGCAGGGCAGCTAGGTGGCGCTCCAGAGGTCAGAGCACCAAGCCTGGAGTAAGAAAGGAGTCTTCTCGAGTTCAAATCCAGCCTCACTTACTAGCTGGGTGACCCTGGCAAGGCCTCGGTTTCCTCATTTATAAAACGAGCTGGAGCAGGAGACGGAACCACTCCAGTATTTTTGCCAACCCTCCTGCCCCACGTTGGGGTCACAATGAGTCAGAAATGACCGAACAAAAGTAGAAAATCACAACTCCTGCTCCGGCCCGGTGCCGGCTCCCCGCCGAGAGCTGGGCACCCCGATTAGTCTGTCAGGGAAGGAATGGTGGCCATGCCCAACGCCACTGCCAAGCACATTCTCTCAGTCAAGCCACACGGGTCAGCTCAGGGCTAAGGTTTCTGGGAACTAGATCTGGTTTTGGAGCCAGTTCTGCAACTTACTAGCCACAAGCCAGGGCCAGCCCTCCTCCCTTCTCTAGAAAAGGAGGCTGGACGTGACCCCTGTCAGGGGCCGGAGGCCTAGCACCCTGGAGCGAAGAGGGCACCAGCATTTGCATACACGTCTCCCGATAAACTGGTTTCTTTTAAAAGGCCTCCCGGCCTTATTTCCTGGTCTTTTGGCAAGTGAAGAATCGCCCAGATTCATGTGTTACCCACAAAAAATGGTGGCGCTGACAAATTGCCCCCAAGACACGGCACAGAAGCCAAATGGCTAAGGAGGTGGTGGCCAGGGGGTGGGAACCCATGCCGGATTCCCATGAAGTGTGAAGACATTTGGTTGGTGGGGCCTCTGGGGGGATTTGTGGGAGGCCATGGCTGTCCTGGCCTCCAGAGAATTCCCACCATTGGGTTAGCTTGCAGTTAGATTATACCCAAGAGCAGTTTCATTGCCCCAGTGAGCCTCCAACCAGCCCAACCTCCTCTACCTCCAGGGCTGCCCCGAGGTCTGGGACTCCTGAGCAAAGCCAGAACACACTGGTGGCTGTCATCCGCTCAGGGATTAGGGGGCACCTAATGCGGTTGGGAGCTTAGCAGGATCCCACAGAGCAATGAGCAGCTTAGCTGGGAGGAGGGACAGGCTCTCTGCCTGCTGGCGGAGACAGGAAACTCCCCAAAGAGAGGAGGAGGATTCTGGGAAGCCTGCCTGGTTCAAGGGCAACACAAGGCATTGTAAGGTGTACAATGCTGGGAGGGACTGGTGGCTTGCCCAAGCAGGTCCGAATGCAGTCTGTGCCCCACAATCTGACCCACCTTTCGGTTCTCATCTCATTTATTGAGGAGACATTTATTAAATGCCTACTGTATTCATGGCCCTGTATACGCTAGGGAAAAAATAAAGGAAAAAGCTAGGATTCTTGCCCCAGGGAGCTTAGTCCCGACTTAATGTGCTTATTGGGTGTCTGCAGAGCTGTGGGGTTTAGGGGAAAAGTCCTCCTTGGTAAAGCGAGCTACGCATCTCCATTCTGTTTCGTGCTTCTGGCAAACCCTGTAAACCTGAGCCTCAGTTTCCCTCATTTGTGAAATGGGGGGACAACTTCTAGATCCTATGACCAGAAGCAGGGATTGTGCCTTCTGCCCAGCGGGCCAAACCCTTGATATCCGGCACTCCCTTGATGTCGGGCACTAAATCCAAGTTAGTTGGACTCAAAGCAGACCTGAGACAAGGGACAGGGAAGGAGACCGAGGTGGAGGAAGCTGTCACCAATCCAGCATGGTTTATTGCCATCACAGCTCACTCTAAGTCAAGGTCAGGGGGAGGGAAAGGGGCTGACACCGTGCTCATATTGCCTGCAGAGTCTTTTTCCAGGAGGTAACTAGAATCTAGAGTAAGGGTACCCCCCCCTTTTTACCCAGAGCCAGGTGGATTCCCACAATCCTTTGTGGAGCCTCCTCCATCCTGCAACTACCTCTGGTCATCCTGGCTCTAACCGAGGCAAGGCAGAATTGGGTCTCCCCCAACCACACAGTTTGCTGGCCGGGGTGCTTGAGAATGGAGCTGAGGAGCTCTCCGGAAGAACGGGCTGCTTTTCTGGCACCTGGCTGTCCCAAAGTGCTTTTCTGCTGCTCTCTCTTGAAAGGTCATTGTTCCCATGAGACAAAGTGGGGGGAAACTGAGGCGCAAGAGCAAGAGATGATCTGCCCCCCGATCCCAGAGGTAAAGGCTTGGGGAATCCATCCCATGTCCACATCTTGCCTCCCAGGGCCCAATGCCCTGACGCGGTCCTGCCCGTCCTGGGGCTTTATGTGGGGATCTCCACTCTGTCTACGTCTTGGTGCTGGTCCATGATCTGTAGGACGTCGTCCAGTATGGAAGGGCCCAGGTCCACATGCAGGGAAAGGAGGGAGCTGGCTTGGGACAGGAAGGGCTCCTCGGGGCCCTGCTCAGGCAGGAAGCCATTCTGGGGAGACGAAGTCTCTTGAGTCCTCCAGATCTGCAAGCCCTCATTCTCCTGGGAGGTCGGCAGGGAGGTCTCCAGGTGCAGGCGCGGTGGCTTGGGCGGGGCTTGAGCCGAGGGCAGGGTGAGTGCCTGGGGCCCCCCAATGACCGGGAGGGAGATGGCGTTCTTGAGCAGAGGGGAGTGCCCGTCGGAGAGCCCCAGGGGCTCACAGACTGTGCTGGTCCGGGCAAACTGGAAGGGGAGGTTGAAGGTGCCATCTTCCTCCTCCTCCTCAGGCCCCTCGCCCACTGTGCCAGGTAGCAGGTGGAACTTGCCCTGTAGGAAGGAGATGTCGCCGAACATGTCGCCCTCGCCGCCGCTGCCGATGTGGATGGTGTGGCGGAAGTCGCCCAGCGGCGGACTTATCATGTCCGAGGACAGCAGGTCACGAAGCTTCTCCTTCTTGCCTTTGCGGTTGCCCCGCTTCAGGTAAATGGGCACCTTGGTAGACATATCACCATACCACACACGGAGGGCCCGGTACGGCAAGAACTGGCTCCCACGACCGGCTAGATTTCTACTGGACTGTGGGGATCCTCAAGCCTCCCTACAGCCCTTGAGGATCCACCAATGGCAGCTGGACCGAAAGGGGGCAAGGGCTAAGCTGAACCAAAGTCACTGAATCGAGGAAAAGTTTAAAAAATTAAATTCTAAAAATGGCCGAGGAGCAGTGCGGCGGCAGCGGCCTTTGCGGCTGGTGGGGAGGCAGCTCTCCTGCCCGGCTCCCTCGGCGGCAGGCGACTTTCTCCTGGACCCACGGGGCTGGAAGCTGGCCCACTCTGCAAGAGAAGAGGGAGAAGCAGGTGAGGGTTTGCCCAGCCAGTGGGGAGCTGTCCCCAAACATCCCAGGTTTCTCGTCCTGGCCCCTGGTTACCCAGTAGTGAGAGGGAGCTCACTCCTAGAACGATGGACCTTGGAACAACTTGGGGGAGGGGAGAGGCTGTTGGAGGCAGACCTTATGGATCGCACTCACCCCCTCATTTTTAAATTTTGTTTTGGTTAGTGATCACACAGCTAGTAAGTGTCAAGGGCCTCCTGATCCCAGAGCTGATGCTCTCTCCACTGCCCCACCTAGCTGTCTACCCCTGCATTTTAGAAGAGGGACCCGAGCCCCAAAGAGAAGGGACTTGCTTGAGATAACACTGGCAAAGCTGGAACCCAGCAGACTCCCAGCTCCTTCCACCAGCTATTACCTCCTAGGCCCCAAGTATACGTCCTACACAGCAGCACTTCTGTATGACCTGCCCACCCAGATGGGGGACTCCCAGAGGGCTCAGCTATCTCCCACAGGGGCAGCGAGCCCGGAGCCTCCTTCAGCACCTTCCGCCCCAAAGTCCTCATTGGAATGGAATCGCAGGAAGAGATCAGAAATGTGCGCCAGAATAGACTCCCCTGATGAGGACTAAGTGGGGACCAGTACAAACTCAATGGGAGGCGGAGGCAGAAGGGCCAGGCCCTGTACCCACAGAACCCCTGAAATCCTGTCCCAGCACCTCCTGGGAGGGACCTGCCTCCTCCCGCTCCCCTCAGCAGCCCGGCCTGTAAGAGTCACCCCAGATCTTTATGGTGCTCCCCTCCTTAGCTCTAGAGCCAGGAGTTAGGGCCAACTTCCTGCCCACCCCACGAGGCAGGTGGCAATCTCCTGGCTCAGCCGAGGCTCTCACTGCGTTCCCAGAGATGGAGCGTTTCCACAACAAACTAAGACCCTGGGTGGGCAGAAGTGCTTGCCAGACAGCTGCCTCATTCTGGGCCAGATGTGTCCGCCCATTTCCAGATGTGAGGCTGAACAGGGAAAGAATGGGATGGGGAGCCCTGGCGACCAGTGTCTCCCAGGCAGGTCTTGTCACCTGGGTCACACCTGATGACGGAGGGGCCATGGAAGCCACCGGGCTCTGGGGGAGGGCCGGGCGGCCTGGGTTTGGGGGACCTGGACCGCTCCCCTAACTCTGAGCGACCCCAGGAAGTCCCGTTCCCTTCAGCTCCCTCCGTAGGGCTCAGACCAGCCTCAAGTGCAGCCGGTCCTTGTCCGATACCCCAAAGCTTTATGGACGAATGTTAATGTCTGTCCCAGGCTGACCTGGAGCCCCCAGGCCGGCTTCCAGCTCCTGCCAATTTATCACCGAGACAGGTGGGAGCTCTGGGAAGCTCCTGACTCACCCGGGGCTGTAAAACTGGACTCCTCAGCTTCTGGGCCCCTCCCAGCCCTGTCCTGGGAGTCTGACGATGGCCCCACTAGGGCGAGCGACTCAGAGGTCACGGACCCAAACCCCCTGTTACAGGGGAGGAAACTGAGGCTCAGGAGCCCAACTCCCTTCAGCAAACCGCCCGCAGTTAGTTATCTCGCTCACGTGCCCGCGCCCCAAGCTTCCTTAGGTTCAGTCTGTCTCCCCTTCCTTCCCTGTCACTCACTCACTCTGACCCTTAACTCCCCGGGGGCTTTTTCAGGAGGAGAATTTCCCGGCAGCGACTCGGGGTTCCCCTGCGGCCCGAGCTAAGCGGCTAAGCCGGAGGCCACTAGATGGCGCCACGCGCCCCCCAGCACGGAGTGCTCCGCGATCGGGGAGAGAGTTCTGGCTCCCGGTCCTTGCGGGGTCCCACCCTGGGCGGGAGCGGGTGATGGTGAAGAGCCGGCTCCGGCTGCGGGGCTGCGGGTTCGAGTCTGCCCGGACCTTTTCCCAAGAGCGGGGGTGAGCAGACTATAAGACCCCCACGGAAGGAAGGAGGAGGGGGGCCGGCCCTTCACCGGCCAGGCTCGGGAAAGGAGGGACGCCCCGGCGCCTGAGCTTCCCGCGGGGCTCGGGGCTCCGGCACTGAGGGAAACCAAGGAGCCCCCGCTCGAGGCTTCCTGCTGGGACAGCAGCCCGAGGGCCCCCAGCCCTCTCCTCTTGGGACGCCCTCACGCCCCGAACAGGGCGCTGCCAGCCCTGCCCTGCCCCGCCCGGCCCCGCCGGGATCCCTTTCAGGGCAAGGCTAAAGATAGGCGCCCACCTCACTCAGCCTTTTCTAAAAATACGGGGCGCGCTCCCCTCCCCCCGGGGCCGGACGGAGGGCGGGGGGCGGCTCTTAGCCCAGCCCGGGCCGGGGAGCAGGAGGGGCTGAGGGGCGCGCGCTGGTCCCCGAGCTGGGAAAGGGGCGCGGAGCCCCCCGGGAGGGAAGGAGCGAGGCGGCGCGGGAGGACGCAAGGCACGAGCGGGACCGGGGAGGCCAGGGAGCGGGACTCTAAAGGGCAGCAGCAGGGACAGAAAAAGCTGGAGGGGGCTCCGGGGGCCCAGCGCTCCTGTCCCGCCGAGCGACATCCTCCCCCCCGCCGGGATTCGGACCGGGCCGGGCTCCTCTCCAGCCCGGGAAATTCCGGAGCCGGCGTGGGGGCCCCCCGGAGCCGTCCCCCCCCCCCCCCCCCCCCCCCGGCCCCCCCCCCCCCCCCCCCCCGCCCCGGCCGCTCTGCCCCGGGCACTTACGCGGACGCGCTCGCGGCCAAGCGGGGCCGTCCCGGGCCGGGGCCGAATCGGCGGAGGAAGGGCGGCGGTGGCGGCGAAGACCCTCGGCAGCTGGGAGCGAAATGTTCCCAGGCCCCGGGCCAACGGCTCCGCCCCCGCGGGCCCCGCCCCGGCTCCCCGACGAGCCTATGGCCGCTTGGCTCTGGCCCGGCCCGGCCGGACCCGGCCCGAGCCGGCTCCGCCCCGCCAGCTGCCGCTCCGGGCTGTCCTCCGCCCTGGCCCTGAGGTGGGTCCATGTGGGAGGGGAGGGAGGGGGGGGACAGAGCAGGAGGGAGCGCGGGGGCATCCATCCCAGCTCGCGGCAGCCCCGGCGCCGCTCCGAGGATCCCCGGGGCCCGTCGCACTGGGGAGCGCGGCTCTTCCGCCGTCAGTCAGTGTCAGTCAGTGTCAGTCAGTCAGCTAATGTCAGTCAGTCTGTCAGTCATGACTCACAAAGCGTTTCCTCGAATTCCACCTTGCCCCTGCACCTGGTAAGTGCCCTGGGTGCCAGACTAGGGTCTGGGGTCCCAAACGCTCCTTGCCCCAGGAGGATTTGAGATTCGGGCAGGCGGGGTGAGGGTTCCGGGAAGCACTAAGTAAAGGAATAGGTCGGGACCTCACTGCCGCCTCTGTGTAGGCTCTCTGGCCTCTCCAGTAAGTGACTGGAGCAGGGGCTCTCCCACGGGGCTCCTGAAGGTCAAATGGATTTTGGTGGTACTGCCGGAGCTGACGGCTCCCTGTGTCTCACATACAGGCTCTTTAATAATTGAGGAGAATTCTCCGTCTTGAAGTCTGTAAATGGGGTCCTGAGACCAACCAATTTGAGCCCAGTTAGTTCTGACCAACTTTGAGAGGTTAAGGGACCTGTCCACAGTCACACAGTGGAGCCGATGTGAGGCAGATCCGGAACTCGAACTCGAGCCTTGCTGGTTTTGTGCAGCCTGGCTATGGGTCCACCAGTCCCACGGTCTATTATCTATACCCAAACATGTTTCATGTACATAAATGGGTATGAAATGTACAAAATGGGACCACAAGCTTTTGGGGGGAGCCCCGGACCACCCACTGGGGTCCCACCTCTGACCCTCATCCTCCTAGGGACCAAGGCTGGAGCCCAAGATGGGGCATTCCCTCCCTGGGGAGGTAAGCCACACATCTGTGCAGTGTCAGCCCAATGGAGCTAATCGTGACAGAGAATCCCCAACTAGCTCCTTTAAGCCACTCCTGGCTGGCTCCGGAGAGCAGACCCCCTGGCAGCTTCCCCAGGAAAGCTTCCTTCTCCTCCTCCTCCTCCCCCTCCTGCTCTCACCCAGCTCTTTGTAAAGCTCTTAGCACATAGTAGGTGCCTTATAAATGCTTATCCCTTCCCCTTCTCTAATCGCCTCAGCCCCAAGTGCCTTCTTCTCTGGGGGACTATGAGCTCTGTGGGGACAGAGCTTCCTCAACTTTCTATCCCAAGCCCGGAGCCCAGAAAACATGTGATAAATCCTCCCCTTCTTGCATGCGGCAGGTGATATTTAATCTGAGCTTTGAAAGAAAGTAAGGATTCTTCTGGGACCTTGGACTCTCCCCCACATCAGCCTGGGAACTGCATTAGCACAGTTATCTCCACCTGGCAGATAAGGAGACTTCAAGGTTTGATGGGACCTGAGAGATTAGGCCAAAGGGGGAGGGGAATTTGGGGGTCTCTGGGTCTGGCTTAAGGGGAGATAAGATTTTGAAAACGGTGGCTATTAATTGGCCTTTGCATAGCTGGCATTCTGCAATTCTGTGAGCCTAAAGATTGATTGTGTCCTTTCTGGGGATAAATACGTGACATAGAATTCATATTGACGACCTGGTATAAAGTAGGGGTGGCTGCCTGGCATAGTGGATAGAGTGCCCACCTGGAGTCAAGAGGACTTGGAATTTAACCTCAGACACTTACTCTGTGTGAGGCTGGGGAGGTTAATCCCAATCCCCCCCCCAAAAAAAATCCCCTTCCAAAACCCAAGCATAAATTAGAAGCTGCCAGCTGCAAGGGAGGAGAAAGGGCAAAATTTTCCTCCTTAGGGAGTTTATTTTAGGTGAAAAGCTTTGAGTTCAATCATAATTTCTTTGAGCCTCCAGTTAGAAATTTCCCAACATCCACCGAGCAGAGGTTAAGCTTTCTACCCAGCTTTGCCCTTATTCTTCTCCTCTTTGTGGTTGAGGCAAAATTCAACTTATCGGAAACGTTTTGGAAGCCAACAGAGGACAGCAGATTAAATTATCAGAGGT
Organism: Sarcophilus harrisii; assembly: GCF_902635505.1. NCBI lineage: Eukaryota > Metazoa > Chordata > Mammalia > Dasyuromorphia > Dasyuridae > Sarcophilus > Sarcophilus harrisii. The sequence continues at coordinate 241,846,368 of NC_045431.1, forward strand.
TAGAAATGTGTCTGGAGAGGAACTTGGAGCCTCCTCAGCCTGGCTGCCTCTCCCGAGATGCAGGGGAACTAGTGACATTCCTCCTTATCTCCCTTCGGGCTGGAACTCAGTTCTCCTGTGGCTTCCAAGCTGATTCTCAAATCCAGACGCCCAGAAGCTGATTCCCCCCTTCTCCTCACCCCACCCCCCCCATTCTCCTTCATGCACAAATTCAGAGATATAGGGTGGGATTCAGCCTCCCCTGGAAAAGTTTTGATTGATATGGGGAGAGGTGCAGATACTGTTCTTACTCAGTTCTGATGTTCAGAGCTGATCAAAGTGCTCTAATCAGAGCACCAGACTTTGCATCTGGGTAGTTTCCCCCCACATCCTTACAACTCTGGTTGCTTTTGAAGGGCTGATATGGGGAGGTAGAAGGGAAAGGAAATCTAGGTTCGATCCCTTCCCCCTTCAAATACACAGACAGGCAGGAGAGCTTTGAAATTCACAGGTTAGATTTATCATATACTATATTTTTTATTAAGCTTTTTTAAAATTAAAGCTTTTTATTTTCACATGCACAGATAATTTTTCAACACTGATTCTTGCATAGCCTTGTGTTCCAAATTCTCCCCTCCTTCCTCCCACCCCTTCCCCTAGATGGCAAGTCATCTAACATATATTATACATGTTAAAATGTTAAATACAATATAGGTAAATATTTGTACAATGATCTTGATGCACGAGAAAGATCAGATCAAAAAGGAAAGAAAATGAGTTAAGAAAACAAAATGCAAACGAGCAACAAAACGAGTGAGAATGCCATGTTGTGATCCACATTCAGTTCCCACAGTCCTCTCCCTGGGCATAGGTGACTCTCTTCACAACATCATTGAAACTGACCTCGATCATCTCATTGTTGGAAAGAGTCCCGACCATCAGAATTGATTGTTGTATAATGTTGTTGTTGCCGTGGACAAATATCCTACACTTTAGGAAGAAAGGCAAACTCTACCCAACAGATTTGCAGTTTACCGCGATGTGATTGCAGATACTGGGAGGCTTTGTCAGCCTTAAGAAATGCTAGTTGATGATTCATGGGTTTCATCCACGGGTAGAAGAACTCTAGTGGTGGAAACTTCCTCCAGTGAGGTTGTTCTATAACTCCTTTGTAACACAGCCTTAGAGTTGCTTAAGGACCTGAAGAGTCAAAGGAGCAGAATTTGAAAGATCTTGCTAAATCCAAGGCTAGCTCTCTATCCCAGTTCAAATCTGCCTCAGGCACATTGACCAGCTGTGTGACTGTGGCCAAGATACTTTGTTTGCCTCAGTTTCCTCACCTGTAAATTAGGGATGATAATAACACCTACTTCCCAGATTTGTTGTGAGGTTAAGGTGAAATAATATTTATAAAGGTGTGGTTTGCTGTGCAAACCATAAAAGCCTCTTATAAATACTACTTATTATTGCTAGTATCATCATTATCTACAATAGGATGCTGCCCTTTCTATAACTCGTGTAAACCATTTTCTTTTGTTCCCCTTCCCTTTTATGTTGCACATGTTAGATTTATTTTCTATCCTTTCATTTCTTTTTTTTTTTTTTTTTATATCACCTCCACATGTTTCTCCCCACCCCTTGCCCAGAGAACTATTCCCTGCCACAAAAATACAAAAGAAAACCCCCAAATCAGTTCATTAAACTAAAAACCAATCATCCCATCAACTGATAAGATTGCTAGTATATGATGTTCCATGTCCATAGTCCTTTTAACTGGAGTAAACAAGGGAGAGGTCTCTCTCTCTAGGGTCAATCTTGACACAGCATTCAATGTTCTTGCTCTTATTTCCTTGGATACTGTTGCAGTCGTTATATTTATTGTTTTCTTGCCTATTCCTTGCTGCTCTGAATTGTTTTTCTGGTACGTACTATTCCATATATTACTTCTATTTAACAAAATCTTGCCTCACGTTCAGTTTAACGTACACGGTAAGTTTTGTTTACATTTATTTCCCAGGAACATAGTGGTCAAATCTAATTCTTCGCCCTCCACAATCTCACATGGTTCTCCCTACCTTTCCAACATTTCCTCTTCATGAACACTGTGCCCTAGCCAGAAGGGGCAATTCTCTGTCCCTCCCACCCCCTGCTCCACACAAGCCCAGCTCTTGTTTTCCTCCCCCCCCCCACTTCATCCTTGGACCTTGCCCTAGCCGTGGGTTCACGCCCTGACACATTTTTACACCCTATTTTGCCTTATCCTCTTCCCAGCGGCCTCTCCCTGGCCCATAGCAAAGAGGAGGCGACCCAGAATCCTTTTGTCGGGCGAGGGCTCTGCTGATCCTTGGCAGAGCTGAACTTCCCCTAAAACCCAGGCCCTGTGATGCAGAGGAAGCTGACAGTTCAGCCCAGGAACTAGACAGTCACGGCTTCCAGGATGTGACCGTGTCCGTTTGCTGTCCCCAGGAGATTCATTCGGGAAGTTGAGGGGCCGGGAGCTGGGGCTGTGCGTCCCCTCCAGTATGGAGAGTGGGGGAAGGGATCCTTCTCACCCAGCTCCTCCCCTCCCCAAGCTCGGGTGCCACTGGCCAGGGAGCACACCCCTCGAAGGACGCCCTTCCCAGAGCTCTTTGAGCCTTAATTCTTATTGAGCAATTTATCTAATGAGTTTAATCTAAGAAGGCTCAGAGGGGTGAGACTTGTCCGTGGTCAAGTTAATGAGTGTCAGGGTGGAAACTGAGTCTAGTCAGCTAATCTTACCAGGTAGGAAACACAGGTAAGCTTATCCCCATTTTTCAGTTGGGAAAACAGGATCAGAGAGGGGAAGTGGCTTGCCTAGGGTCACATAGTAAGGGTCTGTGTCCTCCTGACTCCAACTCCATTATTCTGGTTGCTCTGCTTTCCTGACCTCTTAGTGAGGTAGGAGATAAGACTTACCATACTTATCCCATTTTACAGATTAAGAAACTGAGGCTCACAGAGAGAGGGAGTCCCATAGTTCAGTGAATGTCAGAGCTGGGCTTTGAACTGAGTTCACTTGGTGGCCCACGAAAGGCATCTTTCCAAGGTAGCTTACTGCCCAACTTCTTGTCTGGTTTTCTCCCTTGTGGTCCTACAGTCTCAGAGACAATTCCCTGAGCTTTCCTAGACCAAGGGAAACTGGGAGATGGGTCCATTGTAGCCAGGAAGTGGCTGGTTGTGGGCTGGGGGCTCTGCCTACCTTAGGGGCCTGGGCCCTCTCCGGCCCTCTCCCCCCCACCCCCGCCCCAGGCTGGCCCTGCCATCTGCCCAAAAGGCTGGGGCTGGGTTTGCCTCTTCCTTCCTTCCATTGACTCTCCTTTCCTCTACAGAGAGCATCACTTGTCACCAGGACTGGGCCGGGGCAGGGAATGGAGTGGGTGGGCAGGCCGGCTTCCTCTCCCCTGTGTCACGTGGCCAAGATTCAAGCACAGGTGCCAGGTGGAGGCTGCTTGGCCCTTCCCCAGGGGAATAGGAGGGGGCCTGTATGGGGGCCAGGGGTCCAGGAGCAGAGCAAGGTCACCGACCTGTTGTGTCGACACCCGCTTTCTTGGGGCCCCGGTGGAGGGGATGGCATTTATCTCATGAGCTCTGGGCCTAAATCTGAGATGGGGGGATGTGGGGGGGAGGAGACTGAGGACCTGTGTCCCGGCCCTGGACCTCGGGCACTTAGCCTGCTTCCTCTACAGAAGTGAGCTCTCAGGTCTTCCCATCTCCAGGGCCGGTGATCCCAGAATCCCGAGGTCATGAGACCGAGAAAGGGGCAGGGACCCCGATTTGGCCTGTCTTTGTGTCTCCAGCCCTGAGGGTAGGTTTGGAACACAGCAAGGCCTTAAAACAATCCCTCGGGAAGGGATGGGGAGGCCTTGGGAGGGTCCAACGGGGCTCACCACCCTGGGCTCCAGGGAGCGGACAAGATTTTCTGCACTCCTGCATTTCCCACAAAGCCCTGCTCCAGCCCCACTTGGGCCTCCAGGGACCACTGTGTCCTGAAATAACCCTCAGGACTCCGTGTGATTTCTCTAGCCCCCCCTGCTTCCTCATCTCTTCCTTCCCCTTTGCACAAGGCCAGGCCCGGACTCTGGTCCCCAACAAAGGCTGAGGACGCTGGTCAGCAGCTTCCAAGGCTAAATAATAGGCCGCCCTTGGCCTCCAGGACTTCCTTGTGAACAAACAGGAAGAGGATAGCTGGAGGGGAGACATTCCTCCAAATGCAGGGACTCCAGCCCCTATCCCCAATGCCCCCGGAATAGGAGGCACCTAGAATAGGAGGCCCTTGGATAGGAAGCCCCTGGAATAAGAGGCCCCTGGAATAGGAGGCCCCTAGAACAGGAGGTTCTGGAAACTCTCCCATTCATCGGGTCCAGAGCTCTCTGCCCCCTCCCCCTTTCAGAACTTCCCAATTTTTGTCCAGAGCCACCTGGGAGGCCCCCGGGCCTCCACAGGCCCCGTCAGTCCCCATTTCTTGTTTCTCCCTTTACCCCGCCTCCCTTCTGCCTACTTTTCACTCACACCCGGGTCCAGACCTTCACCATCTCACCAGGATTATTGATCATTAGTCTCCCCATGGCTATTCCCTCTTCTTTCCAGCTCTCTCTTCACACAGCCGCAAAAAGACATTTTCTCCTGCTCAAGAAGCTTTGGGAGCGAGGCCTTCCGGGAGGCAGCGGCCTCAGGGTTCCATTAAAGCTGTCCGTCCATGCTTGGGGGCAACTTCCCCTCACTTCCAGCCAAGTGGGCCTACTTTCTGTTCTCCAGACTTGACAAATATTTCATCTCCTCCCTCCAGGGAACCTTCTCCCTTCTCCCTCCAGGGCCTCCTCTGAGAGACCCATTCTGATTCCCACCAATTGGCCAGATACTCAGCCCCCTTCACCTACTTTGCTGTTCAGTCATTTTTCCAATCGTGTCTGATTCTTTGTGACCCCTGGGGGTTTTCTTGGCAAAGAGAAATGGAGCGGTTTCCCTTTCTTTTTTTAGTCATTTTATACATGAGGAAACTGAGGCCAATAGAATTAAGTGACTCAGCCAGGATCACACAGCTAGGATGGGTCGGAGGCTGAATTAACTCAAGTCTTCTCATTCTAGGCTTACAGTTCTATTCACTGCACCACCTGGCTGCCCCTTTCCTTGGGTGACTTGGTATATTTGATTTGACTTATTTGTGTACAGGTTTCTCTCCTCCCCCCCCCCCCCCCCCCCCCCAGATGAGCTCTTTGAGGGCAGGAATGGATAGAGTTGCCCTATTTCCTTTATTATTATTATTATTTAAATTTATCTCTGGCCCCCAGTGCTGTTTAGATTAGAAAAGGTGCTTGTGGGTTGAGTGAAAGCTTGAATGAATCCCCCCTTGTCTGGGAACCTTTGAAGCAGCAGGACTTTGCAGATAGTGGAAGCTTTGTCCTGGCCAAGAAGAGTTGAGCCATCTTTCCTTCCTTAGGAAAAGATCCCAAGGTTTTCTAATGCACTGATTGCAGACTCTGGAAGATCTGGGTACAAATCTTATAGGACTGAGACACTTGGCAAGTGTGGCATTTCAGTGTCCTAAGCAAACTGTCCAGACTTGTCATTGCAAAATGAGTGCAGATCCCTCTTCTTCTTCTTCTTTTTTTTTTGTATTTTAAAAAATTAACTTATTTTTATTTGCATTTATTTCATTCTCCCACTACTCATTCACCCACTGAACAATTCTTTTTTTTAATTGTTTTCTTTTTATGGTTATATATTCATTTTTAAAATACACGTTTCCTTATGAATCATGTTGGGAGAGATACTTAAATTTTTATAAGACCAAAAGGGGAAAATAACAGAACAAAGGAGGAAAAAAAAAACAGAAGAAAAAGGAAAACAAGTGAACATGGCAGGCAGTGCTTTACATTCATTCTCTCTTTGGATGCAGACAGTGTTTAATCAGAATTTTTGGATTGCCTTGGATCACTGAGCCACTGACAAGAACCAAGTCTTCCATAGTTGATCATTGCATAATTTTGCTATTACTGTATACACTGTTCTGCTTGTTTCTCTCAGCATCAGTCCGTGTAAATCTTTTCGGGCCTTTCTAAAGTCAGCCTGTTTATCATTTTTATAGAACAATAATATTCCATTACTTTCATATGCCATAATTCATTCAGTCATTCCCCAGTTGATGGGCGTCCACCCATTTTTCAATTCTTTGCCTCCACAAAAAGAGCTGCCACAATATCTTTGCACACATGGGTTCTTTTCCCTCCTGTGGGGTTTCCTTGGGCTACAGACCCAGTGGTGTCAGTGCTGGGCCAAAGACATACAGAGCAGATCCTCCTTCTTATCGGGAAAGCACAGATCCAGACCACCAGAGAATTCTGGGCTCACTTTCCACATCAATTGTGCTGAACTCGGGGGATAAAACAAACAAACAAAGCAGCCCAGAGTGGGGGAACCATTCCTTGCCTCGAAGAGTTTACATTTAAGAGTTAGGTGCCTGTTAGAGTCCTGGCTTTGAGGGACTGGGAGTTTCAGAGGGGAAGGCAGGGAGGCCTGGAAAGGTGTCCTGCTGAAGGGCTGGTGTTTAGAGGAAGAAGGCCCATTGTTCTGTGAGCCTTCCTTGCTTCAGCGGAAGCATTTCTGACAGATGTGGCCAATGGCCAATGGCTGGGACCTGAATGGAACGTTGGGTCAGCAAGGGCTTAGTGAGGGCCTGGCCCTGTGCTGGAAGGGGACCCTGGGAGAACAGGAGCCGGGGGGCAGGCTGGGTGGTCTTTGGGGAACGGCTTGAGTAGTTTTAATCACTCCAGGCTTCCTCTCCAAACAAGGGCCCAATTTGTTAAAAACCGTACTTGAGGGATAATGGTCTGTGGCCAGGAGCCATGGAATGCTGGGTTCTGGGAAGAATGGAAGTTGTAAGTTGTCCAAAGGTCAATGGAGGGCCCCAGCCAATGGAGGGCGGGCCGAGTGCGGGATGTCACAGAGAAGAATGATGCAAGAGAGCTAAGGATGGGGGGTCAGATGGAAAAGGAGGTGGCCCAGTCCTGGGTGACCGTGGAAGCCTCTGGGCACAGTCCCATGGTCCCCCCGGAGGATAACCATCCTGATCCGGAGGCTCTGGGTGGGAGTCTCTGGAGGAGTTAGGGAGGGACCTGGAGGGCCCAGAAGGTGTGAATGAGTTTGGATTGCATTCACTCCACCTCTCACTAAACTTCACTGGCTCCCTACTTCTTCCTTCTGTTTGGCCTCTAACGCCCTTCACCACCTGGGCCTAACCCCATTTATTATTTGCCTTGCTCTCTCCCCTGATGATCTTCATCTCCCTTGGTGCAGGTTGACCTAACCTTCCTGCCATTCTGTGCGCAGACTGTGGATCTGCTACCTTCCATCTTGGTGCCTTTGGCCAGGCTGTTCTTAAGGGAGTTTTCCCTCATTCTACTCCGTGAAATCGCGAGGCCTCCCTCAGTACCTTGTGTTTATGATTTATGGTCTGTATAGCGACATATGTGCACAGATCCCCCTCCTTTAGAACGGAAGCTCCTGGAGCCAGAGGTTATTTTGTTTTGTTTTCTGGCTCTGAAAGCCTCCCAGTTAGTCCCCTCCTTCCTCCCCCCCAAAGATGCTTGTCTTGTCTTTGGGCTGATTGCTTGCTGGGAAGGCGTGCTCCTCTCTGGGAGATCCCTGATCCGTCAGCATTGGGAAAGCTCCCTTAGGAGGCAGTGAACTCCAAAAGGTTCAGCTCTCCTTCAGCGGGGCACACAGCAGGCACTTAATGTATGTTTCTTAAATGAACGAATGAATGAAAACCAGGAAATCTGTAATTATTATAAACTACCTTAAAGTTGGCAGCCATCTTTCCTTACAGCAGCCCAGCCCAGCAGACTGGATAATTGCTAGCTGTTTTACAGATGGGGAGCCTGAGGCTCGGAGGCCAAGAAGGGCAGTCGGGTGAGATACAAGTTTGAATCATGACTGATAATGACCAGCTGTTTGGCCTTAGGAGAACTACTTTTGAGCCTCAGTTTCTCCATCTCTAAGATGGGCTAAGGGTACTCTTTATTTACCTCTGAGGATGTGTTGAGAGTCTCCTTGGCTCCTCTCTACATGAAGAAGGACTTTTGAACCTCAGTTTCCCCATCTGGGCCAAGGTACTGGTTTTATTTACTCTGAGGCTGTGTTAAGAATCCCCTCAGATCCTCTCTATATGAAGAGGGCCTTTGGGGCCATCCCCAGAGGGTTCACATCTGGAACATGGGAGCCCAGGGGCAGAGAAAGGCTGACCTCCCTTCGCTTGCTGGGGGAGCAGCTCAGTCCAGCTGTGAGCCATGGGCCAGATGTTCCTCTGCGGCCTCTCTGCTCGGGAGCCCCAGCGGAGCAGCCTTTCCTCTCAGATTGCTTATAATCTCTGGGAGAGGAGCCCAGGGACCTGAGGAGCTCCAGGATAATCTGAGCAGGGGGAGAGATCCCGGGCTCAGGCTGAGCTGGGCCTTGAAGGCAGCCGAGGAGTTTAAGGGGGGCGAGGAGGCCCGGGAGCATGTTCCGGGCAGGGACAGAGGCCCGGGAGGGAGCCCGGAGTTGGGGGGACAGGGCCCTGTGGCCGGATGCTCCGAGTGGAGAAGTGGGAAAGGAGCCGGGAACGGGAAAAAATGCAGGGCTCGAGGACCCGGTGGCTCGGCCACGGGATGACCCGCTGCAGCTGCTGAGGGCACTGGCCTAGTGGGCATTTGGGGGCGGGTTTCTTGGGGGGGGGTATAGTCAGGGCCGCATTTGGGGGGAGCCACTGGGCAGAGTGGATTGGAGAGGCGAGAGCCGGGAGGTGGCTGCGGTCTGGGGAGAGACGATGAGGGAGGAACGGATGTGGGAGAGATGGGCAAAGGTGGGAGCCTAGGAGGAGAGTGGAGAGGCAGGAGTGGATAGAGGCTGCAGGTTTGGGTGTGGTTTGGGAGCTAGACCCGGAGGTCCTGCACTGGGGCTGCAGTCCTTCCAGCAGGAAATAGCCTCCCGGGGTGTGGCTAGATCCTTGTCAGACTCTGCAGTTTTGTGATTCCCAGCTGGACAGAGGCAGCCCCTGTCCGGCCCATCCCTCAGGATGGGTCTTCCCTGGGAGGGGGCTGGGGAGGCTCCCATATGCCCAGAGGCTTCTGGGAGGGGGCTGGGGAGGCTCCCAGGGGCCTATCCCTCCTGGAGGGGAAGCCCTCCCTGGGAGGGGGCTGGGAAGGCCTCCCATGTGCCCTGCTCCCTCTCCCAACAGGAAATGCTTCTGACCATGGGAACATTTGCAGGGAGCGGAGGAGGAGGGCAAGGGAGCAGGGGCCTGGGTGCCGGGGAAGGGCCCCATTTTGGCAGCGTGCCTCGGTTCTCATAAAACTCTAGGCGCTGGGGTCAGAGGTCAGGCAGGGTCAAACACCCACAGATGTCCCCTCTGCTCCCAGCAGCCCAGTGGGGAACAGATCAATGGCCAGTCACAGGCACACTCAGCCGCTGGCTTCCTGGGGCTCCCCTCGGGGAGCCGGGGATGGAGATCTGGCCCCTTTCTCCCCCCCTCCTCAAAAAACGAACCTCGACAGAGAACAAAGGCCTGGGAGAGCTCGCAGGGAGAGGCTGACATTTAAGCTCGGGTCAGGCAGATGGCCGGGGATTGGGCCGTCCCAGAGGAGAACGGGGCAGGGTGGAGTGCACCCCCGCCCCAGGGACACTGGGCAAGGAAGGGGGGGGGTTCCTGGTCAGGTACGAGTCGGAGGGGGGGCTCTGAAGCCCCTGGGAGGAGGCCGGAGAGGAATGAGGAGGAGCTCCCTTGGGGGCTACCTGTGGAGGGCTCAGAGAGAGACCAAGATATAGAGACCAAGAGAGACAAAGGGAGAACAAGAGAGGGAGGGGGGAGGAAGGAAAGGGAAGAGGACAAAGATGAGAAGGGGGGAAGGGGAAGGAGAAGAGAGAGAGGAGGGGGTTGGGGGGAGAAAAAGAGTGTTAGGGGTAAGGGAAGAGAGTGAGAGCAGAAAGGGAAGGGAAGAGAAAGAAGAGAGGGAAGGGGGAAGGGAAGAGAGAGAAGGGGAGGGGGGACGTGTGTGTGTGTGTGTGTGTGTGTGTGTGTGTGTGTGTGTTTTGACAACAACACTCCAGGTTCCTGAGTTTCAGGCTCCTAGAATCCTCCTCCTGCACAGGGGGAGGCCGCTGCCTCGCTGCAGCCCCAGGGCTTGGGAGGCCCCAACCAGCTGGGGAGGAAATCTCCCTTTCTGGGGCAGCCAAGAGCATCCTGGGACTCGGGGTCTGGGGTGGGGCCGAGTCTGGCCGGAAAACTCGGGTGGGAGAAATCAAGACCAAGCTTTGGAGAGGGGAGGGAGGCTTCTGAAGGCAAACCCAGGAGGGAGGGACTAACAAGGAGGCAAAGGGAGGTGGCCCAGGGAGCCCCCGATCTCCCTCCGGCATCTCTCCTCACAAATGCCTCGGAGCCAGCTCGGAGCCAGAAGGGACTGCAGAGATCCTCTATCTCGTCCACTTCCTTCGTTTCGCACGTAGCATCTGGGGGCTCCCTCTGGGGATGCAGAGCCTCTCAGAGCACAAGACTTCAGGCCTGAGGCCCACTCAGAACGCTCGCTTGCGAGCCCCCACTGGTGGGTTTCCCTTTCCTGGCCAATTGGAGGATGCACTTTCATGGATTCCCTTGAAGTTCTTTTGTTCTTCCACATGATTCTGTTTCTCTGGCTCTATGAAGTCATTTCCTGGGAGTTTGGTTGGTAGATCCCAGAACGAGTGGATTACTTTAGGGAGAGCCATCATTTTTATTCCATTAGCTCCCCCTGGCCCAGAGCCGCTTCCTGCCAGTTGTATAGTTCTGCCCTCATTTCTGTGAAAGGCACTTTGGGATCGTGTCCATGCGGTTCCCGGCTTCCTCGCGTCAGGCAGCCCCCCGCGTATTTTAGAGCATCTACAATTATTTTAACCGGGGCTTCTCTTGCGCTCTCTCGCCGCTGGGCTTTGTGGGTAACACGGAGGGGGCCACGATTTAGGTGGGCTTCATTTTTTTATCGGAGGACACCATTTAAAGCAAAGGCGTTGAATGAAATAACAGAAAAGTGGCGATAAAATGTTTCCCTTCATAAATCTGGGCAAACATGAGAGCGTCAGTAGGGAGAATGGGCCCCCAGAGATAGCGTACATGGGACACACTGGGAGCACGGGTGTTCGGGGAACACGTATGAAAGACGTAGGCACTTGTGTGACTGAACTGCTGGGAGAGAGACAACTTCCGTCTACAGCGGTCCAGGGCCACGGCCCCCACGCTCCTTCCGGGCCCCTGTGGCTCTGTCCCCAGCGCCGGGCACTTTGCCAAGCGTTGCTCCTTCCTGGTGCTTGTGGAGAACAGGAGAGCCAGGCTGTCCCCAGAGCCAGGGCCTGAGCTTTCGAGACTTTTCTCCAGCTTCTATTGGCCATGTGTCGCCGGGCCAAACTTTAGCCCCCAGACAATTCTGGGTAATGGGTAGAGGGTGCTGACGTATTGGAAGAGGGTGTTTCTTCATCTAGGAGTTTTCTCTAACAGTGAAATCCCAGGTGCCGCCCTCTCTCGCCTATATGTACGGCCATATCGCCTCCTTCATAGAGTGAAAGCTTCTTCAGGACATTGTTTTATTTCTCTCTTTGCCTCCTGGTATACACTAGGCATTTAATAAATGCTTGTTGATTGATTTACTTTTGTTTATTCACATCCCTTAGAAACACTCATTTTCTTAACTATTCAGCTCAAGTACCACCTTTTGTAGGAAGTCTTTGATGCCCCCCAGCTCCATCTATCTGTTTATCCATCCATCCTTCTATTTTTATCCATCTCTCTATCTCTCCCTCCCTCCCTCTCTCTAATCTGTGCATCTGTGTAGGTATCTTTCTATTTATCTGCTCCTCCCTGATAATCTGTGAGCTCCCTGAGGGCAATGTTTCATTTTTGTCATTGTACCTTTAGCACCAGCAGGATGCCTGGTACACAGTAGGGACTTAATAAATGCTGACTTTGGAATCTACTTAAGCCAAAGGAGCAAGCTCCTTATCTCTTCCCTCTGTTGTGTCTATGTGGCCAGCAAAGCCTTTTCTGACTGAGTCCATCCTCACTCACAGGGCGAAACTGAGGCGACAGGTCACACGGGTGGTAAGTCATAAGCTGGGTAAATCCAGCGGAGATTTGGACGCACGTCCTCAGGCTCCAGTCCATGCCGAGCAGACCTTGCCCTGGTCTCCGGTGATTGTGGGCAGGGAGCCTTCACCTTGCCCACGAGGGCCGGGCTCAGCTCAGCTGGGAAGGCCTGGGTTAAACTCCCACCCTGAGACCCTTCCTAGCTGGGTGACCCGGGTCCTTCCTCCCTCTGGGCCTGTTTCCTTACCTGGAAAAGGAGGGAGTTGGGCCCTGAGCTTGTGATTCTAAGGGAGCCAGGGTTCTGAGGGGAGGCTGGGTCAGGGTCAGGAGAAGCAGCTGCCCCACCTAGGATGGGACGGACCAGCCAGGCTGTTGGTCCTGAGTTACCAGGAGGGCAGAGAAGCTGGGGAGGGAGTGTGTGTGTAAGTGTGTGTGTGTGTACCCACTTCCAGCTTCTGTTCATCTCTGCCCTTGCTGTGCCCCTGTGGGGGGGTGGGATTGAGTCAAAGCAGGGGACACACCCTCTTATGGCTTGGATGGTCACAGTGGCCTCATGGTGGAAAACCCCCCCCTTGTCCCTTGGGTCGAGAGCAGCACGAAGGTGATCGCTTCCTCCTCCTTTCCCAGTGACTCATCCGCTGCATCCCTGATCCGGCCTTTCCCTGGCGGGACTGAGCTGACTCAACAAACTTCCCCTTGCCGGGCCTTTGTCTCTGGCCCCTCCGAGAGCCGATGAAGTAACAATCATGAATGCAGCCCTCCCCAGGCACCTGCCCTCCCCAGGATCAGCGGCCATATCTTGCCACTCCTCTCCTTTAGCTGTTACAGGGCAGACTGGCACTGGGCCTGTGCCCCAAGGAAGTCATCAAGGAGGGAAAAGGGCCCACGTGCGTTTATGGCGGCTCTTTGTGGTTCCTGGGAAAGGAGCGGCCGCCGTCAGTGGGGGGACAGGCTGTGGCACCTGAAAGTGACGCAACATGACTGTTCTATAAAAATGACGAACGAGCCGGTTCTAGAAAGGCTGCAGAGACTGATGGGAACTGAGGGAAAGGAGCAGGAAGACGCCAGACACAGTGACAGTGAGAACCAGGAAAGGCCCGTTCTCAGTCTCTGGATCCAAAGCGACCCCAACAGACTCTGGGCAGAAAGCGCCGCCCGCGCTCAGAGAGAGCCAAAGGGGCTGAATGTCAGTCACGCATCTCGTTTCCGTTCCCGTCTGTCTCCCTCTTGCTTTGCTTTTTCTCCCTGGCGCGATTATAACAGTGTGTTACACCTGCCGAAATCGTGACCTGCCCAGAGTCGCTGCCCGCGAATGAGCCCCACCGGGTCCGGACTCGGGGCTCTTGGACTTCAGACCCAGCTCTCTGCCCCCTGAGACAGAGACGGCGTCTGTGTGTTTATCCGTGCACGTATAACACACATGTAGTATATAACACACATGTAGTACATGTATGCGAAATCTCATTTGAGCTTCGCTTAATCCCAGTCACAAAAAAATAAGTAAAAAAGAACGGAATTAAGGCCTTTCCCAGGTCTCAGTCTGAGGCAAAACCCATTTCATGAGTGAGGGCCAGGTGAGGATTGGGGGCAGGCGGCCTAGCTTACAAAGTCTTTCTTTGGGGCGAGGCGGCCGCAGGCTGGCCTACAGTGGGATGGGGGCCCGCCCACCCAGCTCCCTGCTCTAGGGACGAGGGTGCCGAGCTGCCCAAGCCTCATCAGGGCTGGCGGGACTCCCACCCCGCAGGCTGGGCCCAGCCGGGCTCTGTCCCCCTCACTGCCGCCCCCAGGACGTCTGTCCACAAGCAAGCGGGTTCCTGCGGGGACAGGTCCCTTCCAGCCGGAGACCTGGGTTCTGTGCACATCCGGTCTCCGCAAGAGCTTGGAGCCAAGCCTCCCCCCCCCCCCCCGGGGGGTCCCTTCCAAGGTCCCGCCTGGGGCGGGGAGCGACCCCTCACAGCAGGTAGGAGGAAGCCCAGTCCAGCCGAGCTGCCTGACGCGCCCTGGCCCCCCTGAGGGAAGGGGAGAGGGCTCCCAGCCGGGGCCCTCCAGGCCACCAAGATGACAACTCCCAGCAGGAGGGAAGCAGCAGGGCTGGGCCCGGTGACCCCGGCTGAAGGTCAAGGGAAAGGAAACGTAGCGGCCAGGACGGTCTGCAGATGTCAGGGGGGGCCTGGCCTGGCGAGAAGGGCCAGCGTGAGCCTGTGGTGCCCAGTTGGGTTCCCGGGGGCCTCTCCAGAAGTTGCTGGAATCCCCAGTGCCCGCCAAAGGGGGTGTTGGCTGCCAGGGAAGGGTTGAGGGTGCAGGAGGCAGGTGGGGCCAGGCCCAGGCCAAGCAGGACAAACAGGCAGGAGGAGGCTGGATGGCCTTGCCCCCCGCCCCCCCCCCCCCAGCCCACAAACAGGTCTGAGCCACCCTTAACTGACCCACAAAAGGCTCGTCTTCTCGGGGAGCCTGGATGCTGCTCCATGGGAGGGGAAGCTCTGTGGGAGGTCCCTGAGGTTTCACATGAGCTCCTGGGGACCCACTCTCACCTCTGTCCTGGACCTGGGAAAGGAGGGGTCTGGGCCCTCGGGGGGTGACTCAGGAGAGGAGGGGTCTGGGCCCTCGGGGGGTGACTCAGGAGAGGAGGGGTCTGGGCCCTCGGGGGGTGACTCAGGAGAGGAGGGGTCTGGGACCTCAGGGGGTGACCTGGGAGAGGAGGGGTCTGGGCCCTCAGAGGCCGACGGTTGGGAAGCAGCATCCCCTGAGCCCGCCTGCTCTGCCAATTCTGCAGTGCCCACCCAGGCCACCCCCACTGATGCCAGCCGGGCTCTGGAGTCCACAGTTCAGTGCCTCGGCCCCACCCTTCTTCTCTGCCCACCCTGTTGCCCCTGGCCCTCTGGGGGGCAGATGATAGAAAAGCTGGGTCTGCAGAGACCTGGACCGGAGCCCTTCAGGAGGTTCTCAGGCTCTGGGCTCTCCCCTCTCTCCAGCTGAAGATGCCGAGGTCTGGAGGGCAGCCTGGGCCATGCAGCCTTGTTTGTGCACCTGCACGGAGGGCTTCACCTTTGCACCCCTGCCTCCCGAGGTCACCAGGGAAGCTCACATCTGCTGTCAGACCTAAAGATGCCAGAAGGAGGAGCTGCTGTGATCACGGTTGGGGCTGGGGGGGAGGAAAAGAAATGGCGGGGGGAAGCCGGTCCCTGCAGTCTGGCTGTGTGGCCATGGGAGGGGGGCTGCTCTCTGCTTCCCTTGGGCCTCCGTCCACACAGATGGACAGACCCCAGTGGCCAGCCCAGTGGCTGAGTGGGGGTGGGTGGGAGCCAAGGGCAGGGGACCCGGTTCCGGGCTGATCTTCCTCAGGGCCTGCTGGTTAATCTTCACCGTCCACATAGGGAGGAGGCAGTGTGTGGCTCAAGCAAACCACAGGCCTGAAGTGGGGCCCAAAGGTCACCAGCCTTCTTCCCAGAGCTGGGGGAGGGGAGAGGCCCGCTGGGCGGCCGTTTCCTGGTTCTCGTCTTACCAGGTATTAAGGCGGGAGGCACCTGTGAGGCCCTGATGAAACCTGATCGGGCGCCCCGCCCCACACAGGATTCCCTTTCACTCATCTCTTACCGGCAGGAAACGTCCGGCCCCACCACAGGGGGCCTTGGGAAAGGTGAATGGGCGCTTGGCTCGGCCCTGCCTGATAGTCAGGGGCAGAACCCGTTGCAAAGGGCAGGGCCGGCCTGGGCAGCTGGGAGCCGGGCACAGAACGTGCCATCAAGGCTCCCTCTCCTCCTGGAACTCCGGGCCACATGCCACTCGGCATCAGGGAAAAGTGGCTGTCCCTGGGGGATCCAGGATGGGGGGGGCCCCGGTCCAGGGCCAGCTGCTCCCTCGAGCGTGAGCAAGACGTCCGGCAGGGAGCCCAGCAGCCCCTTGGGGCCCGATGCCACCCGAGCCGAGTTCCCTGGGCAGGGACAAGCGCCACGGACGCTCCTATTTCCGTGCTTGGACCGTGCGGGAGACGGGCTCTCCCGAGATAGGAACACCCTGAGCCCCTCCGTCGGCGGGACGTAAAGCAATTTAATGTTTCCAGTCTTGTTTTTATTCCATGTAGCAAACATTCCCTTCCCTCCCCCGAATCGAGTGAGCAACGTCTACCCTTGGGGCCGAGTGCGAACCACGTGGATCTAGTGGGGGGGAGGGGGGAGGCTGCTTCCTCCTGGGGAGGGGTCCAGCAGCTCAGGCCAAAGCCATCCCAGAAGGGGAGATCACTCCAGGCCCGAGGAGAGCTTCAGATCTTGACCACCTGGGCCGCCGTGCACGGACTCTTCCTCTCACCCTTGGCAAGCTGCCTGCTGATGTACAGGCGCCCAAAGGTGCCCCCCACCTGGCCCTTGGTGAGGCGCCCGGGGTTCATGCAGACGCAGCCCAAGACATCCTGGAAAGGAAGGAGAACCCGTGGGCCGAAGCTCTGGGGGCTGAGGATGCCTTCTGGTGGCACGTCGGGGCAGGGGACCCCTCCGGGGCCTTGCACCCAGACCTTCCTGCTCTCCCCACTAACAGCGCCACGGAGTGGCAGGAAGAAACAGAGAAACCGAGGCTCCCCAAGGTCAAACAAGTCACAGAACTGGAGTCAGCCGCAGGTCCGTGGGTTCCAGACCCTGCCTCTTCCTGCGGGGCCAGCGGGGTGGAGATGCCACGGCTCCGTCCTACCCCCTCACACCAGGCGGCCTTCTGTGGCCCGGCCCCCCAGAGACGGCTCTTTCCCCTTGAAGAGGTCAGCAAGAACGCTGCTGGGAGGGTGTGTGCCTGTGCGCGTGCCTGGCGGGTGGGGGACACAAGGCCCGAGGGGCTGGCACTGCCCCCCCCCCCCCGTGCATTTCCACCGAACACCACGACCCCCACTGACCTTCACAAAGTATCTCAGGTCCGAGGGCGCGATGAGCACGTCCGGCGTGATGGGAAGCTGTGCGTAGGAGTAGAAATGCTCATAGTCAATGCTCATCTCTTCGAAGGGTGGGTAGAGGGGGTAGAAGCTGCAGAGACAGAGAAAGAAGATGGGCACACCGATGTCGGGGGCCGAGGCTCACAGAAGGGACGCCGGTGACAGCTGGGGAAACTGAGGCACACGGAGGCCACTGGTCCCCCCATCACAGACAGCTGGGATCAGAGCCCAGACTAAAGGTAACTGGGGGGGGGGGGGCAGGTCAGACGTCATGTGATGCTCTGTCCAGGTCCAAACCCAGGGCTCTCCTAACCCCCCAGCTCTCGCTCCTGCCGCCCCTCCCCATTCCCCAGGTTTGGGGGGCACAGTGCAGGCTCAGGAGGACCGTGAGTTCTGGTCGAAGCCCAGGCCCTCATGGAGTCACTGCACCCTCTAGCCGGGTGACGCTGGCAGCGGTTGGTCTCACCTCCTCTGGGTCAGGACGTGCTTGAGGATCCGGCTGAACCTGTCCGAGGCGCTGGACGAGCTGCAGAAGGAACATATTGGTGAGTGCCGGGCACGGGGCACATGCTGCCAACCTGGGTGACTGCGCTGGGAGGCTGCTTGAGTCGAGGGCAGTGCCTGCAGGCCCTTCATGGGTGGGGCCTTTGCAGGTGGCAGGATGCACGAGCCCCTCCTTCCGGAACCAAGGACCGACTTTTGGGAGGTCACGAAGACCCCGAAACAGAACTGGGCAAGCCCACTTCGACTCCCGTCCAGCGGCTGACCCGGCCAACGAGCACACGCCCGAGTGCTCAGCCCACGCCCGTTTGGAACATTCCTTCCCCTCGATGATGTGCCGAGGGCTGAGCTGCCAAATCCAAAGCCGGGACTTGGCCAGATGGGGTCTGTTCTCCCGGAGCTGCGCTGGAGCTGCGTGCTGTTCTAGGAAGAGAAGGCCCTGAGCCACGGAGCCTCCCCTCCCCCTCGAGCACATACAACAGCCAGAGAGGCCGGAAACCCCATGGAAATAAATCAGGTCGTTGTCATCCCCCCAACCTGGTCGGGCTCCAGCTCTGGATGCCGGAGAGAAAGGATGGGGGGGGGGGGGGGGAACAATCAGAAAACTAGTTAACTGGGGATCCCTGCCCCCAGTGAAGTCAGAAGGCAAAAGGGAAAGGACATCTTGGGGACGCAGGCGAGCACGTGGGCCAAGGGAAGTGGACGGGCCAATGAACGTGACCACGCCAGCTGGACGACGTCAAGGTGACCGATGGGCATGGGCCGATCGGCCTCAGCGGGGAACATGGCCATGAAGAAAGCGTCACTGGGCACTCCTCAGGTCATGGGGAGAGCGGGCTGGGAGCCCCCCATCTCTCTCACCTGCTGATTTCCTCTGCTCCCATGTGAAACAGCAGGTCTGTCGAGGTCAAGCCCAAAATCACTCCATTTATGGAGAGGATGCAGGGGTCAGACACAAAGTGCACGCGCTGGAGGGGGAAAGATGTCCCGAAGGTTGGCATGCTAAAGTGAGAGCAGCCCCCGGACCCACGAAAGGCTCTGAGACCTCCTACTGGGCTAGGGGTCACCGAGGAAGGGAGCCCAGGAACGCACTGGTGTGCTAAAAGTGGATCTCTCTCTAAACCTCCAACCTCCCCCAGCAGACAGCCTCTGCACAGAGCCGGTCTTGGGGGACGCCAGAGGGTCTTACTGAATCCAAGCCTGAGTCAAAACTCCCCTCTCTGCTCCCCCCACCTTTCCTTGAAGACCCCTTGGCTCTTGAAGGCCATCCCACTTGTGGGTGCCTCAGGGCTGCCCCGTCCCTCCTGGCTTCTGAAAATGGCCATCCCGCTTTCCTGGAGCCTTCTGTGACCGCCCCTCCTGTGGGCACTCCAGGAGGCTGCTGGGCAGACCACGGCCTGCCCCCTTTCATTGAGCCCAAGATCCTGCCTCGGGCCTCAGACCCACAGTGAGCTCGCTTCCCGCTCAGGGCTCCGGGTCCTTCCTCCTGCCTGAGCCGGGCCTTTCCATCTCAGACGCACCAAGGGTTTCCTAAGCCTCCGATACAAGGGTTTACATTGGCCCAGCTCCGTGTAGGGGGTGTCTGGTACCTCTTTGTCCTCCTTGAGCTCCAAGCAGCTGAAGGGTGGCTGGGGGTACACGGGCCGATGGTTCACGTCTCGCAGGGACGGGACGAACACCAGGTGGGTGCCTGAGCTGCACGGCAGGGAACAGAGATATGGCCTGGTTAGGACAGGAGACGGATAAACACAAGGGGAAGCCTCAGGGAAGTCTTAGGGAGGCAGCCCCGCGGAGCCTGGGGAAGGAACCCTGATGGGGGCCAGACCTCTGCAGACGCACCCAGGGCCCAAGCCTGCTTTGCCGGACTGGGTTTGCTGAGAGGGTTTTGGGGGCAGATTGTGAATGGGGGTGCACGTGCCGTGAGCTGACTGTGAGCCTCCTCTTCTGTCCTCAGTTTATGAGCCAGAGCGGCCGCTCGAGGCTCTCTCAGGGCAAACATGAGCCTCCAAAGTGTCGGGGAGGCCGGGGCCTGGTCTGCAGGCCTGGGTGCTGGGCTCCTCCGAGCCAGACTCCAGCTCTCATTCTTAGCAACTGGGTCGTTCTAAGTCCTTTTCGGTTCTGGGAAGTGACGGTCCTCAGACAACCCAAGACGCCACATCCAGCCTAACGTTCTATAGCACGCCCACCCTGGGAGGCACAGGGGTGATTCTCCCTCTCTGCTAGAGAAAGGTTTGAGGGAGGGGCCTGGGGGTGAAGGGCCAGGAACCCACAAGTTCTCACTCCACCAGAGACGAGACTCAGCTAATCCGGCTTTGGTGT
The DNA here is from genome assembly GCF_902635505.1 of Sarcophilus harrisii. Classification (NCBI taxonomy): domain Eukaryota; kingdom Metazoa; phylum Chordata; class Mammalia; order Dasyuromorphia; family Dasyuridae; genus Sarcophilus; species Sarcophilus harrisii. Next base: position 241,866,182 of record NC_045431.1, read on the forward strand.
TAAATTGGTCCATTTGGCATCTGTCTTAGTAAAGTGGCACAAGGGCTTCCCACTGCTCCCTGGGAAAATCAGGCAGGACCCCCCCCCCCCCCCCAGGACATGGACCATTAAGCCAAACAGTGGGTCATAACTAGCAGGTAACGAAGATGCATTCTCAAGGGTGGATGAGAGCCCCTCCCTCCAGCGGGAGACCTCAACCCCCAAAGGGAGCCACTTCCTACGAGGCCCCACGTCCTGCTTCAGAGCTACAGCAGCGAAGGACTCGAAGGATGGACTTTTTAGAGGAAAGAACGCCAAACCCTCCGCCTTCCACTGTTTGCCTTCCCTGGCCATATAAAAGCAGAGAGGAAGAAACAAGAGACCAGGAAGCCTGTTTCCGTGGTTTCCATGAGCTATCTGTGGTAGAGAAAGGGCTGTTGGGAAGGCAGTGGAGGTCATGTTGGGGCTCACAGTAAGTCTTTTCACCCACAGCTCATTTTTCCCTCCCTATGAATCCTAGAGGACAGTGTCCTGTAAACAGTAGGTACTCAATAAATGCCACTGACTGGAGCACCAGGCACTGCTCTGCATATTCTAGGGAATGACTTGGGGGAAATCAGACATTTGATGAGCCACCTCCCTGGCCATGGCGGTGTCCCCGGGGGTTTTTGGACCACAGCTCTCGAGCCTGAAGGCTCCCATCAGTGAAGGTCACAGAGCTGGCTTCTGTGAGCACTGCTGGGAGGCGGGCCCCGGGCCCTTCTGCGCCCTGTTCCCAGGGGGTGGCTGTGCGGTGCCCGGCCTCCCCAGAGGCCTTCACAGAGCTTTTGTTAAGAGGAAACAGCCTGGCTGCCGGTGGTTACAACCCAGCTGGAGGGGGAGGGACTGGCAAGAAAATGCCAGCTATGCTCCGGGATTGCCCAATTTCACACCTCACGGCGGGAGGTTCCCACAGCCTCTCCCTCAGCTCCCCGGTGTGGGAACCGGGGCACCCTGGGCAGCACCCCTTCTTCTCCCAAGGGAAGTGGAGGGACATCTGACCACCAAGGAAAAGCCAGGGAATTTGGGAGGCCCCCTACCCCCGTCTCTGGCAGCAGCAGAAAGTGCCTGGTGGTGCCGAGTACGGCCCCTGGGGAACAATGTGGGCTCTGTTCTTTGTCCCGCTGCTCCCGGTACCACGGGGTGGAGGGAGGCCAGAACCAACCCCTCCCATGTGGGGATCTCGCCATGCTCCGGGCCCTGCTGACCCTTGGGAAGGCCCCAGGGAAGCCAGGACCAACACCTGCCGTGGCAGCCGAGGGGCCTGCACCCATGACCTGCTTGTGCTGCTATCCATGCCGGGGGCCCGGGCAAGGACTGCTGTGGGGAGCCCAGCCGGCCCGGGCTCCTCCTGCCCCTCTAGGAAGCTTCTCACTCGTCACACCCGGGGATCAGTTCCCTTGGCGGGCAAAGACTGTGCCTCCGGTGCCTCTGTGGTTCTGACTGGCTTTTTCAAAGCCCGTTTCAGGAGCAAAGCTCTCTGCTCTCAGACATAGTGGGGGAGCCCCCCGAGGGAGGCCGTCCCTGTGCCCCTGACCCCCGAGAAGACCTGCTTCTTGAATGACTTTATCCCCAAAGCAGAACTGTGCTGTCTCCTCTGCATCTGCTCTGGCCCCTCCACTGGCTTGCGCCAAGAGCTCAGAAACTCTAATTTGGTTCTGTTAGGGGCTGCCCCCCTACCGCCTCCCCCCCACAGACTAACAGCAAGGGCGAGAGGCAGGCCCCGGAGGACGTGGCAGGGTGGGCCAGCCCCAGGCCAGCTTACTGGGCCCGCTCCGACGTTCCTCCTGCTGGTGAGCACCCAGAGGAGAAAGGGCGGGGGTTGGGCTGGGGAGAGAGGGCTGGCCTCTTGCTCTGAAGTTTCTCCTGGGGAGGAGGACTCTTCCCAAGGCACCAGACGCTTGGAACTTGAAGGCCCAGCTCCCCTCACTCTGCTGAGCAATCCCCCCCGCTCACAGATATAGGAAAGCCCCAGGGAGGCGGAAGTTCCCACGGGTGCTGCTACCTGGCACGCCCCCATCCTCACCTTCTCGTCCCTTCGATAATCGTCCTCAGACAATGTTTGAACACATCTTCAAATGAGGGGGTCAGCTGACAGTTCTGCAAGAAAGGAAAGCGGCCGTCTGAACGCGGAGGCCGCGGCCCCTCGCTGCACGGAGCCAGCATTTCAAAACCAAGATGGTGCTGGGGGGGAGTGGGAGAGGCCAGAAAGCGCTTTGGGCCCCTGGGAGAGACCCGGCCCCAGCCCTCTAAGCTGGCCACAGCAGGGACATGGATCTTACAGGGAAGGGGAAGCCAAGGCCCGGATGCCTCCGGAGGGGCCACCTTGCTGGGGGGGCTCGCTGGGGTCTCCTGGCACAGAGGGCCCCTGGGTCCCCACTGGGCCTAGGCCATTCTCAAGCAGCCGACACTCCTTGGCAGACAAGGAGGCCCGAGTACTTCCTCACATGAGTTTCTTACCTCAACTTGTTCATGCTTAGCGTCCAGGAAAGGTCCCAGCTGCAACAGAGAAACAAAAGCATGAGGGAGCAGGTTAAAGAAGGGGCCAAGAACAAGAGGGGCCCTGGCCGGGAGGGCCTCCTAAGCCTGCAGCTGGCTGGCAAGTGGTCAATTTGCCCTGCCTTTGCGAGGGGTGCTCGGGCATGGGGGACCGCTGTCAGACACCTGCCTTCACTCACTTCTGTGTGATGCTGGGGGGGGGAGGAATCACTGCTCTCTTGGGCCGGAGGCAGAGAGCCGGATCGGGGCACCAGGGCCCAGGAAGCAGCCCCCAGAGGACTCAGGCTACGCGGCTGCCAGGGCCTTACCAGGATGCACACGTCCGGCTGGTCTCTGCTGATGACACTGATCAGGTCCATCATGGGGTCGTAAGTGATGCTGTCAGACGTGGTGTAAGGCCCGCAGGCCACCAAGAGCATCCGCTGGTCCAAACCTGGAGGGAGGGAGAGCGTGAATCAAGAGGCTCTGTCCATGTGGCCGGCTCCACCGTGCTCCTCGCAGAGAGGAGCCGAGCTCTGCCGGAAGCTTCCCCCAAGGTTCTCGGGCAGGGTCTGCCCCTCTGCTGGGTCCTGCAGGGCCCCAATCCCCGAATTTGACCTCCCCAGGGGAGCATGAGGTGCCCTCCCCCAGAGTCTCACTTTGCTTGCAAAGATCCCCATTTCTATCCAGAGTCTGGACTTCAATCCGTCCAGATCATGGCATTCTGAGAAATTTCATCCCCCAGGGCTGATTACAGCCCTTTGGCACCGTGCTTCCCTGGCCAGCGGGCCGGGCCCACAGCAGAACATCCTTGCTCCGCTCTGGCTCTGCCCTCCTTCAGAAGTCTCTGGCTGTGATTCCCACCGATCCTCCAAGATATATCAGGCCTGGGCTCATGGCCCTCCTGTCACTCCCGGGGGCTGCGTGTGACTGGTCCCGGCTCCCTCTGCCATGGAGGTCATGCTGCCCCCCTCCTGGACCCGGCCTGCAAAAGCGAGCCTGGCATTTCAAGTCCAAACTCACCCCCATCCTCTTCTGTGGGCTGGTAGAAAGGAAGAGGCGCTCCCTTAAAAACAAGAAAAAGACGGGGGTCACGGCTCCATTTCCTTCATTTGGACCGAGGGGCCCCAGGCTGAGGGCCTCCCTCTGGAAGCTTTCGAAGCACCCGACACGTGCTGCCCGTGACAGGTGCTTGGGCATGCTCCCTGCCACCCCAGGCCGGTGTCTGGCCCCTGAGGGCTGCCCACGGTCACCAGCCATGGCCTTCAGGGCCTGGGAAGCAAGTGAAGAGGTGCATGGTGGGCTCCGGAGACCAGGTGAGACCAGCCTGTGACCCCCAGGAGGAGAGGCCGGGGGGAGGGGCTCATTACCTCATAGAGTTTGGTGGCAATGAACTTCTTCCCCGTTGTGTTGGTTCCCTCCATGACGACGATCTGAAACACAAGGAGCAGACCCCGTGACCACGGGAGGCAAGAAAGGGTCGATGGCAGAGCAGGCTCCTCCGAAGGAAGCTCCCAAGCACTCCCCTCGGCCTCTCCGCAGCATTCAGAACAGCCTTGGGGCACATGTGCCATGCAACTGGAGCCATCTCTCAGGCTAGGGGAGCTTCTGGAAGGACCCCCCTCCCTCCCCCCACTGGTGCCAAACTCTGAGAGGCTGCCCTGATCCCGTATCCCATCTGGCCAGGCCGGGTGCCTCACCTGGCCAGGAAACAGAGAATATTCCTTGAGCTCGGAGAGATCCACCGGGATCTGTACCCCCAGGGAGTGCTCCCGGTCTCCTTCCAGAATCACCGACTTGGAGTTCAATTTCCCATTGCTGTCACAACCAATCTGTCCCAGCAAAGTGATCGGCTCCTAGGGGAGAGGTGACAGTGGGTCAGTGGCGGCCGGAGACAGGGACTCCCCGGTCCTTCAGAGCCGCGCAGGGGAACGAGCAAACAGGACCTCGGCCCCTTACCCCGTCCTGCCCCAGGTGAATCCCTGGGCTCACCTCAGAGCTCAGAAATGCCCAAGGTCAGAGGTGAATCTGGGCAGCCAAGGCCCCCTTAGTGTATTCACACGCCAGGAAAGCATTGGCAGCGACCCAGGGCAGCAGCTGCGAGGGCCCCATTCCCCGATGCCCGCTACAGGCCCTGGCACTCGGCCCTCCAAACCTCCGGACACCGGGCACGTTCACCCCGGCTTCCCTTGGCAGAGGGTGTGGCTCGCCAGTCCAGACATGTTCAAGAACCGACCCCCAATGGGAAGCCACCAAGCGTGTCTGGCCATGCGGGCTCAAGGGGAGCGTGTGGAGGGAGGGGCAGATGCTCAGCACTGCGCTCGCTCACCTGGGCCGGCACCGAAATGGGGCTAAAGGCCTCAATCTTGTGAAGCTCCTTCAGTTCATAGCCGAGTTCCTCGATCCTGCAGGTGAGAACTGAAGCCGACAGGATCAAAGATGTGACAGGCCGGGAAGGAGCCCTCTCCAAGGTACTCTGGGAGCTCGGTGATGCCCAAGTCCCGGCTCTGGGGATCCTCTGGGCGGCCACAACCCCCAGGACTCATCCCGGAGAACCTCTCCCCTGCCCCCATCACGCCAACGGAAGTGGCTGAATAAGGACACCCACACTTTCAGCTTCTCCCCAGCCCCCACACTCATTACTAGAGACCGGCCGGATCTGCCTCCTGAGCTTCAGCCTCCCAACAGGGACATCTCCCCCAAGAACCGCCAGGGGAAGGCAGGAGCCCTCAGAGCCTCGCCATGTCCCAATGGAGCTGAGGATAAGGGATTTACTCGGAGCAAAGCCACGAGCCCAGGTCCTTCTGATTCCTGGAAGGGGTGTCTGGGGGATAGGGAGGGGCGTGACTGGCTTAGGTCTTGGCCCTGGACACACAGGTCACCCCCGCCATGGGATGATGTTCACAAAGGCTGTTCCAGGCTTTCACTCAACCCCCGGTGGCCCCTCTAAGTCCTGCCAGGGCTATCACTGGGGGTGGGGTGGGCGGGGGTGGATCACCTTCTCGGATGTCTGTGAACTTCTGGAACATGGACTTGTAGTTCCCAGTGAGGGCTCTGGCGGCGTCCAAGACCTTCACGCTGAGGGGGCTGCTGCCTCCTTTCCCGGACCATGACATTCCCTGTGTGGAGCCAAAGGAGGCCACCACCTCCCCTCGGCTGCTTCGGGAGCTGTACTTCTGCGAGGGCGTGACGCTGGGTGGGACAAAACAGGCCTTCCATTGGGCGCCAGCTTTGCCATGCAGAGGCACTACCACCCGGACTGCCAGATTCTACTGGCGCCAGGTTGGCAGCACCACGTCCTGCTGAGAGTGACCGCTTGTGCCCGTCCCCCAGCACTGCTCCGCTCCTGGCTCCCTATCCCCCATCCGAGCCAAGCTCTCATCAGCCAGTCCAGCCCCAGTGAGGAGAGCTTAGGCATTTATGGTCTGGTCTGACCCTCCGAGCCAGCTCTCTCAGCCAGAGTGGGGCCGCCCTGCCCTACCCTGGAGCTGAGCCACCCCAAAGGGCCTGGGACCACTGCTGACAATGGGGGTGACAGGGGGATGGAGCAGGAGGGGCCCTGGGGACACCAGCCCCTCCTCACACTGTGTCCCTCAATCACTTCCCTTTTCCGGAGATGTGTTTCCTCTTAGAACAATGACAGTGTAGAAGCTGCTAGGTCAGAGAAAACGCACAGAGGGGGAAGAACCATGAACCCAAGTCCTATTTAAACCACTGGCCTGACTGGTGAGCTCCCAGCTTTGCTCCCTCCTCCTATAGGGCCCATCCCCCTTGCGGATCTTCTCCCTAAGAACTGTTAAGCAGCCTTTCCTTCTGTGACATCCATGGCGCCCACCCACAGGCTTCCCAGGGCTCACCCACGGCCCTTATTCCTTCCTCCTGGTGCCCTAACAATAAGATGAATTGCCCATCCATCCTATGGAAGCTGGCATGGGGCTGTAAGTCGGTTCCGGCCATTGCCGGGTCCTCCCACTGCACCTAGGCTGGTATCCCCTGGAGGCCCTTCTTCTCCAGACGCTCTGGACCCACGCGGGGTCCCGGCACCCAGCGACATCTTCCCAGTCCAAGGCACAAGGCTCATCTTGACAACTACCTTAGTTTTGCCCGCACTCCAGAGCCATATTCTCTATGTGAAAAGGATTTTAAAGAGGGAGAAAAGTTCATCAAAACTAACAAAGCTGAATCCGAGTCCTTTTCGGAGCCAAGCCTGGACATCATAATCACAATGTTTAGCTAAAGAAAAACAAAACAAGGCAACTCTTTGGGCTGTTGAATCCCAAGCTTCAAATCCCACTGTGTTTTTCACTCCTGGAGCATGACTGGGGATTACGGAAAAGCTACAAGTTTCCGAGCCTGTGTGTGCGGACAACGGGGAGAAGAGTAAGCAGAATACAGCTTTCCCATCATCCATAGGGAGAAGCACCAAATTATTCGTGGCTCACAGGTAATCAGGCAGTCAGCGGGCTCAGGGGATAGAGCTGAAGGACCTCAGAAGGACCTGAGCACAAATCTGGCCTCAGACACAGACTAGCTATAAGACCCTGAGCAGGTCACTTCACCCTGTCTTCCTCAGTTTCCTTATCTGTACAATGAGCTGGAGAAGGAAATTCTCTCTGCCAAGAAAACTCCATAAGTAATACTAGGATGTGACAGTTCATGGGATCATCAAGAATTGGACGTAGTCCAACAACAAAGCAGACTCTTACTGAAAGGTTATAGTTAAGACTACAAAGCGCCACCAGACCCCAGGTCTGCCATGTTATGAAGCAAGGACACCACACGATTCTCTGGCCACGTCCACCGTGAACAGAAGCGAGACTGTCTACAAGAATCTATATAAACTGCCAACAGCTCCGGCCTCTGGAACCACAGATGCTGTTTGGCCTTCAGAGCCTTTATCACCTCCTCGCTTTCAGCTTCCTCACACCTCACCCCCTGACCCATCCGGCTTCCCAGCCGTTCTACAAACAAGACCCTCCACCTCTTCACTCCATGCATTTTCTGCAGCCCTTCCCCAGGCCTGGATCATTCTACTTCCTGTTTTGACTTCCGATTTCCCCAGCTTCCACAGGAATCCTTTCTCTCTCCTTACTTCCAGTACCTTCCCGGGCTAATTACTTCTTACTGAGCCTGTATGCAGCCTGTTTTGTCTGCTTGTCTGTCATTCCCCTCCCCCCATTAGATTTTATGCTCTCTGAGGGCAGGACCTATCTTTTTAGCTTTCTTTGAAGCCAGTGCCTGGCATAGAGCAGATGCTTAATCAGTGCTTTGTTCTAGGAATCAGAGGCCAGCCACAAAGGGAGGCTGATTTCTAAGTGCTCCACAGGAAGTGTCCCATGAGTGGAGTGACCTGGCTCTCCGCGCCTTGGCCGGTACAGGACAGAGAGCTAGGAGTGGCCTCCCAAGGTTGGGGAAACGGCTTGTTTGGGGCAGCCAGTGGCGGAGTTGGGAGTGGAAGCCTGGTCCTTGGACCCCCGACCCAGGAAGCATCCGGGATGCTCTTCCACACCGGGCAACTATTAGTGACAGAGCTCCTCACTTCGGCCTTTGTGGCCGAGCACGATGATCTCATCATCAGCCAGCCTGGAGCTATCATGGCCAGGAAATGTCCCAGCTTCGAGTAATTTGAGTGAGGGATGAGAAGTAGGTTACATAACATTATAGGTGCTGATTAGATTCCTTTAAAAACATATAAAAGCAACAGCTCCCAACCCTTTGGCCATTTTTGAAAATAGCCAACCAGAGAAGCAGGTTAAATCCTATTGGAACCAGCTGCCAGGTCACTATCAGCAGCTCCTTATCTTGGAAGAAAGCCCTTGAAAACTGGGTGGGAACCAAATTTCTTCAATGACTGTAGGTTACAGTAATTTTCCACACAGAAAGGAAGAGCCAAGAGGGTGCCGTTTGAGCAGAGGGGCAGGGCAGTCACGGCATGAAACGGGGTTTTTTGCACGGTCACTCATATTCCTGGAGTGACGGGGACGTCACAGAAGAGAATGTGATCTCCTACCTCGGAGAGAAGCTGGACGGAGAGAAGAGCAGGTGGGGACTTCGAGCTGCTGACACATTCCGCTTGGACTGGGGGGTCTCCGGGGTGCTGACGCTGCGCTTCTGGGAACCCTGGAATGAGATGCACATCAAGGGCCACGCTGCTGACCAAGTGCAAAGTCTCGAGAAGCCAAGAAAGGGAGAGTCTGCAAATGAACGAGGGACTGGGCTACCCAAACTAGCCCTTTTGGGGCAGCTGGTCCAAAACGAGGATGCAAACCCCCATTTTTAATGCACACGTACTAATACATAAACACACCCACTTAAAATTTCACTAAAAGCCCCGTTCTGATGGCTTACAATGGTCAGGAGACCCTAGGCCTTCGTAGGCTTCCTAAGTTTCTTCCTGAGTTACCATACTGTGACAATATAGGACAGGGATTGAGAATGTGTCTATAGGATAAAGGTCAGCTTAGTTAAGTTTGTAGCAGTCCAAGAGCAGGCTACCTTCTGGGGGATTAATTTTTGGTCACAGCAATCTCCGAAAACCACCTCTACAAGCAGGATCCACACCGATAGTCACAAACCCTGGAAGCCTCTCTCTCTTTTTTTTTGGTGAGCCAACTGAGGTTAAGTGGTCTGTGTAGGGTCACATAGCTAGTAAGTGTTAAGTGCCTGAGGCTGGATTTAAACTCAGGTGCTCCTGACTTCAGACTGGTGATCTGTCTACTGTGTCATCTATCCCTAAACCCTGGAAATCTCAAAAAAGGTACAAGACGGGAACATTTCTCCTGCTGACTCTTGGGTGACCAGGAGGCCTCCTTCTTCTCCCCCTATCTCTGGCCTTCCATCAGTTTTTTGGCATAAGCTATCTTGACCTGACAAGAGTTTTCTGAGATGGGCGGGGCCCAAGTCCCCACTCCTTTTTAGTAGTTTATTTGTTCAATCTTTTTCGAATCAAAAAAAAGGAATGATTCCAGCAGTCATTGTCTGAACCCCTGTGTGGAGAGGAAGCGTGGGTCTTGCACCTTAGGTTCGCCTCTGAATTCGGTATTTTACTCTTAAATCGAGGGCCCGGAAAGAGCCTTGGTCTGTGAGGAAAACCTGCTGGAATGCTGAGAATCCACGTTCTCTAACTAAGTTTGCCAGACCGTAGACAAGAGGAAAAATGGGGCTCTGCTTTCCCTGGGGGAGGCCGGGGAATAACTTGGCTGAAAAGGAAGAATGATAAAAAATTTCTGCCTGCAACTGGAGCCAAAGCCAGAGGTGGAGATGGAAACAGGGGCAGAGGCTGTCCTTGGGCTCCTCCTAGAGGTTCATTAAAAAAGAACATCTCCAAATGTCTAAAATAACACTTTTTTTATTTCAAGATTAGTTTCTGGTTTCCCCAAATCAAGGGAGCAATAATGCCAGCACCTAGCAGCCTCCTGCTCCCTGTCAAGGCAGGTACTTTCCCTCCACTGATGCTCCCCAATTCCTTCTGTCGAGATCTCGTTCTCTCCCCTTAGACTGGAAGCTCACTGAGGGCATTGTATCCCTAGAACTCAGCACGGTGCTTGGTACACAGTAGGCACTTAATACATGCTTATTCACTAATGGATATAGGTATAATTTTATATGATGACCACAGTTTTAAATGACAAAAATCTTAAGGGATTAAAAACTCCCCGAACCAAAGCAAACCCTTTCTTTGGATTTTATCTTTTTTCTGCCCTTCTTTGATGGTGTATGAATGGACCCTACACCTTGAGGTGAAGAGGGACAAGGTCAAACTCACATTTACTTCCTCTCCCTGGACATGACCGCTAAAGAGAGCAGGCCCTCGGACTGTGGGGACTAGCGGGTTCGAATGACGAGCTTTTGGGAGAAGGGTCCACTCACCTTGGAGGGCGTTGCGTACGAGTTCAGGAGGGTCTCTTCTTTGGCTTCAACATCAATCCTGAAGGTCAAGAGTTACGGAAAATAACGGATCGATGGTGACCCCCAAGCCAAGCTCCCAGAGGCCGGGGCTCGGGACACGCTGTTGGAAAAGGATACAGCTCTTGAATGGACACGATGTCCCAGACTCCCGGGGGGCCACTGTCCTTCTTAGGGGCATTGTGTCGAGCCTTGGCTGTCCTTTTGATCAGAAACTGGGGAAGAAAGGAAGCGGTGATTCGGTGCTGGCCCAAGTTCCCGGGCACTAGTTCCCTTATGATAAATGAATATTAATAGCTAGGGAAGACAAGAACAGAGGGCCTGCCCTGGCAGAGCTGATAGTCCAAGAGGGGGATGAGGCACAGACAGACACAGGATGAATTTGGGCAGATTTCCTGGAGGGAAATCACGAGCCGTGGTGGGAAACGCTGGGGCTGAGAGACTTGAGATCGTCAAAATTTCCTCAAGTTTCTTTAGATTTCTGAATTTTTTAGACTGATGGAGGAAGAGGTGGGGGAGAGGGCCACAGACTCGTCTGGGAACGACTGTGATTGTCCCAGAAGAGGTGCTCGGGGGAGGCAGATGAGCCAACAAGAACCCCGAGACTTCAAATGGGGGAGACAAGGCCGCCACCATGGACGGGCACAATGTCAGAGCCTGGTTTTAATTGCTAAGTCTGAGGGATTACGGGCATTCTTGAGCAGGGCTAGAGATCCGTGTGCAGGCGTGGTGCTGTGGGCAAGGGCTGGTGACAGAAAAGGCCAAGGAGGGGCCCACGAAGGGGAGGAGCTAGCAAAGACAGGTGGGAGGGGATCAGAAGTCCAAGGAGAAAAGGGGATCCAATAGGGAAGGAAGTGAGCAGCGCCCACAGCCCGGGCCTGGGGGGGCCAGAGGGCACAACATCGGGGGAGTGGAAGCCAGGAAGGAACCAAGAAGTGACCAACTCTCCTCAAAGGGTTTGCCCAAGATCAAACAAAGGCCAGGCTGCAGGGGCTGAACAGAAGGGAGGAGAGGAAGGACGGGCATCTTCACAGCAGCGAAATGGAAGATGGGATGGCAGGGTGCGGGGAAGGCTGGGAGATGGGGGGAGCTGGGCCTTATCTGGAGACAAGGAGCCAGCCAAGAGGGACAGGCCCAGATGCGCGGGGGGAAGCAGAGAATACGCTGATGGGTGAGATCGGTCCAAGCTCAGAGCAGAGATTGCTGCTCCTTGCTGGCCAGAGGAAGTAGGAATGAGCAGGGGAGGCCGCCAAGGAATTGCCACCAGAAAGGGCATGTCAGCCGGCCATTCTGGCCACCGCCTGCCAGCCCAGGTGGGACCGAGGGGCTTTTTGGAGCAAACCAGTCTCTAGAAGAGTTAATGCTGCACATCAGACAAAATGACATTTGGGTCCTCTGGGGGCCGGGCAGCAAATGCCACTGATTTCATCTGAGGGAACCGACTTTAAAGTCTGCCTCCTGATTCTGGCCGGTGCCAGCCCACCTCCACAGGCATCCAGCAGAGGGCAGTGCCTCCGCTCTCATGTAGAGATCCGGCAGCTGTGTACCAATATGAAAAGTCGGCAGGTGTCAGAGATCAATTAGCCTGACTTCTTTGTTTTCAGAATGATCCTGTACAACGGCCGATCCATAACCGGACGGCATCGGGCTACAAGAAACAATGGCTACCATGGGCACAGAAGCCTGAAAAGACTCCCATAGACTGATGCAAAGCACAGCAGTGAACGCCAAGAAAACCCCAGGAGACAATGTTTCAGCAACAGAAATGGGGTGATACCCACAAGACAATTATTGGAAAATTACAAACACACAAGATGTCTCTACTTCTTTTAAGAGGGGATCCCTTCTCCTTCCTTCCTCTAAATTCTTTGTTAGGGGCCAGCTAGGTGGCCCAGTAGATAAAGTGGGGGTCTTAAGAGTTAGGTGGCCCAGAGTTCAAATCCAGCCTCAGACATTAGGCGTGCACTAGCTGTGTGATCTTAGGCAAGTCACTTAACCCCGATTATCTTACCAAAAAAAAAAAAAAAATCTTTGTAAATGATAGCTCTCTGGGAGAGGGGATCAGGAAGGATATAAGGGGAAATTTAAGTAATATGAAAACAACAAAAAAAAAAAATCAATACAATTTTATCTTGAAAACTTACGGGCTCTTCCCAAAGCTATCCTTGGAAAAAACCTTTGTTCACCAAAGGTGTGCTCAATATCTAACGTGACAGAAGTAGGGTTTCATGAGGAAGATGTAAACAATGTTCCAGCGTCTAATTTGTTCAGTGCCAAATTGTATAAAATAATTGGCTACAAAGGGGAAACATTAAAAGGTTTTTAAACATTAAAGGTTTGTGAAAACACAAAGCTGTTGGGCCCAGTGATTTCAGGGGTTTCTTTCGACAGGGTTACTTGTGTTTCGGGAAAGGCCGGGATGAAGCTGACTTCATTTTTGCCTCCCAACTGCTCCCACACTTTCAGCTCAGGAGGAAAAATCTGGCACAAATACCTGATCCCAGGGCAAGGCTTGGGGAGTGTTCCCGGAGGTTAAAAAAAAAAAAAAGCTGCCCCAGGTACAGGGAAGAAGGGCTCAGGCCCCGGGGACTTTGGTATAATTCCGGCCATGGGTAGATACCGGGCAATGGGAGAGGAACCAGGGGATGGTGGTCAGTGTGTGGGGGCAGGAAAAGAACCAGAAAGGGAGGGTGGAGGTGAGAGTCTTCCTGGGTATCAGATTCAGGTGGGACCAAGTGAAAGCCGAAGGCCCCAGGGATCGGGAAGGAGACCAGACAGAGGGACAGGCCACTGAGGAAGACGCAGCAGTGGGAGAGGGGGGAGGCGGTTGGCACTGCCAGTGCTTGAAAGTCTGCAAAATGCTTTTCCAACATCCTAATTGACCCTCACCCCAACTCCGCAGTGCCAGATTGTCATGCTCGTTGCACAGGAGAGGAGACGAGGCAGAGGGTCACACAGCCAGTGGGGGCTGGAGGTCTTGCCGACTCCTTAAGCTGCTAAAACGTGGCGGTCGCAGCCTGGCAGCTGAGGTTCTGTCAGGACTGGGCGTCAGTGCTGGCGAGGGCCCGGCCCCGCCGGGCTCTTACCTCATTTTCAAAGGAGTTGAGGTTCTCCAAGGTGAGATAGACTCTGCCGGTGTTGCTGCTAAAGGCCACCAGCTCGGCCACCAGCTGGTCCTCGGTCTGCCGGTACAGGGGACACAGCTCCATCACTGCAGGGACAGGGACGAGTGAGGGGCCGCCCCTGGCAGGAGGGGGCAGAGTCTCCTTCCTCCTTCTCCCTCCCCACGGACCAAACCTTTCTGGACAGTTACTCCCCGGCCGGCTCCACCACTCCCGCCATCCTAAGCCTCCCGTACTCCCCAGGGGGCCGCGGGGCTGGGCATCAGCGTCGGGCCAAGAACGAGGCGGGAGGTGCCGGGCTGTGGCCCCTTGGTGCTGGGCTGGAGGACTGCCTCGGTCCCTTGGGACCCCCTGCCTCTCCTCGGACGGGAGACAAGCCAACAGGCATTTAGTATGCGCCTTTTGTGTACCCCCTGTTACATGCTGGGGGGGTATAAAGAGGGTAAAAGTGACCCCACGTTACCCAGCTGGGGCTTCCTGTACAGCGAGCGCTTAAATGCTTCTTCCCTTCCCCCAGCGTGTGCTGGGGTACAAGCCTAAGAGACCCCTACTCTGCCAGGGGCTCAGCTCTGAGGGGGCGGGGCAGTCTCTCACACACGCGCGCGCACACACACACACACACACACGCGCGCGCGCGCGCACCCGCTGGCCCACACGGGAGCGCGCCCACACACAAGCGGTCCCGGGGAAGGGAGCAAGGGGGCGGGGCCCAGGGAGGGGGGCGGGGCCCAGGGGGGGGGGGGAGCTCCGGGCAAAGCCTCGGCGAGAGGAAGGGAGAGGGTGCAAGCCCGGGGCTGCCGGGCCCCCGCACTCACGCTTCTCGTAGGCCGCCTCCTCGCAGTCCAGGCCGAACATCTGCAGTTCGGCGGCCAGGCGCTCGGCCGACACGGCGCCGGCGCCCCCAGGCCCCATCCCACCCGCCGGCACCGGCACCAGCCCGAAACAGAGCCAGCCAGAGTTAGGAAGGAGAATTAAAAAAAACCCGCCAAAGTCCTCCGTGCGCAGGCGCTCTGCCCGCGAGCCTCCGGCCCGCCCCTTTTCCCCACTCCCGCGCGCGTGCGCACCGCCCACCGCCCTCCAGTTGGCGAGTCCCGCCGGGCGCAGGCGCGCTGGGAGCCGGCGGGAAGAGGGGGAACGCGCACGCGCAGGGCACTAGTCAGGGGTACGGGGCGGAGTCAAGAGGCGGCGCCTCGTCCCTCCCACTCCCTCCCTAACCCTGTAAAGGCCGGGCTCTGGAGGGAGGCGCTCTCCGTGGGTCCCCTCCTCCCCTTCCCCGGGATGGCCTCCGGCGTGTCCTGCCCAGCCCCTGTCGCAACCTGTCAGACTGGGAGCTCCTTGAGGGCGGGGCCAGTCCTGCCTTTCTGTGCATCGCCCGGTACCCGGCTCACAGAAGGCGCCTACTAAGTGCCGGCGAGTGTCTCCCCACGGGGGGGGGAGGGGGACATACAGACTCCTTTGGTAGCTACTGGAAGCCTTTGACCACGCGGCCCCAACTTGCCCCTCCCCCCCTTTTCATGCGCCAGCCCTTCCTCCCCGCTTCTTGCGGTTGCCCGGTACAGGGCCCCACGTCTACCCGTGCTGTGCGCAGCAGACACCGGGAGTGGTTGGCGGGCAGATTGTTAGCAAGGAAAGGGGCTTTATGTAGCGCCCTAAAAGTGAAAAGGAGAAAGCATAGAGGTGCGGTGGGGGATGGGAGGAGACACGTGGCCTGGGAGGGGGGAGGAGAAAGGTGCCGCAAGGCAGAGTGCCCGGCCAGTGAGTGCCACAGCCTGGCAGCTGGGCTGCCTCTACCCCCCTCCCCCTTCAGGTTAGGGCACCCGGGGCACTCCTGCCTAAGGCTGGCACTGCAGCGCTCCGCTTGACACAAAAGGAGAAGGTTCATAGCGGGACCTCCCAGAGGGAACCTTATCCTAGTTACAGAATAAAACAGCCCGCTGGCTACCAGGAGAAGCCCGGGGCCCCGAGCAAGAAAGCCTGCCCCAGTCAGGCATGAAACCGTCCCTGAGCATCCTGGACACAGGCAAAGAGGGAAGCCCCGAAGCACTTCACAAAGATTGTCCCACTGGAGCCTCAGCAAACTTTGAAGCGGGACGTTTAATAGCCTCCGTATTACAGATGAGAAAGTGGAGGCCCACAGAGCTACGGACTTGCTCAGGTCTGAAGCTGCATTCGAATTCGGGGCTGTCATGACTCCAGACGCATCTTTCACCTGGCTACCTTTCACAAAAGGAGAAGAAGCCCCCACTCTCAAAGGGCTATAAAGTTTTTTTCTCTGTATTTTTATTTTCCCCAGTTACAATTTTTTACATTTGTTTTTATAACTTTGTTTTCCAGATTCTCTCCATTCCTGTTCCTCCCATTGGGAAGACACATGTACAGTTAAACAGAACATATCCATGAAAGTCCTTTGGGAAAAAAAACCATGGATTTTCCCCCCAAAAAGCCCTCAAGAAAAATAAAGTAAAAAATGCTCCAATCTGTATCCAAACACAATCGATTCTTTTTTTCCCCCATAATTAATTCTTTATCTGAATATACACAGCATTTTCCATCCTACAACCTTCAGAGTAGTTTTGGATCATTGTATTGCCAAGAATTCAAAAAGGTGCAATTTTCTTTCTCTTCCTTCCTCTTTTCCTTTCTTTCTTTCTTTCTTTCTTTCTTTCTTTCTTTCTTTCTTTCTTTCTTTCTTTCTTTCTTTCTTTCTTTCTTTCTTTCTTTCTTTCTTTCTTTCTTTCTTTCTTTCTCTCTCTCTCTCTCTCTCTCCTTCTTTCCTTCCTTCCTTCCTTCCTTCCTTCCTTCCTTCCTTCCTTCCTTCCTTCCTTCCTTCATTCCTTCTTTCTTTCTTCCTTCCTTTCTTTCTTTCTTTTCTTTACTTTTCATAAAAGTCTAATTGTGAAAGGAAAACATAAATCTCCAACCCTAATGAATATAAAAACTCAAAAGCAGTGGTTTGAACCCAGGTTATAATTTACATGAACATTGTATATAAACAGAGTCCAGCTGCTTGGAACATTTTGTGTTCCTCAGAGCATTGAGTAAGTTCTGTTTACTTTTAGGGGACAGTTCAAACTGACATCTTTGCTCTATGCACTTCTGGCTGGGCACTCATGTTGTTTTCCCAGCCCTGTTCTTCTCCCCGACTGCCAGAAGGTGACAGGCTTTTTTGCTTGTGGCCCCTGGTTTTTCCCATTTCTGGTGAAGGCTGGTCTATATCCTTTGACCAAGAGAAAAGCTCAATGCTCCTGGTAGCCAGAGTGTCTGTTTTATTTTGTAACTAGAGTAGGTTCCCTCTGTATGAACCTTTTCTTTTTGTGGCTCCCAGGGTGGTGAACACCATGAAACAGGAAGAAAAATGATAGTCTGGATGACAGATGACCAGCTTTCCACAGCGAATCCCTTTCCTCTGCACAGGAATTGAGGTGGGGTGATGGGGACCGTGAATTAGGCCTCCCATATTCTGGGGGTATGTTGGCAAATTGTGACTGTATCTTTGGAAGTCAATATTCTTTGTAAAAACTCCAGTGTTACAGAAGCATTTACGAAGTTCTTATGGTGTACCCCTGTGCCAAACGCTGGGTATACAAAGAAAGGCAAAAACATGATCTGGGCCCTTAAGGAGTTCACTTTGTAGCAGCAGAGACAAAATGTAAATAATTGCATGCTTAGATAACTATATAGATATGTATACATATATTGGATTGAACATATACTTTAACATGTTTAACATGTATTGGACTATCTGTCATCTAGGGGAGGGGGTGGGGGAAGGAGGGGAAAAGTTGGAACAGAAGGTTTTGCAAGGGTCAATGGTGAAAAATTTACCCATGCATATATTTTGTAAATAAAAAGGTATAATAATAATTTTAAAATAATTATATGCTTTAAAGATGTCTACCCAGTAGGGGAAGATATTGGTAGGTGGGAAATCCAAGAAAGTTGTCCTGGAGAAGTAGGATTTGAGTTGAGTCTTGAAAGGGGGCAGGGAGTAAAGAGATGGAGGTGTGGGGCAAGGCATTTCAGGGAGGAGAGACAGTGAGTGCAAAGGCCTGGAGATGGGAGATGGGATCTCCTTTTGAAGGAAAACTCGTGTGTGTGTGTGTGTGTGTGTGTGTGTGTGTGTGTGTGTGTGTGTGTGTGTGTGTGTGTGTGTATGGGGGCGGGGGGGAAATAAAGTGAGAAAAGACTGAAAAAGTAGGGATAGGTCAAATTGGGAAAGACTTTAAATACCAAAGGATTTAGTCACAGTCATGATCAATAAAGCACCTTTACTTAAAATCATTCTTTAGTGTTTAAGAAAATTAACCCCCACTTTCAGGGGGTTTATAATCTAATGGAAGTGGGGAGGAGGAGAGACAATATACAGAAAGAAGATGAAAAGTGGGAAGGGAAGGAGGGATATGGGGCCACCAGAGGAGGGGGAACATGAAGTTGTATGAACCCCTGGAGGAAATGAAGAGTTGGCCGGAAACTTCAGATCACTTGGTAAAGGGAGTAGAGCATGGACTGGAGCAGGGAGAGTGAGCAGAGAGATGACTCAGAAAGTTATTGAAGTAGTCCAGGTGTGACTATGTGGTGGTTTTCCTTGGAAGGCAGCCTTAGTCTCAGTTGAAATAAATAATTATTCCAAAATCTCAGCCAGCTGGTAAAAATTGCAAATGTTTATTTCTCCTTCCAAATTTAGCCCGTTTAGTTGAGGCCTATCTCTCTGCCTGGCTCCAAGAGATCTTGCAGCTTTGTCCTTGGCTTCTGCCTCTGCTTTCTTCAGCCTCCAGCCAGCTCCAATTCGTGGCTTCTCAATCTCCAGTCTGTGGCGAGTAGTCTTTTCTTCCAGAGTGTTCTGTCTCAGAGTCCTGTTGATGTTCCTGACAAATTCTTCTTTCGCTACAAGAGCTTCCTCCATATATATCATCTCCCAAAGGTTAACTCCTCCTTCTCGAGGCAGGGGTTATGGGTTATCTCCCAGAGTGCTCTCTGGTCCTAAGGGAGGTGTGAATTCTGACTAAGCCAGCCCTGAATTCTCGTGTGAACTCCATTGAGTACTTAGATACTTGAGCTCTCTAAAGGTGTGAACACAAGCATTGTACAATCAGTTCCACTTAGTATCTTGTTTCAAGTTCTGGCCCAAAATAACTCTAAGATTAAATTAACTCCAATGCCTTTAACACTTTGTAAAGAAATGGAATCTTTACTAAAGTGTTAAGACATTTCTTTACAAAGTCCCTCCCATCCTTCAGGACCCTTTTTCATTACCATGGTCTCGTTCTTGGGGGGCCTTCTTAAAGAAGATGGGATGTTGTCTTTGAGTGATGCTCTATGTTCACCAAAGAATATTTCATAGCTGGACTTAAATCATTTAAATCAAATTTTAAGTAATTTACTGTGTACTGCTTTATTTATATTTTTCTGAGTGACCCTACCTCCATCTCCCTGTTTTTATTTCTTGATAAATCTCTTGAAAAGTCTGATTAGTCCTTCTACAATGGCCTGTCCTGTAGGGTTGTAAAGAACCCCAAAACATGATGTATGGAGAATTCCTGTAAGAACTATTTTAATATTTTTGAAAAATATGACTGTCCATTACCAGTCTTGATGGTGTGTGGGATACCCATAGAGGCAAAACAGTGAAATAAGTGATTTATTACATGTGAAACAGCTATTCCCCATTGAGAGGATGCAGATACAAAGTCTGAATAAGTGTTAACTATACACGAATGCATGTTTTTCCCTTATATGTAACATCCATTTGTCATATATCATTTGGCCTGTCACCTCTGAGGTTAGTCTTCAGCCCTACAGGTTTTTGAGAATTATATGTTGCTACTGAGAAATTAAATTTATCCTTGTCCTCAGGGTAAATGGGGAATAGAGTAAAAGCAATCCTTAATACCTATTATCCATAAAGGCCATTTCCTAGGGATCATCTTTGGGGATGGCAAACCTGCCTGTAAAGAACCCATGTCTTCCAGGGCTGAGTTACTTATTTCAAATCCATTAACATCCTCCTTTACCAGATTTCTTCTTTATAACAAATACAGTGGAGTTCCATGAGCTGTTTGTTTCCTCAATGTATCCTAATTCTAATTGTTCTTGTACTAATTATTTTTTCTTTGCTCAGGGGTCATTGCTCCACTCACACTGGTGTGTCCGTAGTCCAAGACATTTTTGGATTGGTGGAAGCCACAGCAGCAATGACTCCTCTTAAAAATTTGTGGTGATTTCCATCCCTAATTGGTGTAAAATATTCCTACCACATAAATTAATATCTAAGCCATTTATTATTATTATTATAGTAACTTTTTATTGACAGAATCCATGCCAGGGTAATTTTTTTACAACATTATTCCTTGCACTCACTTCTGTTCCGATTTTTCCCTCCCACCCTCCATCCCCTCCCCAGATGGCAAGCAGTCCTATATATGTTGAATATGTCCTAGTATATCCTAGTTACAATGTATGTGTGCAGATCCAAACAGTTCTCTTGTTACACAGGGAGAATTGGATTCAGAAGGTAAAAATAACCTGGCAAGAAAAACAAAAATGCAAACAGTTTACATTCATTTCCCAGTGTTTTTCTTTGGGTGTAGCTGCTTCTGTCCATCATTGATCAATTGAAACTGAATTAGGTCTCTTTGTCAAAGAAATCCACTTCCATCAGATTACATCTTCATACAGTATCGTTGTTGACGTATATAATGATCTCTTGGTTCTGATCATTTCACTTAGCATCAGTTCATGTAATTCTCTCCAAGCCTCTCTGTATTCATCTTGCTGGTCATTTCTTACAGAACAATAATATTCCATAACATTCATATACCACAATTTACCCAACCATTCTCCAATTGATGGGCATCCACTCAGTTTCCAGCTTCTAGCCACTACAAACAGGGCTGCCACAAACATTTTGGCACATACAGGTCCCTTTCCCTTCTTTAGTATCTCCTTGGGGTATAAGCCCAGTAGAAACACTGCTGGATCAAAGGGTATGCCCAGTTTGATAACTTTTTGGTCATAATTCCAGATTGCTCTCCGGAATGATTGGATTCGTTCACAACTCCACCAACAATGTATCAGTGTCCCAGTTTTCCCGCATCCCCTCCAACAATCATTATTATTTTTTTCCGTCATCTTACCCAATCTGACAGGTGTGTAGTGGTATCTCAGAGTTGTCTTAATTTGCATTTCTCTGATCAATAGTGATTTGGAACACTTTCATATGAGTGGCAATAATTTCAATTTCATCATCTGAAAATTGTCTGTTCATATTCTTTGACCATTTGTCAATTGGAGAATGGCTTGGTTTCTTATAAATTAGAGTCAGTTGTCTATATATTTTGGAAATGAAGCCTTTATCAGAACCTTTTAACTGTGAAAATGTTTTCCCAGTTTGTTGCTTCCCTTCTAATCTTGTTTACATTAGTTTTGTTTGTACAGAAGCTTTTTAATTTGATGTAATCAAAATTTTCTATTTTGTGATCAATAATGGTCTCTAGTTCGTCTTTAGTCACAAATTTCTTCCTCCTCCACAAGTCTGAGAGATAAACTATCCTATGTTCCTCCAATTTGTTTATAATCTCATTTTTTATGTCTAAATCATGGACCCATTTTGATCTTATCTTGGTATATGGTGTTAATTGTGGGTCCATGCCTAATTTGTGCCATACTAATTTCTAGTTATCCCAGCAGTTTTTGTCAAATAATGAATTCTTATCCCAAAAGTTAGGATCTTTGAGTTTGTCAAACACTAGATTGCTATAGTTGACTATTCTGTCTTGTGAACCTAACCTGTTCCACTGATCAACTAATCTGTTTCTTAGCCAATACCAAATGGTTTTGGTGACTGCTGCTTTATAATATAGTTTTAGATCAGGTACAGCTAGGCCACCTTCATTTGATTTTTTTTTCATTAATTCTTTTGAGATTCTTGACCTTTATTATTCCATATGAATTTTGTTGTTATTTTTTCTAGATCATGAAAATATTTTCTTGGAAGTCTGATTGATAGAGCACTAAATAAATAGATTAGTTTAGGGAGTATTGTCATCTTTATTATATTCGCTCAACCTATCCAGGAGCACTTAATATTTTTCCAATTGTTTAAGTCTGACTTTATTTGTGTGGAAAGTTTTTTGTAATTTTGCTCATATAATTCCTGATTTTCCTTTGGTAGATAGATTCCCAAATATTTTATGCTGTCGACAGTTATTCTGAATGGAATTTCTCTTTGTATCTCTTGCTGTTGGATTTTGTTGGTGATGTATAAAAATGCTGAGGATTTATGGAGATTTATTTTATAACCTGCAACTTTGCTAAAGTTATGGATTATTTCTAATAGATTTTTAGTAGAATCTCTGGGGTTCTCTAAGTATACCATCATATCATCTGCAAAGAGTGATAGTTTGGTTTCCTCACTGCCTATTCTGATTCCTTTAATCTCTTTTTCAAGTCTTATTGCCGAGGCTAGTGTTTCTAATACAATATTGAATAATAATGGTGACAGTGGGCAACCTTGCTTCAGTCCAGATCTTACTGGGAAAGATTCCAGTTTTTCCCCATTGCATATGATTAAGCCATTTATTATTAAAGGGAACATGATTCCTGTCTTTCCATCTTTTTGCCAATTTACCGGTTCAGTGGACATCAAAGCATCCTTACTACCTCCTACTCCTGCCACTGAGTTGCTCAAAATATAAGTTCATGTTTGTTCCTGTAGCAACCTGAGCAGCAGTCATACCAATCTGTTCTAAAAATTCTGTCATCCAGATTTCATTCTTAGCCTTTACATTAGGAGAACCTTTGCAAGGCTGTAGTTCTGAATAGTCACAAGAGTTAGGTAGGGCCAAATGTGGAGGAAGGGGGGAGGCCATTCATTATTGTCCTCCTCAGGATCAGGAAAGGGACATCTACTGTTAAGAGATGGGTCTGTGCTCCAACTGTAAATTTCTTGATCTCTTGTTCTGGTTCTGATTTCAGATTTTGTTTAATGATGGCTTTTTTTTTTTTTTTTTTGGTATTTCTCTTGGGTATCACTTATCATAAGTGGTAAGCCGTTCACTGAAAACAATCATCTCTCACAATTATAACAGCCTTCCTCAAGTAATGATGGAGAAACTTTGTAAGCAATGTGTAGGAATTTCCTAATGTCTCCTAATTCAACTATGCACCCCTGCTCTTTTATACATTTATATGTAGTCCTGACATAGGTTTCTCTGTCTAGAGGGAGTAGGGTGCCTATTTTCTGCCCCATTGAGTTACTTAACCATCTCTACCACTCTCTGCCTGGTCCAGAAAGAATGCAGCATGGCGGGCTCTCCCTCTGGAGTCCTTTTGGAGGTTGTCTTGACCATGTAGCAGTGATTCACAGTGTGATCGCTCTGGCGCCATTTCAAGTCCCATTTTCGGGCGCCAGTTGAATGAAGTCACCTTCATTCTCAGAGGTGAGATAAATGAGGCAGGAGTCTCATAGGGTGTGAAAAGAGTTCTAGTTTATTATGCCATACAGCCTTGTTGATATACATTTTTTGCAAGTGTAATCATGTGAACAGTAGACAATCCTCAATCACCATTCAGAGAAGCAGCTCCTGGACTTTGCATATGCATGGTATCTGCTAATGGGAAGAGAGCCAATCCAGCAATCAAGGCATTCTGCTTAGGAGCAGCTATGCTGTGACCCTCAGACCGAGACCTCTCCCATGGTCACAGATCATTGCTTGCTCAACAAGGGAATTTCTGCAATGGGCAGAAAACTCATTGTACACCAAAGGTCAAGATGGCCTCTCTACTCTCTCTTAGCAGAATCCCATACCCTAGCAAGAATTGAACATGTTTAATATATATTGGATTGCTTACTTTCTAGGGGAGGGACTAGGGGTAAAGGAGGGAGAAAAAAATTGGAACATAGGGTTTTGAAGGGATATATGTTGAAATTTATCTTCACATACATTTTGAAAACAAAAGGCTATTAAAAAAATACAATGATCCAGACTACTCTGAGAGACTTATGATGAAAAAAATGCTATCTATAACAGAAAAAGAACTGATTGTGTCTGGATACAGATTGAAGCATACTTAAAAAAAACTTTATTAAAGCTTTTTATTTACAAAATATATGCGTGGGTAATTTTTCAACATTGACCCTTGCAAAACCTACTGTTCCAAATTATCCCCTCTTTCCCCTCCCCCCTCCCCTAAATGTCAGGTAGTCTAATACATAGTTTAATATAGTTAACATATGTATTAAATACAATATATGTATACACATGTATACATATTTATACAGTTATCTTGCTGCCCAAAAAAATCAGATCAAGAAGGAAAAAAAACCAGGAAAGAAAACAAAATGCAAGCAAACATCAACAGAAAGAGTGAGAATGTTATGTTGCGGTCCACACAGCTCCCATGGTTCTCTCTTTGGGTATAGATGGCTCTCTTTATCACTGAACAATTGGAATTAGTTTGAATCATTTCATTGTTAAAGAGAGGCATATCCATCAGAATTGATCATCAAATAGTCTTGCTGTTCCTGTGTACAATGAATGATCTTCTGGTTCTACTCATTTCACTTAGCATCAGTTCATATAGGTCTCTGCAGGCCTCTCTGAAATCATCCTACTGGTCATTTCTTACAGAACAAAAGTATTCCATAATATTCATATACCATAATTAGTTCAGCCATTCCCCAGCTGATGGGCATCCATTTAGTTTCCAGTTTTTTGCCATTATGAAAAGGGCTGCCACAAATAATTTTGCACATACAGGTCCCTTTCTCTCCTTTAAGATCTCTTTGGGATATGAGCCAAGTAGAAACACTTGTAGCATACTTAAAAAAAAAACTTTATTTATCTTGAGGTTTTTTTGGGGGGAGGGAAATCTATGTTTGTTTGTTTGTTTGTTTGTTTTTTTTGGTTACAACATGACTTTTAAGGAAATGTATTGCATAATTTTATGTGTGTTTTCTTCCCCAGTGCGGGGGGGGAGGGTGTGAGGAGAAAGGGGGAAGGAATCTGGAACTCAAAAATTAAAAAGAAAATTGTTTTACCTGTAACTGGGGAAAATAAAAAATTAAATTAAAAGAGATTTAGTGCTAGAAAGGACTTTAGGGATCTTCTAAGCTAATTCCTTAATTTTGCAGATGAAAAAGTGAAGCTCAGAGAGATTAAGTGATCTGTCCAAGGTGACACAGCTAATATTAAAAGTTGAAATTTAAACTCAGGTCTTCTTGACACTACTCACAGCAACATGTTCTAAAAGGCTTGCAAAGTAACATAAAGAATCTACCATTGGGGATACAAGATCTAGAAAAGCCTGTTCTCACTGCTCTCTGTTGATAGTGTGCTCCTGATTGATCCTTGTGCTCAGTTCGTTGATTCCTTTATTTGATCTTTTCTTTCTGTTTCCCCAAAGAAATGGAAGCACTGTTGGAAAGTAAATAGCATTTGGAACATCTTGAAGTATAGGATACCCTAGGAAGAGAATGGGGGACAGAAACAGGTGGGAACACAGGATACTAAGGAGCTTGAGTATTGTCTAATGCAATCAGACATGTGAATTCCTGATCATGTTGTTCCTGAGGACATTTTGGAGGCCAGAGGAGGACAACTAGATAAGGAATGGAGATGGTTTGACTTGGGAGCTGGATTTACATGGAGGCTTGAGAAGGAGTTCTTTGCTCTAGCCCTCAGCTCTCAAGTCTTCTACAGATCTTCAATCAGAGAGGCTGAGGGGACTGAGGTCAGTTACAGTTCTATGTCAGATGATATACTAGGGTTGAGGAGGCTATCTTCTGTATTTATCCTCTTGGATTTAATTTTCCCTTTCTATGCCATGATGGCGCTAGATTAGAGGGTCTCCCAGCCCCTTCTGGTTCTATCTAGCTCTGTGATCTTATAAGCTTAGGATGTGGTGTCAGGCCTGCTGGTCCCCCATCTCACCAGAAGGAGAAGAGTTGTTGGCTGCCATCTCATCCAAGCCTGGCGAGCAGTGGAGCAGCCTGGAGGGGGTCTGGGTACCAAGTCCTCAGCCTGGGAAGAAACAGAGTGGTTTGTCTTCCCATTATGGTCCCATTTACAAAAAGGTTTACAATAGCACTTTGTTTTGATAGTAGCAAAAACCTGGAAACAAAGTAGATGTCTATGAATTAGGTCATGAATGTGATACAATTGAACCCTCACTTGCGCAAAATAGAAACAAGTATATTTTCATCTTTCTTCTCTGAAGATAGTCATTAGTATTATACAAGTCTCCAAGGTTTTTGGAGTGCAGAGGGAATTGTTGTTCCTTCCATTTCCATTATCATAATCTTAATGTAAATGGTTTTCACATCCTGCTTACTTATGTTACCTAAATTTATACCTCACCATGTTCTCTGCATCCTTCTCCTTCATACACACACAGAACCATTAGTTTTTATTACAGACAACTTTCTATTTGATTGAGATAGGTGACAAATTCAACTCTTGACTTTCAAAGCTATCTCACTTGTCGGTGTTCCTTCTAGTCTTCCTTCAGTTCCTATAAATTTTTTAAACGCTTAAATTTTTTTAACCTTTAACCTTTTTTGTCAAATCTATCACTTCTCAGCACTAATTATATCTATTGTTATGCACACATAATACACAATAATATTTCATTATCTTCTTGTGACAATTATGATCTGTGTATAAAATACTAGACCTCAAGAGAAGATGTGAGATCAAATCTATCCTCAATCCGGCAGCTGTGTGATCCTAGGCAAATTCTGTAACCTGTTTACCTCAGTTTCCTCATCTGTAAAACAAAGGTTAGGATGGCACCTTGCTCTGAGGATAAAGTGAGGTCTCTTTAATGCACCTTGGCAACCCTAAAGCACTGTATAAAAAGCATTCTCTTTGTCTCTGTCTTTCTCTCTGTCTCTGTTTCTGTGTCTGTATCTGTTTGTCTCTCTCTCTCTGTCTTTGTCCCTCTCCATTTCTCTCTCCCTCACCCTCTCATGGACTTTGTTAGAACACCAGGACCTTTTGCATTTTCTATGCACAGCTTCATGAGGTCTATCAGAATAAAAGTCCCTTTCCATACTTATTCTGAGAGATATCTAATCCCAGGGATCTTTCCCATGCTCATCTCTTCTGAGCTTGCCTGATCTCCCTTTGCACAATCCTCCCATTCTTTCTTACTTTCCCCTTCCTATATAATCTCTGGCCTTTCTCTCCTGGGTTGTCTCTCTCCATAAAGAGGAGGCTGTAGATGCATCAGCCCAATAAATGCACATGCTTGATTTGGAGACAATTTGAGCCTGAATTCTTTCAAAGATGACACCGTACCCCATGCCCCACACCCCAATATTTTTGGCATACTAAACAGGACTTGAGTGTTTAGTGACTGACTGACTGACTGAAAGTTTCATCTCCAAAGCAAGAGGGATGAATGCCATGGATCTCTAAGTTATCTTCTATTTTTTTTTGTTAAAATAAATTTTATTGATGTGTTTTGCTTTTATATTTCTTAGCCTTTCCCCTTACCTTTCTCTCCTCATCTCTCCTGAGCCATTCCTTATTATAGATTTTTAAGACAATGGTTTAAAAATCAGTACGATTAATCAACTGAGAACATTTTGAACCATTTGTACCCTTATGGACCTACACATCTGCAGCAGAGTGGGGGAGGGCTGTGTGCTTCCTCATGGCTCTTCTTAGAGTCAAGTTTGTGCTTTGCCATTTTGCCCCAGTCATTTCTGGTTGCTTTACAGTTGCTCTTCTGGCCCTTGATATTGTCCCACTGATTGTATGTCTTGTTTTCTTGGCTTTGCTTGTGGGCACTAGTTCATATATGAATTTGTTATATTCATAGTTTCTGACAGCACAGTAATATTTCACTGCAGTTGTTGACCATCATCTTCTTTATTTTGTGTGCTGAGGTTGGGCCAAAATCAGCTTCCTCCTGAAGGTCATTGAAGACAGCAGGAAGCCAGGTATGGGCAGCTCTTTTTCCAAACAGAATATTCAGGAAGACAGAGACAGACATTGTGTGTAACAAAGACTGATCTCTTTATAATCCTTTAGAGTTTGTAAAGCACTTGATATGTGTGATCCCCTTAGAACCCTGTAGAATCCCCCTGAGGAAGCTTTTACTGTGATCCCATTTTACAGCTCAGAAGCCTGAGGCAAAGAGAGGTTAAATAACTTTTCTTTAGGAATATGTCTAGAGAGTGTCAGTGGTTGGATTCAGACCTGAGATGTCTTGACACTAAGTCCCCAATGCCAGGCTGCCTCCATATAACAGTCCTAACTGCGAGAAGTTCTAGAAATCCCAGTTGGGTGCACGAATGTTTGTGGCAGCCCTTTTTGTAGTGGCTAAAAACTGGAAACTGAATGGATGTCCATCAGTTGGAGAATGGCTGAATAAATTGTGGTATATGAATATTATGGAATATTACTGTTCTGTAAGAAATGACCAACAGGATAATTTCAGAAAGGCCTGGAGAGACTGACAGGAACTGATGCTGAGTGAAATGAGCAGGACCAGGAGATCATTATATACTTCAACAACAATACTAGATGATGACCAGTTCTAATGGACCAGGCCATCCTCAGCAACGAGATCAACCAAATCATTTCTAATGGAGCAGTAATGAACTGAACTAGCTATGCCCAGAAAAAGAACTCTGGGAGATGACTAAAAACCATTACATTGAATTCCCAATCCCTATATTTATGCCCACCTGCATTTTTGATTTCCTTCACAAGCTAATTGTACAATATTTCAGAGTCTGATTCTTTTTGTACAGCAAAATAACATTTTGGTCATGTAAACTTATTGTGTATCTAATTTATATTTTAATATATTTAACATCTACTGGTCATCCTGCCATCTAGGGGAGGGGGTGGGGGGATAAGAGGTGAAAAATTGGAACAAGAGGTTTGGTATTTGTTAATGCTGTAAAGTTACCCATGCATATATCCTGTAAATAAAAGGCTATTAAATAAAAAAAAAAGCAAAAAAAAAATTTTCCCGAAAAAAAAAAAAAAAAAGAAATCCCAGTTGGATTCTCTAAATTACCCAGTGTTCTCAGGGGCAAAGCAGTTTTTCAAATTCTCCAAATTTCTCAGCTGCCTTTTCCTTGGTGCTCTTGGCCTGGCAATATGTTCTACAGAACTTCACTCTGTGTGTGTGTGTGTGTGTGTGTGTGTCTGTCTGTCTGTCTGTCTATGTGTGCCAATGGTGGGCTGTCATTGCTGGCTCTGGAGCCAGATAAGAGCTGAGTCTCCCTTCCTGGCACCTGGCTGGTATAGGGAGTGCTTGAGGGGCTCCATCCTTTTGAAAAAGTTCCAGGACACTGAGCCAAGTCTTAGAATTACTGAGCCTCTCTGGCATCTTCAGAATCCAAGTGCCCCTGAGGAGACAAGAGTTGGCCCTGAGGACAGCCTGGATGGCAGGGCTTTTTGAGGAGAGCAGCTTCCTCCTAAAGGTCAGTGAAGATAGGAGAAGGCTAGATATGGGCAGCTCTTTTTCCAAATTCTTCAAGGAGTCACAAATCTCAGCACCCACCTTGTTTCTAGCCCCTTCCTTGAAAAAGCATTGCCTTGGCAACATACCCTACAAGTGCCCATTCCATTTTGCTACTGGTTAAGCATACTCAGAGCTTGGCTTGGGTTATCACCTAATCTAAGGGTATGGTTTAATCCCATTCAAATTCCCAATTAACTTCCCTCACCCCCTTTCCCCAGGATGACACTTGTCTAGGTCCATTTTTGATCATGTGTTTCATACAGTGCTATAATTTTTAATTATCTCTCGCGGATCTGTTTTCCTGGTTAGTTGTTCTTCCAATGAGAAATTTCATACACTTTCTTCTCATTTTTTCTTCTGTCATTTTGTTTAATCATTTTTTTTGATGACTCCTGGCATCATTAGTTTCCACTTGCTCAATTCTAAGTTTTAAGGAATTACTCTGTTAAGTGAGCTTTTGTACTTGTCTTTCAATTTGGCAAATTCAATTGTTTTATTTTATTTTATTTAGTGAATTTTTTATAACTTTTAAAAATTCTTTCTATACTTTTTGTTTAACAAACTATTAACTTTTTTCATTATTCTCTTGAATTTATCTCCTTCCTTATCTCTTTTATCTGATTCCTCTTCAATTTTTCTTTTCCTTCTCTTATTAAAAAAAATCATTTAAAAGCTCTTCCAGAGGGAAAGGGACCTGTATGTGCACGAATGTTTGTGGCAGCCCTTTTTGTAGTGGCTAAAAACTGGAAACTGAGTGGATGCCCATCAGTTGGAGAATGGCTGAATAAATTGTGGTATATGAAAATTATGGAATATTACTGTTCTGTAAGAAATGACCAACAGGATAATTTCAGAAAGGCCTGGAGAGACTTACACGAACTGATGCTGAGTGAAATGAGCAGGACCAGGAGATCATTATATACTTCAACAACAATACTATATGATGACCAGTTCTGATGGACCAGGCCATCCTCAGCAACGAGATCAACCAAATCATTTCTAATGGAGCAGTAATGAACTGAACTAGCTATACCCAGAAAAAGAACTCTGGGAGATGACTAAAAACCATTACATTGAATTCCCAATCCCTATATTTATGCCCACCTGCATTTTTGATTTCCTTCACAAGCTAATTGTACAATATTTCAGAGTCTGATTCTTTTTCTACAGCAAAATAACGTTTTGGTCGGGTATACTTATTGTGTATCTAATTTATATTTTAATATATTTAACATCTACTGGTCATCCTGCCATCTAGGGGAGGGGGTGGGGGGGGGTAAGAGGTGAAAAATTGGAACAAGAGGTTTGGCAATTGTTAATGCTGTAAAGTTACCCATGTTTATATCCTGTAAATAAAAGGCTATTAAATAAAAAAATATATATAATAAAAGCTCTTCCAGGAGACCTTTTGGGGCCTGCAACAAATTTATGCTTCTCTTTGTAAGTTCACCTGGATTCATGCTGACACTGTTGTGGTCTTCTAAATTTGTGCCTTGATTCTCCCTATCACCTTAGTAATTTTCTATAGTCAAATTCTTTCACTATTTTTGTTTTTGCTATTTTTCCCTGCCTATTTTGTGACTTTCAATTTATGTAAAAATTGAGATGTGCTCCTGCATTGTTCCCAGCTTCTTGTGCAGCAGCTCGGTACCTTGCTCCTGGTTTTTATTATACCTCAAAACCTGGCTGCTGGTTTGCACTGCAAAGTGTGGGGGGCAATTCCTGATGTCCTATATAGGGCCTAAGTAACTCTGTTGAATTGTACAGATGGTGGGGGCTTGCTGTGCTGCTAATCTGGGACTACTTGGTGGTAGGCCTGCTATTGCTGCTTGTTTACTAAACACCTCTACTACTCCAGTGAGACAGTCCCATTCTGGAGCTATAGGTAAATTGCTTCCCCACTCCCAAATTAGATCTGAGGCATTTTTCAGCATTGTTTGGAAGGGGAAGTTCCTTCCTTACTTCACCACCTTGGCAACACAAGTCCTTAAATAATGCTTTTAATATCTGCAAAATGCTCTAACTGCATGATCTCATGTGATAATGATAAATCAGCAACACAGGATTATTAGATCAGGTGCCTTTACTTGTAGGGGAATAGGATTGAGGGATGTAAAGCTAGAGCTAGCTTGAGGGACAGATTGACATGGGTATCGTTACTAAGTCCTAAGTAATTTTGTCAATTCCTGTCCTTAGACATGGAGCCATACACACGTGTGTTTGTGTGTGTGTATAAAATGTAATTACCGTGTAGTTATGCCAAATACTCAAAGGCTGCTCACCAAAAGTCTGATTCGTAGTAGGGGTAGTGAATTGAAGAGGCCAAAGCTAAACTCTGTGGGCAGGGAAGCCACTGTTGACAAAATTGTGACAATAGCCAGCTTTTTATACAGTGCTTTAGGGCTTGCAAGGTGCACTAAAGAGATCTCAGTTTATCCTCAGAGCAAGGTGCCACCCTTGTTTTATAGGTGGGGAAGCTGAGGCAGACGGGTTACAGGATTTGCCTAGGATCACACAGCTAGGGGATTGAGGGTAGGTTTGATCTCACATCTTCTCTTGAGGTCTAGGACTCTACACCTACACACAGTAAGTACTCTGTGAGCTATACCCAGGTCATAGTTGTCACAAGAATGTAATGGAATATTATTGTGTATTGTGTATGAATCAATAAATACAATCAGTGCAAAGAAGTAATAAGTTTGCCAGAAAAAAGGTAAAGAAAGATAGTTAAACATTTAAAAAATGTGTAGAAACTGAAGGAAAGCCAGCAGGAAATACAGACAAGGTAGATAGCTTTGAAAGTAATGTTGAATTTCAAATAGAAAGTTGTCTGTAAGAAAGATTAATGGTTTTATCTGTATATTAAAAAGAATGAAGAGAACATGGTAAGGTACAACCTTAGGAAAGGGAAGTAAGCAGGATGTGAAAAACATTTACACTAAAATTATAATAATGGAAATGGAAGGAACAACAATGCCCTCCCCACTCCAAAAACTTCTGAGACTGTATAATATGACACGAATGACTATCTTTAAAGAAGAAAAATGAGAGTCTACTTCTTTCTGCCAGAAATGAGGGTCCTTGGAGGCCCTCTATCCATCCATCCATCTATCCATCCATCCATCTATCCATCTATCTATCTATCTATCTATCTCTAACTTAGTTGATATATGAGATGTTATATATGTTGATATATGTTGTTATATAGATGTTATATATAGTTGATATAGGAGATGCTCAGCTACTTTCTCTCCCCCATTGTTCTTGCTGTAACTGAATGTAGAGATTGTGAAATTATGATTTATTATCTGTAAATGTTTGATTTGTATACCTATTTTATTTACCTATAAACTCATGGTCAAGTAAAATTTTCTTAGGTGACACTTAGTACTTCCTCGCTGTGTGACCCTGGGCAACTTAACCCCAATTGCCTCAGCAAAAAAAAAAAAAAATTTCTTAGTTGAAAAGGAGTCATGAGTGGAAAAAGTTTAAGAAACCCAGCTATGGCAATGCTCCAATGTTCCCAGATTTCACAATGGTGGTCAATGAATGAAATGTAATTATGGTGAACTCTTGCCAAATGCCCAAGGACTGCACACTAAATTCCTATATCTGATTCAGAGTAGGAGCAGTCAGTGCAAGTGGGCAAAGCTAAGCACTGTGGTCAGGGAAGCCAATGCTGCCAGAGGCAGCATGGGGTTCTCAGGCTTACTTGGAACATTTGGGGAATGGGGCACTTCCACGTCCTACAGACTATATTGATGTTTATCCTGGGGATGCTGTTGGCCTGTCACAATATCCTACAGAACTTTACTGCAGCGATGCCAGAACACTATTGTCACATCCTGAACCAGACAAATCTTTCCTGGGAGATGGCAGGGACAGGGACCTGCTGAAAGTCTCCATTCTGATGGACGAGGGCAGGAAACCAGAGCTGTACCTCAGATTCACTGATCCTCAGTGGCAGCTGCTGAATCTCGATGCCACAGAGCAGGCAAGACTAGACACTGAGGACTGCTTAGGCAGGTCTATGAGAAGAGTGTTTTCTCCTCCTCCATTGTCAATGAGGTCAGTACAGAGCCCAACATAAGTGGGCAAGTGTTTGATTAAATTCTCCACTTTCCCCTTTGCCTTTTGACCCTGTCAGTAGCACCAAAATCCTGATTCTCTTTTCCCAATGTGATCCCTTCCTCAGGAAACTTGGAAAAAAGAATTGCAGTTTCAGGAAAGTTGCTTTTGGTTTGCATTCATTCCATAGTGTGAAGGAGTCTTTTCTATCCCTAGCTGAGTCCACTGCACTAAGAGCCACTAGGAGAGAGGAAGTTTTTTCAGTTCAGTGACAACATCTTCTCAATGATTCTCAGACAATAATATGTCTGAGGATATCTGTGGGTTGAAGATTAGTCATAAAATATGAATAAGATCTGGTTTATTAGTAGCATGGACCTTATGAATAATAACATATGTCTACAGTATTCTACAGACATGATCTCATTTAAGTCTTACAAGAGTCTTATAAAGTCAGTGATAAAGATATTGTAACCATTTAATAGATGATGGAAATTGGGAATAAGAAGTCAAATGACTTATCCAGTATCACACAGCTAAGAAATGTCATCTCTCTGTTTGAATTTGGGATTCTGGGGAGAGGAAGAAGCTGAAGTAGGTCAGAAAACATTTGGCTCTCCAAATTTCCTCATGAAAAAGAGGCAGAACATTGCCTCAGGGGACACTGCACACAGTACAGTGACTGATACACATAGTTGTCACAAGAATGTAATAGAATATTATTGTGTATGAATCAATAAATACAATCAGTGCAAATAAATGATAGATTTTCCAGAAAAAAAGGTAAAGAAGGGTATTTAAACATTTAAAAAAATTGTAGAAACTGAAGGAAGACCAGCAGAAAATACAGACAAGGGGGATAGCTTTGAAAGTCAATGTTGAATTTCAAATAGAAAGTTGTCTGTAATAAAGATGAATGGTTTTATCTGTATATTAAAGAGAAGAACGAAGAGAACATGGTAAGCTTTCACCTTAGGTAAGGTAAGTAAGCAGGATGTGAAAATCATCTGCATTAAGATTATAATAATGAAAACGGAAGGAACAACAGTTCTCTCTGCACTCCAAAAACCTCAGAGACTGTATAATACTAATGACTATCTTTAAAAAGAAAGATGAGAATACGCTTTTTTCTATTTTGCGGAAATGAGGGTATATGGGGGCCATATGTCTCACACATACACATGTGAATACACACACATATATGTCAGACTTAGTTGATGTATAGGTAGGGTTTGCTCAGCTACTTTCTCTCCTTCCTCATTCTTGCTTTTTTCTTCTTTCTTATAACGAATGATTGTTTGAATTAGTGAGTGAGATAGATCATATTTGGAAATGAAATTAATAAAAAAAGAAAAGATAGTAACAGCATTACAGAATGATTTAAAAATTCAGTCCCTTGTGAGGGAAATGACAAACTGAGATCTTTTGGGGGTCCCAGAACCCTGCAAACTCCTAGTTAAGTAGTTTCATCCACTTAGAGATCTTGTGTACCATATATCAATGCTTCTTAAATTGTGGTTCATGAACCTATATGGGATCATACGATTGAATGTAGAGGTTATGAAATTATGATTTATTATCAGTAAATGTTTGATTTATGTACCTATTTCATGTACTTAAATACTTGGGGTCATATAAAACTTGCTCAGGTGAAAAAGGATTGGGAGTGAAAAAAGGTTAAGAAGTCCTGCCATATACAATGCACCAATGTGTAGAGGACCAGGAAGTAAGACTACATTCCAGGTCTTGAATTTTACAGTAACTTGGCTCACCAAAACTCCCCTTTCTATTGAAACAGCAGAAACTGCTTGTCAATATAATAAAGTAATAATCTAGCGACTGAAGCAAAATGCAAATACTAATTTTTGGATTAAAGGCAAACCTTTGAATTTAGGACAGGAAAAACAGCCCACAATGGAGACTAAAGCCATTTGGGAGAAAGATACTTTAAGACAATGCTATGATAAACTTTACCCTGATGTGTATCTTAATTATTTGCCTCTCTGTCTAAGTAACCAAGATCCGGGGCTTAATCATCTCAGTAGATCCTGTACTGTTAGAAAAAGCTATAGGAACTTCAAAGAGTGTACTTTGTATCAAGTCTATGAGCATTTGAGGTTCATGTTTGTCTCCCTGATCAACAAACTTTGTAGTGTTCTAAGTGAATTCTTTTGCCTGGCCTCTGCATACCATACTCTTAATTCACTATTGGAGCTGGATTCCAACAGTGGTGGCTGATCAGGGTCAGAACTTCACAAGTGGACAGAGCTTCCATGGAAGGGTGCTCTCTTAGAAAAAAGCACGCATGCACAATTCAGGTAAGAGGGGAATTAAATAATAAAAAGGGAGGATAAAGTGGGAAAAAAGGTGATCACCAACAGGCACTTTATCAGTAGAAATAATTTAGCATTAGAAATAGTTTATTACCAGGCTGACACAAGGGAGAAATATCAAATATCAAATAAATATAGAATAGCAGATATAGTAATATATATAAAAGATAAAATTTATAGGATTGGTCATTGTCCAGTGGATATCAATACATATTGAATTTAGAATAAGGCAAAATCAATCAAATAGCAGGGACTAACAATAGTATCTGAAAGTATTAATTAGTTAAAGGGAAAGGACTGGGAGATCTTCCAGTGTCTATATTCTCTATTTTGGTATATTTCTCCAACCCTCAGAGACAGTTCCCTTAAATCTTTAAAGCAAAATTATTTTTATCAGTACTCTGGAGGAAGACAGGAGGGCAGAGACTGCAAAGTCTAAATGCTGGAAGAGGGCAAGAATTAACACCTCTTCCCCTCCCCTAGGCTTCTGTTCAGATCTCTCTCATAGACACAGACCTGAAGAAAAGTCAGATTCTTATACCTATGGGACTAATTAAAAATTTTAGAAAATTAATGAAAGAGAAAGAAATATTCCTTTCAAAATACAATTAGTCTTTCCAGCTCCGGATCTAAATAATCCAATTCAAATTATAAACCATTCTCAGCTAGCCAGTTTTTAAAAAAATCTGTTAAGGGAGGCAATTTAAAACTCCATTGAAACAATCTGCCTTTTTGTTAATTGCCAATTTAAGGGGGCATTAGCTGGGGAAAATCAAAATACTTCACTTCTACTTTTCAAGAGACTGCTTAAAAATCAGAAAAACTTACTATTTAAAATTTTTTTTATCAAATTCTCATAGGTGCTTTAATTATGAACATGGGATATATTCTCTTCCCACTAGAGACCCATTTGAGTCCACTTCTTCTGATATGCTAGGTCTTATTTTAGGATGACGTTTACAAGCATTGCCAAGGTTTAAAGTTATTTTGAATTTTTAAGAAAATATGTATTCTTTGCTATGTTACTTCTCACCATGGTATTTTTGCTTAAATAAACAAGTGGAGAAAATGGCACAGTATTAATACACATCTTTCAAAAATTAGGAAAAGTATAAACATAAAAATTTAAAAATATGTATGTAAAAAACAAAAAATTTGGGGTGATGCAGGTTTTTGGAATCACAGGAAAGGAGGTATTATGGATGCAATCTATCACTGATTTTAGGCCTCTATCTAATCTGGAAAATGGAGGATATAATTTGGTTATGATGTAAATTGTGTCCTCTTTAACCTTTGAGGCGGGCCTTGAAACTGAGTCCTCTTTAATCTGTAAAAGACAGATTGCACCCTGCAAGATACACCCTGCAAGTGACTCAAATTTATGCCCATTCTCAGCAGGAAGCAGTTTCAGAAGATGAGATCATCCCCCTACTCTCAGAAGACTTTAAGCCACATTTCTTTTAAAAAGGGGGAATTGGAACTGATTAGTGAGTGGAGCCAAATTATCCAATCTCTGGATGTGTCTCCTGTTACAATGTGTTTGGGACTTAGAATGGTACAAATCTTCACATCTCAGATATGACATTCCATGATTTTTTCAAGCCCCTCAGAGATATATTATATATATATATATATATATATATATATATATATAGGTTTATATAAGAGATATTATACAGCATATTTAAAAGTAATCACAGATATTTCTAATTGAGATGTTAAGGGATGGCACTAGAATCCAAATCATGAATGTGTTAGGAGGATATATTGTAAAATGTTACAATTGTGTTTTATTCCAATGTCTTACTTCTATTCAAATGTTTTTCAAATTCAATATATGTGGTTATTATTAGGGAACATCCATTCTATGTGATAACGTCTAATAAGATTAATCACAATTGGTACAGGTTAGCAGGTGAACAGGATTGAGACAACATTAAGGAAAAGTAGAAAATAGTAGTAGTAAAGGAGATTTCTGGAATTACTCACGGTTGCAATTCTAGCATGTATATCAACTGTCACAACACTTGCTGTTTCAGCTACAGCTTTTACAAAAACTATTCAGACTGTTCAATTCACAGATAAATTAACAAAAAATATATATCATAAGCTTTTTAGAACAAATTAATATAGATTATGAGTTAAAACAAGAATTAAACTTAGTGGAATAATCCTTAATGTAGGTAGGGAATCATATAAACAATTTGGAATCTTGCTTACAGCTAACTTTTTAGAAAAAAACAAGGGAAGAAGCAGTGTGCATGGAATTGATCCTGATAGTGTAACTAACCAAATGTTTGAATGGTTAAAAAGATAAATTCTGTAAATAATCTGACCTCCAAGCTCTTGTATTTTGTTCCTCTTGCATGTTTTATTTTGCTGCTGATTGGCTTAGCCCCTTGTGCTGTCAAATATGTTCTACAATCATTCTCAACTATGAGAACTGAAGTCTATAGACTTCATTTTTAATTAAAAAAGGGAAGAATTGTAGAGGGCGAGGAGGTAACAATCCATTCCAGGTCTTGAATCTTTCAGTTACTAGGCTTACCAAAACTCTCTTTTCTATTGAAATGGCAGAAACTGCTTGTCAATATAATAAATTAATAATCTAGTGACTGAAGCAAAATGCAAACACTACTTTTTGGATTAAAGGAAAATCTTTGAACTTAGGACAGGAAAAACAGCCCACAATAGAGACTAAAGCCATCTGGGAGAAAGATACTTGAAACAATGCTATGATAAACTTTACCCTGATGTGTGTCTCAATTATTTGCCTCTCTGTCTAAGTAACCAAGATCCGGGGCTTAATCATTTACATCTTAGTACATCTTGTATTGTAATAAAAAGCTAAAGGAACTTCAAAGAGTGTACTTTGCATCAAGTCTATGAGCATTTAAAGTATGTTTGTCTCTCTGATCAATAAACTTTGAAAAGTTTTAACTGAATTCTTTCTCCTGGCCCCTGCATAGCACATCCTTAATTCATTACTGGAGCTGGACTCCAATACCAATGTCCCAGATTCCATGATGATCATATATATGATCTAAATGAAATGTAACTATGGGAAACTCCTGCCAAATGCTCAAGGGCCACACACTGAAATTTATATCTGATTGAGGGTAGGAACAGTGAGTGCAAATGGCCAAAGCAAGTGGACAGGGAAGCCACTGAAGCCAGAGAGGCAAGCAAGAGGTAGCATAGGCTTCTCAGACTTACTTGAAACCATTGGAGGAATGGGGAACTTACAGGTCCTACAGACTATATTGATGTTTATTCTTGGGATGCTGTTGGCCTGTCAGGTTTTGCTACAGAACTTCATTGCAGTGATACCAAAACACCATTGTCGGATCCTGAACCAGACAAGTGCCAAATCTTTAATTAAAAGTAAAACAAGCTAATCACTAAAAGATAAAAAAGAAAAATTAAAAGAATGAAAAAATAGGAAGAAAAGATGAAGAATAAGAAAAACAAAGAATTCCAAGAAGTTACCAAGGAGGAAAATAATAAAAAAAAAAAAAAGTAAAAAAGTACATAGCCATCTAGGGGAGATGGTAGGGGGAAGGAGGAAAAAATTTGAAACAAGAAGTTTTGCAAGGGTCAATGTGGAAAAACTATCCATGTGCATGAAAACAAAAGACAATCTAAAAGGAAACATATTTTGCCTCTGTTGACTAATTCCAATCTATTCTGATTGTAAGTTTTTTCTAAACTACTAAAAGTAGAATCTCTGGGATTCTCTAAGTATACCATCATATCATCTGCAAAGAGCGATAATTTGGTTTCCTCATTACCTACTCTAATTTCTTTAATCTCTTTTTTATCTATTATTGTTGAAGCTAGCATCTCTAATACAACAATATTGAATAGTTGGCAACCCTGTTTCACTCCTGGTTTGATGGGGAATGGTTCCAGTTTATCATCATTGCATATGATGCTTACTGATGATTTTAAATAGATATTACTATTTTAAAGAAAAGTCTATTTATTCCTATACTCTAGTGTTTTTAATAAGAATGGGTGTTCAATTTTATCAAATGCTTTTTTGAAGCATTTACAGAAATGATCATATGGTTTTTGTTAAATTGGTTATTTATATAGCCAATTACGTTAATAGTTTTCCTAATATTGAACCAGTCCTGCATTTCTGGTATAAATCCTACTTGATAGTGGTATATTATCCTGGAGATGATTTTCTGTAATCTTTTTGCTAGTATTTTATTTAAGATTTTTGCATCCGTCTTCATTAGGGAGATTGTTCTGTAATTTTCTTTCTCTGTTTTCATTCTACATGGTTTAGGTATCAGTACCATGTCTGTGTCATAGAAGGAATTTGGTAGGACTCCTTCAATCCCTGTTTTTTCAAATAGCTTATATAGCACTTGAGTTATTTAATTGTTCTTTAAATGTTTGGTAGAATTCACATGTAAATCCATTTGGTCCTGGGGATTTTTTCTTAGGGAGTTGATTAATAGCATGTTCCATTTCTTTTTCTAAAATAGGACGGTTTACCCAATTTACTTCTTCCTCTGTTAATCTGGACAAGCTATATTTTTGAAGGTATTCATCCATTTCATTTAAGTTATCAAATTTATTGGTGGAGCCAAGGTGATGGAAAGGACACATGCGTCTATCTAAGCTCTCCCTAACCCTCAGATTACTTTTTATGAAACAGCCTTGGAATTAGTGCTCGACTGTCAAAACCCACGAATATTGGGAGTACAACACATTACCAACAGAAGATAATCTTGAAATTCACCAGAAAAGGTCTACTTTTGCTTGTGGGCGGGGATGGCTAGGCCAGGAACAGAATCAGGCAAGTAGGTAGTGAGAGCATGGAAAACAGCTCATGCTAAGCAGACTGGAGGGGAGTGGAGTGGGGCGTGGTCTCAGCCAGGGGGAAATTTGTGGGGAGAACTTTACCACAGTGCCAGCTACTTTGCTCTGGCAGCAAGCCAGTAAATCAATAGAGAATCTATAAGCACAAAGGGTAAAGACTATAACCCCAAAACATTAGAGTCTCTTAGACCTGGCCACACCCATTCAGCATCAGGAGGGACTCAGTACGATCTCAGCGCTCACCGCTGATCCCAGCTCAGATGCTGACCACTGTGTAAACCTTCCGGGTGACCAAAGAATCAGAATAGATGTTGATATAGGATTGGGTCACCTCCACCAGCAGGGTCAAAAAATGTTGTATTGAGATTGCAGTCTGTTAAGAGTATTGTGATACCGGCTGCTAAGACTGGTAGGGATAGAAGAAGTAATACTGCTGTGATTAATCCCAATGCAGACGCTGGTCCCAGCACAGCCATTGCTGTTTCACTACTGCTTCCCTGCTATTTCCTGTTTTCTGTTGAGAAAGTTTGGTAATGCCACACTGCCCCAAAGCAGACTGCAGTTTTTTGTTTTTTTGTTGTCTCTCTCTTCTTCTTCTTCTTCTTTTTTTTTTTTTTTGTCAAAATGAGTAAAAAGGCAAAGCGAGCTCTCACTATAGATAGCTTCTATATTGAAAGAGAGCAGACTCCAAACCCTGAGGAGACTAAAAGCAGACTGTCTCCAGATGAAGTCCCAAATGGTGGTATAACCTGGTTCCCACCACACAAGGCTCTCATAGAAGAAATTTAAAAGGCTCTTTAAAAAGAGCTAGAAGAAAAATAGGGAAAGGAAAGGGAAGCTTTGCAAGAGGGTCTAGTTAAGTCATGCTACAAGAAAACAATTTCCTGAAAAACAGAATTAGTGAATTGTTAAAAGAAAATAGCTCTCGAAAAAATAAAATTGGAGAAATGGGAAAAAAATTTCACAGAACAAAACAACTCATTTAAAAACTCAGTTGCACAATTACAAAAAGAAATAAAAAGCAAATGAAATTTAACATGTATTGGTCTACCTGACATCTGGGGGAGCGGGTGGGGGGAAGGAGGGAAAATGTTGGAACAGAAGGTTTTGCAAGGTCAATGCTTAAAAATTACTCATTCATATATCTTGTAAATAAAAAGCTATAATAAAAAATTAATAAAGAAAATAATTCATTAAAAATCAGAATTGAACAAATGGAAATGAATGACTTGAGGAGACACCAAGAATCAGTTAGGCAAAACCAAAAAAGAAAAAAATGGAATAATAGAAAAAAATGTTAAATACCTACTTGGGAAAACAAGAGACCTGGAAAATAGATCTAGGAGAGATAATCTAAGGATTATTGGACTCCCTAAAAATCATGATGAAAAAAAGAGCCTAGACACTCTTTTTCAGGAAATCATCAAAGAGAACTGCCCAGATGTTATAGAAACAGAGACAATAAAAGAATTCATTGATCACCTACTGAAAGAGACCCCAAAATCAAAACTCCAAGAAATATTGTGACTAAATTCCAGAACTATCAGACCAAGGAAGAAAATACTACAGGCAGCTAGAAAAAAACAATTCAAATTCAGAGGAGCCACAATAAGGATTACTTAGGATCTAGCAGTGTCCACATTAAAGGATCAAAGGGCCTGGAATCTGATATTCCAAAAAACTTGACTTGGTATGCATCCAAGAATAACTTACCCAGCCAAAATGAACATTTTTTTTCCAGGGAAAAAGATGGACATTCAATGAAATAAGTGAATTCCATCAATTTTAATGAAAAAAACTGGAACCAAACAAAAAGTTTGACCTGCAAATATAGGACTCAAGAGAAACATAAAAAGGCAAAAAAAAATCTTGGGAACTATATTTCTGTTATGAGCATACATAAAGAGTACATGTATAATTTGGTTTTACTGTTATAGGTCAAAGAAAAACATAGAGAAAATGCACATCATTTTCTCAGACATCAAAAACAAAGCTTGTCCCTGTTGGGAGCCGCAATCTCTAAACTGATTGGCAAAGCCTAACACTGAGATCAAATGTGCACAGCACTCATGCAGGAACATTTCTTTCTATGATTCTCATTAGTGGACTACTATTTCCTATATTATTTATAATTGGCTTGATTACAGCACTAAATATCATCTAAAAAAAAATCTAGTGACAAGGGGAATTTGGGCAAGTTAACTAGAAATGATTCCACATGCATATTCTGTCCTAATAAAACTAATCTCTCACTGAGATAAATGATAAAGGAGAAAACACCAAGCAAAACATTGTCACTATGGGAGAGAATCCAAAGGTCTAGGAAATAATGGTGTTTACCAATTTAGACTCAGAAAAGATTAGTATTTCTAGGAACTAAAAGATGGTTAAAATATAACTAGGAATTGCCCTAAATGCCTATGTACACGGTTCTGAGTCAGGGAAATAGAGGAATCAAACAATCCATAAAATTGACAAAGAAGACATAAGTAAACTAACAAAATTTACTGACATTTAACCTTGTATAACATGTACCGCTTCATTATTAGCTTTGCACAATGTAATCAATAATTAACACTTAACCATAAAAAACTTACTCAAATATTAAATGTCCAATGTAGTAACATATAAAGGTCAATAAGTCAGACACATGTTTAAAGACTATGTTGACCTAAAGAAAAGTATATGATCATGATGTAGTATGAAAATAAAACCTGAAGGAGCCTAAGAGAAGTGGGAGCATCACTTCCATCAGTTC
This sequence comes from Sarcophilus harrisii, assembly GCF_902635505.1. NCBI lineage: Eukaryota > Metazoa > Chordata > Mammalia > Dasyuromorphia > Dasyuridae > Sarcophilus > Sarcophilus harrisii. The sequence continues at coordinate 241,909,183 of NC_045431.1, forward strand.
CTCACTCAAACTACCCCACGACTCCTGTCTTCCTTTGACGCCAACCCTATTCCTCCTGCTCAGCAACCTGGACCCCCTGCAGAGGCTGGACCCCTCCATGTCCCAACTGAAGGAAAGGACCTAAGAATCTTGGGAAGGAAGGTTTTCAATTGCAAAGAAATCTCGATTGAAGATGGTAAGTCTTCTTACATGAACTGATGCTAAGTGAAATGAGCAGAACCAGGAGATCATTATATACATCAACAATGATACTGTATGAAGATGCAATCTGATGGAAGTGGATTTCTTTGACAAAGAGACCTAATTCAGCTTCAGTTGATCAATGATGGACAGAAGCAGCTACACCCAAAGAAAAAAACACTGGGAAATGAATGTAAACTGTTTGCATTCTTGTTTTTCTTCCCAGGTTATTTTTACCTTCTGAATCCAATTCTCCTTGTGCAACAAGAAAACTGTTTGATTCTGCACACATACATTGTATCTAGGATATACTAGGACATATTCAACATATATAGGACTGCTTGCCATCTAGGGGAGGGAGTGGAGGGTGGGAGGGAAAAATCAGAACAGAAGTGAGTGCAAGGGATAATGTAAAAAAAATTACCCTGTCATGGGTTCTGTTAATAAAAAGTTAAAAAAAAAAGATGATAAGTCTTTAAATAAATGGGAGTAATTCAACATAATCAGCTTATCTAAAAGTACCAACCATGTGCAAGTTAATGAACAGAAAAGTAAAACTTTCTAGACATCTTTCAAGAAGATGACATTTTGTTCAGGGTGATATTGGGAGGATGTGGGAGTAAAATGTACACAGAGAAGGTTGCATTCACATCAGTGCAAGTATTGGCTTTTCATATGGAGCAGTTTGTCAGTAAATTTAAGTCTGCTTTGATGGTTCACTTATCTAAGGGTGGGTTCTGAAATTAGACATGGAGAATTCTGAGACAATAGCATCCTAAGTATTTCTGACACTATTTCTGAGATAGTGCACACAGACTATGTACTAGAATGATAGTGTCCAGTGTCTGAACTCCCAAGAGAAAAGGAAGAGGCTAACAATTTGATTTTCCTCTTTCCTTTTTCTGATCAAATTTACCAAGGGTTTATCTATTTTGTTGGTCTTTTCATAGAACCAACTCTTAGTTTTATTTGTTAATTCAATAGTTCTTTTTAGTTTCAATTTTATTAATCTCTCATTTTGTTTTTAGAATTTCAAATTTAGCATTTAATTGGGGGTTTTTAATTTGCTCTTTTTCTAGCTTTTTTAGCTGAAAGCCTAATTCATTGATTTTCTCTTTCTCTATTTTATGCAAGTAGGCCTCTAGAGATATAAAATTTCCCCTTATTACTACTTTGGCTGCATCCCATATATTTTGGTATGACATCTCATTATTGTCATTCTTCTGGGTGAAATTATTAGTTATGTCTATGATTTGCTGTTTCATTCAATTATTCTTTAGGATGAAATTATTTAGTTTCCAATTACTTGGCTTTTTATTGAATGTAATTTTTATTGCATCGTGATCTCAGAAGGATGCATTTACTATTTCTGCCTTTCTGCATTTGAATTTGAGGTCTTTATGTCCTAATATATGGTCAATTAATGAATGTAATTTTTATTGCATCGTGATCTCAGAAGGATGCATTTACTATTTCTGCCTTTCTGCTTTTGAATTTGAGGTCTTTATGTCCTAATATATGGTCAATTTTTGTACAGGTTCCATGAATTGCTGAAAAGAAAGTGTACTCCTTTCTATCTCCATTTAGTTTTCTCCAAAGATCTATCATGCCTAACTTTTCTAGTGTTTTATTTTTCTTTTTAACTTCTTTCTTATTTATTTTGTAGTTTGATTTATCTAGTTCTGAGAGTGCAAGGTTGAGATCTCCTATTATTACAGTTTGTTGTCTATTTGCTGTCTCTTCTTGCAGCTCTCTTAACTTCTCCTTTAGGAATTTAGATGCTACACCACTTGGTGCATATATGTTTAATATTGATATTGATTCATTATCTATGCTATCCTTTAGCAATATATAGTGGCTTTCCTTATCTTTTTTAATTAGATCAAATTTTGCTTTCCCTCATTTAAGATTTCTTTGGAAAGCCCAGTAGAAACACTCTTGAATCATAGGATATACACAGTTTGATAACTCTTTGGGCATAGGTTCAAATTACTCTCCAGAATGGTTGTATCCATTCACAATTCCACCATCAATGCATTAGTGTCACAGTTTTCACACATCCCTTCCAACATTTGCCGTTATCTTTTTCTGTCATCTTAGCCATTCTGAGAGGTGTAGTGATATCTCAGAGTTGTCTCAATGTGCATTTCTCTGATCAATAATGATTTAGAGCACCCTTTCATATAACTAGAAATGGTTTCAATTTCTTCATCTGAAAACTGTCTTCAAATCCTTTGACCATTTATCAATTGGAGAATGGCTTGAATTCTTATAAATTTGAATCAATTCTCTATATATTTTAGAAATGAGGCCTTTATCAGAACCATTGAATGTAAAATTTTTTCCCAGTTTATTGCTTCCCTTCTAATTTTATCTGCATTAGTTTTATTTGTACAAAAACTTAATTTAACATAATAAAAATTTTCTATTTTGTATTCTATAATGATGTCTAGTTCATTGGTCACAAATTGCTTCCTTATCTTGACCAATTTGCAGGATCTGAGAGGAAACTTCAGAGATGTTTTGATTTGTATGTCTCTCCTTTTGAGATATTTGGAGCATTCTTTCATGCCCTTGTGAATACTTTTGGGAATTTTCCTTTTAGAACTTTTGGTTCACATCCTTTGTTACCTTATCTATTAAGAAAAGCCTTATTATATACAAACACACATACATACATACATATATATTAACACATTCACCCATCCATATATACAAACATACACACACTCATACACACAGCATATATGTTTGCTTATTGCTTATATATCTTGGATACCAAAGGATGTCATAAAAGATTTAATGAAGAGATTCTGCCCTCTCCATTTCTTGTCCTAGATGCATTATTTATATCTGTGATATGAAGTGATGCTGAGTGAAACAAACAGAATCAGTAATACATTGTTCATAGCAACAGCAAGATTGTGTGATGATCTCCTATGACAGACTTGGTTCTTCTCAGATATTTAGTGATCCAATGCAATCCCAATAAAATTTGAATAGAAAATGCCATCCACATCCAGTGAACAATCTATGAAAATTGAATGTACATCAACACATCCTATTTTCATTCCCCCCCTTTTTCTTCTGCTTTCCTTTCTTCTATTAGTTTTTCCATTTTGTTCTGAGTTTTTGTTTCCCAACATGACTTATAAGAAGATATAGTTGTAAAAACTTGGGGGAATTTTCTCTTTCTTTTAGAATTGCTGGTACATATCATTTATTACCTTAGCTATTAAGAAAGGGCTATTAATTACATAAATATTTAGCTGAGAGGGTAAGTGAAAGGAAAGCCATAGAGCATTTAGATTATACATTTGATCAAGTGGGATTCATTCCAGAAATGTAAGGATGTTTTAAATTAAACAATATTTAATATGGCTGATATGGGCAGCTCTTTTTCCAAATAGGATATTCAGGAAAACGGATATAGACATTGTATATAATAAGGACTGATCTCTCTATAATCCTTTAGAATTTGTAAAGCACTTGGTGTATGTAATCTCTTTAGATCCCTGAGGAATCTTTTACTGTAATCCCATTTTGTAGGTCAGAAGCCTGAGGTGCAAGAGATTAAATAATTTTTATATATAATAAATAATTTAATTCATAAAAAATGAATGTACATGTATAACAAAAAGTTGTGTTTTTTACATGTAATGGGGAAATTGTTAAAATAAAATAAATGATAAAAAAAGGAAAATTGAAAACTATATCTGGGATACTTATGTTCAGTTTGAAGTAGTCAAATTGTTGATTTTATTTTTTGTAATTACCTCTATTGTTTGGTTAAGAATACATCTTCTACTCATAGCTGGGAGACATTATTGGGCTACTTTTCTTTCAATTTGTTAAGAATATAAACTTTAATACTTATGATGGATTTTTAATAATACCTTTTTATTTTGAAAACACATGCAAAAATGGTTTTCAACATTTATCCTTGCAAAACTTTGTGTTTCAAATTTTTCTCCCTCCCTTCCCTCCACCTTCCTCCCCTAGACAGCAAGTAATCCAATATAGATTAAACATGTATAATTCTTGTAAACATATTTCCACATTTATCATGCTGCCTAAGAAAAATCAGATCAAAAAAGAAAAAAAAATAAGAAAAAAACCAAGCAGACAATAACAAAAAAGGTGAAAATACTGTTTTGATGCACATTCACTCCTCACAGTCCTCTCTCTGGATACAGATGGCTCTCTACATTATATCCCAAGAATATTGGTATTGACCTGAATCATCTCACTGTTGAAAAGAGCCAAATCTAATGATGGATGCTTACTTGCTCCTGCAGCCCCAACATTCTGAATCTCTCTCCCTGCCTCCTTTCCTCCCGCCCTCCTTCTTTCCTGCCCCCTCCCTCTCTTTCTCTCTCTCTGTTTTTCTATTTCTGTCTGTCTGTCTGCCTGTCTCTCTCTCTCTCTCACTCTTTTATGGACTTTGTTAGAACAAAAGGACCTTTTGTCTTTTCTATGCCCAGCTTCATGAGTTTTGTTACAATAAAATTTTCTTTCCATCTTATTCTATCTCAGATATATCTAATCGCAGGGATATTTTCCATACTCATCTTTTCTGAGCTTGCCCAATTTCCCTTCTTTGCACAATCCTCCCAATCTTTCTTACTCTTCCTTCCTTCTATAATTTCTGGTCTTCCTCTATCCTTATGGAGGAGGCTTGTAGGTGCATCACCCCAATAAATGCACGTGCCTGATTTGTAGACATTTGAGCCTGAATTCTTTCAAGGAAGACACTGCACCCCATGTCCAATACCCCAGTATTTTGGGCACACTAAATAAGACATTGACTGAAAGTCTCATCTGAAAAACAAGAAGGATGAATGCCATGAGCTCTAAGTTATGGTCCATTTTTTGTTAAAATAAATTTTATTGATTTGTTTTGCCTTTATATTACTTAACTTTTCCCCTTACCTTTCTCTCTCCATCTCTCCTGAGCCATTGCTTATTACAGATATTTTTTAAGAAAATGATTTAAAAATCAGTACAATTAATCAACTGAAAACATCAAAAACCATTTGCACCCCTTTGGATCTACACTTCTGTAGAAGAGTGGGGGAGGTTTATGTGCCTGCTCTTTTAGGCTCTTTGTAGAGTCAAGTTTGTGCTTTGCCATTTTGCCCCAGTCATTTCTGGTTGGTTTGTGGTTGCTGTTCTGGCCCTTGACATTGTCCCACTGATTGTATGTATTGTTTTCTTGGCTTTGCTCGTGCTGCTGGGCATTAGTTCATTATATGAATTTGTTATATTCATAGTTTCTAAGAATACAGTAATATTACATTAGTGTTGTTTGTGCCTTCATCTTCCTCATTATGTGTGCTGAGGTTGGGCCAAAAGCCCAGGAGCCCCATTCCAGGTTCAGATTTTAGGTCAGAGAAGCTTCCTCCTGAAGGTCATTGAAGATAGCAGGAAGCTACGTACAGGTAGCTCTTTTTCCAAACAGACTATTCAGGAGGACAGAGACAGATAGTGTGTGTAATAAATACTGATCTCTCTATAATCCTTTAGAGATTGTAAAGCAATTGATGTGTGTGATCTCCTTAGATCCCTGAGAAATCTTTTACTGTGATTCCATTTTACAGGTCAGAAGCCTGAGGGTAAATAATTGCAAGAGGTGCAAGAGAGTAAATAATTTTTTCTTAGGAATATATCTAGTGAGTGTCGGTGGTAGGATTTAGATCTGAGTGGACTTGACATTAAATCCCCAACCCCAGGTTGCCTCCATATAACAGTCCTTACTATCAGAGGTTCTAGAAATCTCATTTGGATTCTCTGAATTACCCAGTATCCTCAAGGGCAAAGTATTTTTTCAAATTCTCCAAATTCCTTTGTGTTATTAATCTGGCTAAATATGCTACAGAACTTCACTCTGTGAGTAGTGTGTGTGTGTGTTTGTGTGTGTGTGTGTGTGTGTCTGTCTGTCTCTGTATGTGTGCCAATGATGGACTGTTATTGCCAACTCTGGAACCAGAGAAGAGCTGAGTCTCCTTTCCTGGCACTTGGCTGGGATAGGGAGTGCTTGAGGGCCTCATCTTTCTGAAAAAGTCCCAGGACACCAAGCCATGTCTCAGGATGGGTGAGCCTCTCTGGCATCTTAGGTCCAAGTGTTCCTCACCAGGCAAGGTTTGGCCCTAAGGACAGCCTGGATGGCAGGGCTTTTTGAGGAGAGCAGCTTCCTCCTAAAGGTCATTGAAGACAATAGAAGGCCAGATATGGGCAGCTCTTTTCCCAAATTCTTCAAAGACTCATAAACCTCAACAATCACCTTGTTACCAGCCCCTTCCCTGAAAAAGCATTGCCTTTATCGTGCAATACCCTACACATACCCTACAAGTGCCCATTTCACTACTGGTTGAGCATACTCAGAGCTTGGCTTTGTTGTCACCCAATGTAAGGATATGTTTTAATCCCATCCAAATTCCCTATTCACCTGCTTCACTCCTCTTCCTCAGGATTGCACTTGTCAAGATTTTTTTTTGATCATGTCTTTCAAACACTGCAATAATCCTTAATGATCTCTTCTGCATCTGTTTTCGAAGTGAGTTGCATTTCCAATGAGAAATTTCACACTTTCTAATTTTTTCTTCTTTTCATTTTGTTTCATCATTTTTTTTTTTTGATGTTTCATGGCATCATTAGTTTCCATTTGCTCAATTCTAATTTTTAAGGAATTATTTTGATTAGTGAGGATTTGTACTTATCTTTCAATTTGGCAGAATCAATTATTTTGTTTTATTTTATTTTGTGAATTTTTAAATAACTTTTCCAATATTTTCTATATTTGTTTTGTTTTCTAAACTATTGAATTTTTGTGATTCTCTTGATTTTATGTCCTTCTTGAGCCAAATTTTCTTCTCCTTCTCCTATTTCCTTTTTAAAAAATCTTTTAAAAGCTCTTCTGGGAGGCCTTTTTAGGCCTGCAACAAATTTACATTTCTCTTGGAAGCTTCACCTGAATTCATGCTGACAGTGTTGTGGTCTTCTAAGTTTGTGCCTCTGATTCTTTCTGTCCCCTTAGTAACTTTTCTTTAGTCAAATTCTTTCACTGTTTTTGTTTTTGCTAATTTTCCCTGCCTATTTTGTGACTTTTACTTGTGAGTTGTGTTCCTGCATTGTTTCCAGCTTCTTGTGCAATAGCTTGGTGCTTCTCTCTTGGTTTTTATTATATTAAAACCTGGTTGTTATTTTGCACTGGAGGGAGAAGGGGCTCTTTGATGGCCTTTACAGGACCTAAGTAACTCTGTTCGTCTGCATAGGGACCAGGGGCTCAATGTGCTGCTAATCTGGGACTGTTTTGTGGTTGGGAGTGACCCTTAGTGGGGAATTTCTTCTAGGATCAGAGCTTCACTTTCAGCACCCTAGGGTGCTTGTTTACCAAACTCTTCTCCGACTCCAGTGAGACAGTCCCATTCTGGTGCTACGGGTAAACTGCTTCCTCACTCCCAAATTAAATCTGAGGCATTTTCCAAAGTTGTTTGGAAGGGAATTTGTCAGGGCCCCAGTAAGTTCCTTCCTCACTTCACCACCTTGGCAACACAAGTCCTTAAATAGTACTTTTATTTTCTGCAAAATGCTTTAAGTGTATGATCTCAGGTAATAACGATAAATCAGCAACAGAGGATTATTAGATCAGGGGCATTTACTCATAGGAGAACCGGGTTGAGGGATGTAAAGCTACATCTAGTTTGGGGGAACTGATTAATGTGAGTGTTGTTGCTAAGTCCATTTTGGGGGTGGTAAATTCTTGTCCTTGGAAATGATGCTATGTATGTGTGTGTGTGTGTGTGTGTGTGTGTGTGTGTACACAAAATGTAATTACAGTGTAATCATGCCAAATGCCCAAAAGCTGCTCGGTAAAAATCTGACTCAGGGAAGGGACAGTCCGTCCAGGAAGCCAAAGCTAAGCACCGTTGGCAGGCAAGCCACTACTGCCAGAGTCTGGAAGAGACAGGATGGGGTTCTCAGACTTACTTGTAACCACTGGGGGAATGGGGCACTTCTAGGTACTACAGATTGTACTGATGTTCATTTCTGGGATGCTGTTTGTCTGTCAAAATTTCCTACAGAATTTCATTACAGTTGTACCAGAGCACCATTGTCGGATTCAGACAGGGATCTCTGGAACACACTCTATTTCCTCCTGAAAATGAATTTTACCATGAGTGGATCAGTGTTGTCGACTAGACACACCAGGTTACTTTCCATACGATCACCACCCTTACACGGGTCACAGAACAGCCAGAATCACAGGCAGAAACATGAGTCCATCTCATCATGTGATATTCACCCTATCCTAGATATAACATTTGTGTCCCAAGTACAGTGGAGATCAAGCTCATTTCTCCGTGCTCTCTGTCCTCTGGACCAAGGTTTTGAAGGAAAAATCTAGGCTGAGCTTCACACATGCAGAACAAAAATAAGGTTTGTGATGCAGCCCATGAGCATCTTTCTCTGTCTGTCTTTCTCTGTCTCTCTCTGACCCCTCTTTATACAAAGACTGAGCACACAGATAAAACTCCAAATTCTTCACTTTGGAGGAACTTTCTCTATTGATGTTGTGAGTTTTTTCTTTAATTCTAGGCTCAGGTTGGATTATTATCTCTTAAAAATATATTTAATGTATTTAGGCTTATATTGTTGTCAGTTTTAGTGCTAGCAATTGAGGTGACAAATAAAAGTGATCACATATGTGCATCCTAAGGGGCTGATTGAGCTCCTTTCTGGCAGGGAAAGCCAAGAGTCCCAACAAGATGTTAAATTAATATGGCTACATCTTCACTCTTAAACTCAGTTTGTCTAAAATCAATTCTCACACACAGGTCACAGAAAGAGCATTGATTGGCAATAAGTACTAACTATATTACAATTTTCTCAAGTATTTGCATTTTGGTTGGGAACAGTAACCCTGGGACCAAACCCTGGGAAGGTCAGATGGCAGCTTTCAAGGCATTTGCAATGGACCGATCCTTTCAGGCCTCAGGACTGTGGTGAATAGCGTGGGGACAGCTGTGAGTCCAGAGCACCCTTCATAGGATGCACTTGGGTCATGATGAATAGTGAGAAGGTGAAGAAAGAACCACAATATTTAGTTTTCTATCCCAGAGAGAAAGAGGACTTGATGTTTCCAAAGGTATCAAGTCAGAGCCGCTATTTCGGATTATTGCCAGAGAGAAGAGATTATTGGAAAGGCCATTTACAAGAAAACTTTATATGTAATACCTTTTTGTTTCTTTGTCACTAGATATGGCAAGGAGGACAATGCTACAGTGGTCCTCTCTGCTAGCCACTATTGTTGCTACCAGTGTAGTCTTTGTGCCCAACTTTGCTGCCTATGTGATATTCAGATTCTTCTTGGGTGTTGTGTTAATTGGCAACAGCCTCACCAGATTCTGCCTGGGTAAGTACCATGGAGACAGTTACATACAATGCAGGGAAGAACATAGTAAGATTCAGAGATTCTGAGCCTAGGCAAGCCTGGGAGCAGGCAAGTTTAGGAAAATTACATTAGTCTTAGATATATTTATTAATTGTTCATATCCTGGACACCAAACCCTTAGAGAAATTTGATGTAGAGATTTTGTTTTTCCCTTTTAATCACTTCCCTTCTTACTATAAGGGGCATTAATTTTTTTCAGTGCAGTGTTTTTTCAGTTTCAAGTAATCAAAGTTACCTGTTTTTGTTTTTTTTTTTTTTTTGTAACTGCCTTCATCATTGTTCACTTAAGAATAATACAGCTACCCTCAGTGTTACTACTGGGCTTATATCCCAAAGAGATCTTAAAGAAGGGAAAGGGATCTGTATGTGCAAAAATGTTTGTGGCAGCCCTCTTTGTAATGGCCAAAAACTGGAAACTGAGCGGATGCCCACCAAGTGAAGAATGGCTGAGTAAATTGTGGTCTATGAATGTTATGGAATATTATTGTTCTGTAAGATATGACTAGCAGAATGATTTCAGAAAGGCTTGGAGAGATTGACAGGAACTTATACTGAGTGAAATGAGCAGAACCAGGAGATCATTATACCCTTCAACAACAGTACTACATGATGATCAATTCTGATAGACGTGGCCCTCTTCAACAATTAGATGAACAAAATAAATTCCATTTGTTCAATAATGAAGAGAACCAGCTACACCCAGGGAAAGAATTCTGGGAAATGAGTGTAAACCACTGCATAGCATTTGCACTCCCTCTGTTTTTTTCCGCTTGCATTTTTTATTTCCTTCTCAAGTTAATTTTACCTTATTTAAGTCCAATGCTTCTTATGCAGCAAAGTAACTGTATGGATATGGATAAAAATGTTGTATTTAACATATACTTTAACATATTTAACATGTATTAGTCTACCTGCCATCTCAGGGAAGAGATGGGGAGAAGGAGGGGAAAAGTTAGAACAGAAGGTTTTGCAAGGATCAATGCTGAAAAATTACCCATGCATATATCTTGTAAATAAAAAGCTATTAATAATAAAAAAGAATACATCTACCCACAACTGTATGTGATATGCTTTTCTTATCATTTTTTGCAGTATAATCTTTAATATGAACATGATAAATGCATTTAAAACATTTTTTTCTGGGTAATTTAGTAATTTCATCAATAATGCCTGCATTTTTAATAAAAGGATAATCATTTCGCCATCTGTTTTAGACCAGAGATTGTTATGGTGGTGAACTCATAGTTTATATATCCTTTTGGAAGATGTGTGCTCCTTAGGATGTTGAGGTATGAGAATTGAGGGAAAGACCCCCCTGGTCGACATCACAGATTCTTTGTGAAAGAATTTGCAAACCCAAAGTTTGTGGCAAAAGTGGTTTTAATACACTAGGAAGACAGCTTTCTTAGTGGACAAAATCCTGTTAGGATAATTTTGCAAAAGTCTGGGTACATAGCATGTGATTTTATGGAGTCTCTTTGGCTCTTAGCCAGGGGCCAATTTCCAGATGAATGAGGGACTAATCTTTTTTGTCAATTGCTTCTTTGTTATTATTATTATTATACCTTTTTATTGACAAAACATATGCATGAATAATTTTTCAACATTGACCCTTGCAAAGCCTTCTGTTCCAACTTTTCCCCTCCTTCCCTCTACTCCCTTCCTAGATGACAGACAGTCCTATACATGTTAAATATGTTAAATAATATATATATATATATATATATATACATATGTATACAGTTATCTTGTTGCACGAGAAGAATTGGATTTAGAAAGAAGGTAAAAATAACGTGGGAAGAAAAACAAAAATGCAAGCAAACAACAGAAAGAGTGGAAATGCTATATTATGGTCCACACTCATTTCCCAGTGTTCTTGCACTGGGTGCAGCTGGTTCTGTTCATCATTGATCAATTGGAACTGATTTGGATTCTCTCATTGCTGAAGAGGGCCACATCCATCATAATTGATCCTCATATAGTATTGTTGTTGAAGTGTATAATGATCTCCTGGTTCTGCTCATTTCACTCAGCAAATGTAAGACTCAGCAGTTCATATAAGACTGTCCAAGCCTCTCTGTATTCATCCTGCTGGTCATTTCCCACAGAACAATGATATTCCATAACATTCATATACCACAATTTACTCAGCCATTCTCCAGTTGATTTTTGACAAAAATACAGTACCTATTCCTATTAAAAACACTAGAAAGCATAGGGATAAAGGGAGCTTTGCTTAAAATAATAAGGAGTATATATCTAAAATCTACAGCAAGCATCCTTTGTAATGGACAGAAGCTTGATGCATTCCCAATAAGATCTGGAGTAAAACAAAGATGCCCGTTATCACTACTATTATTCAACATTGTATTAGAAATGTTGGCTTTAGTATGAAGAAAAAGAAATTAAAGGAATTAGAATAGGCAATGAGGAAATAAAACTATCACTCTTTGCAGATGACATGATGATATACTTACAGAATCCTAGAAAATCATCCAAAAACTTACTGGAAACAATTCACAGCTTCAGAAAAGTTGCAGGATATAAAATAAAGCCACAAAAATCATTGGCATTTCTATATATTACTGACAAAGCCCATCAGCAAGTGATAGAGAAATTCCATTTAAATTACTGTGGACAAAATAAAATACCTGGGAATCTAACTGCCAAGACAAACCCAAGAACTATATGAACACAATTTTACTTCTCACACAAATAAAATCAGATCTAAACAATTGGAAAAATATCAATTGTTCATGACTAGGCCTAGCTAATATAATAAAAATGACAATTCTGTCTAAAAATGACAATTGGTCTACTTGTTCAGTATCATACCAATCAAATTGCCAAAACATTATTTTATGGAAAAAATAATAACAAAATTTATCTGGAAGAACAAAAGGTCAAGAATATCAAGAGAATTAATGAAAAAAATTACAAAAGCTGGTGGCTTAGCAGTACCAAACCTAAAACTATTTGGTGCTGATAATAGTTCAGTACTGATAATACTTAAATGTCTAGGGTACTTTTAGCAAAATGTACTCTCCTTTATCTCTTAATTAGATCTATTTTATCTGAGATTATGATTGCTACCCCTACTTTTTAAAATCCAGCTGAAATATAATAGATTCTGCCCCAGCCTCTTATGTTTATTATATGTGCGCTTCTGTGCCTCAAATGTGTTCTTTGTAAATAGCATGCTATAGGATTCTGATCCTTAATCCATTCTGCTATTTGCTTTTTATCAGGCGGTGCATCTCATTCAGATGTACAATTGAGATAACTATGTATTTCCTTCTATTCTATTTTCCCTTTTCTGTCTCTTGGTCTCTGTCTCTCTCTGTCTGTCTCTCTGTCTTTGTCTCTGTCTCTGTCTCTGCCTCTCCCTTTCCTTTCCCTTTACTGTTCCTCACAAGTGTTTTACTTCTGATCACTGCCTCCCCCAATCTGCTCTCCTTTGTGGGGGAAAAATCACTCCAGACGATGGAAAGGAGAAACTGAAGCAGAGCTCTGAGCTAAAACCACGCTTTATTAGAAGAGTCTAGCTTCCCTTCAACCAGACCTCCCTTTCAATATATATTTATATATATTTCATAGAGTTACAATTGTGCTAAAAATTGAATAGCATTTCATGGATACCATATAATTCATAGCTTAAAAGATGAATATCAGCAGGATCACGAATGCAAGATGGACAGTACAGAAGATATTTCCACTTGTTATGGGCCACAGATAGTAGAGAGATCCCTGGAAAAGGGATCTTTTTGTCCTTGGAGAACTCTGCGAATCAAGTCTGGCTCAGCTTCTTCATCCTCCCTGCAGGTGACAGGTGTTTTGAGAAATCAGGAGACTGGTTTAACCTTGCTGATTACTAGTACCAAGAATCTTTAGAGGAAGGCATGATTACTGACTTGTAAGAACCACATTTAGAAAAAATTTGCAGACATCCTATTTTCTGTTATTTGCTATCTGAATATCTGTGTGTATGATGTATTGACCATTGTTAGAATACAGATATAGTAGTGATTTAACTGAACACTAAGGCATTTGTAACTGATTATGTAAATCTTAGTTATATTAACCTAGGGGTAATCCTGAATAAATCAGACTCCTGTTTCACCACCCTCCTGAGTTCTGCCTCTTCACGCCTTGTCCAAGAATCAGAGCACAGGGCTGGCCCCTGTAGCTCTCCCATGAGCGGATCTGGATATACACTGACTATAAGGTCATGAGCTGGATGATCTACCCTCTGGGTAGATCTTTTTAAAAAAAGAAATACAATATCTAGACTCTTTTTTTTAAAAATCATGACTTTCAGATAGTGCAAATAATCTTTAATTATCTCTCTTGGATCTGTTTTCCAGGTCACTTGTTTTTCTAAAGAGAAATTTCACACTTTCTTCTTTTGATTTTGTTTTGATTTTATATTTCTCTTTGAAGCTTTGAAGTTGGAGTGATTGATGCCAGCATTGTTGGGGTCTTCTAAGTTTGTGCTTTTGATTCTCTCTGTTCCCTTAGTAACTTTCTTTAGTCAAATTCTATCACTGTTTCTATTTTTGCTGATTTTCCCTGACTATTTTGTGACTTTCTACTTTTATGTAAAAGTTGAGTTGTGCTCCTCCATGGTTCCCAGTTTCTTATGCAGCAATTTAGTGCCTCTCTTCTGGTTTTTTTATACCGCAAAACATATCTGCTGGTTTGCACTGGAGGAGGGGCCTCCTTGACGACCTGTACAGGGCCTAAATAACTGGTCTGCAGGGAAGGCTTGGGCCTTGCTGTGCTGCTAATCTGGGACTGCTTAATCAAAGGAAGATGGCCCTTACTAAGGAATTTCTTCCAGGCTCAGAGCTTCCAGGACCTAAGGTGTGGCTTGTTATTGCTGCTTCTTTACCAAACTTCTCTACCACTCCACTGAGACAGTCCCCTGGTGTAGTAGATCTACTACTTATAAGCTGGACCCCATTTTCCCCTTGCAGCTGCTCTGCATTTCAATAAATCTCCACATCAAATTCCTGTTGGGTCTGTTTCAACATAACCCTGCCAGCTGTCCCCCTATGAATATTACCAGAGTATTGGGACTAGTAACCTGTTCACCTACCAGTTCCCACTGGAAGAGGCAAGAGTAACAATGCGATCCTATGTGAAAGGCTGAAAGTCTTATCTACCTAATTATAATATTGGAAAAATATGATTTGTTGTTTAATCAATTCCATTTTTATTTAACTTGATCAATTACAATTAAAATGCTGCTATGTACATCTTTAAACTGGTGACTTTTTCTGCTTTATTTTCCTTTGCTTTCTCATGGGATATTGCTAAACAGGAAATGTCAGGTAAAATTATGTATTGTGTCCTTTTCTTTGGACTATGGAATCACTTTCCAGCAAAAGAAGTTTATACTTCTAACAACTAGGAATGAGTGGGTCTGCTTTTCACATTTCAAAGAACATGGAGTTCTACTTTTTTCATCATTTTTTTATTTCATTGATTCTAGTGTCATCCCCAAGTTGTCATAATTAGGAAGTTTTTCATTCTTAGCAATGTTGAGGGTTTTTTTCCAAACAAATGTTACTTTTGTCTCATTTTTTGATAATTGTACTTTCATTTCTTTTAGTGATTTATTCATTGGGAACTAGGAATTATTGAATAATCCTGTGCTCTAGAGCACAATAAACTCTGGGTTCATGCAGAAACAGTTGAAGGGAGTTAACCCAAAAGTTAAATTTCTCTTTTTGCTGATTATGTTGATTCATTCTTCAAATAATTAGAAAGCAGACTTCTGGCCAAGATGGCGGACAGGAGGCACACAGCTGTGTAAGCTCCATGTTTTCTCTCAGAATTCATTTCATGACAGGCCTCTGAATTAATGGTTGACTGAAAAAATCCCCACAAATAGTTACCAAGAGAAGACATCCTTGAAATTCACCAGGAAAGGTCTGTTTTTGCTCGAGGGCGGGGACGGTTTAGGTTGGGCGGGACAGGTTTAGAGGGCTGAGGGCAGGCAGTGGCAGCAAGAGCACAACAAGTAGCTCACAGCCAAGCAGACTGGAACAGGGTTGGGTATGATCTCAGCTGTTTCTGCGGGGAGAGCTTTGCTACAGAATTGGATACTTTGTCCTGGCAGCAAGTCAGTAGCCCAGCAGAGAAGCTAAAAACACTGGTGGTGAAGAGTACAACCCCAAACAGCTGGAGTCTCTCGGGACCTGGCCACCCCTCCCCCACAGTGTCTCAGCACACTTTCAGAATCCCAGAGCGCAGGGGCAGCACAATCCTGCTGGTGCCTCGCTGCTGCCCCCCCCGCAGTCTGTAGAGGAAGCTCGGTAACACCACCCAGCCCCTCTCCCCCAAAAAGTAGATTCCATTTGGGTTTTTTTTCTTTTTTTTCATTGCTAGTTTGTCTTTGATTCTTCTCTGACAAAATGAGCAAAAAATTGAAAAGCACTTTAACTATTGACAGCTTCTATATGGATAGAGAGCAGACTCTAAACCCTGAGGAGACTAAAAACAGACTGTCTCCAGGTGAATCCCCAAAGGAGGAGATCATCTGTTCCTCAGCACAGATGAATCTCATAGAAGAAATTAAAAAGGCTCTCACAAGAGACCTAGAAGAAAAATGAGAAAAGGAGAGAGAGGCTTGGCAAGAGAGTCTGGAGAAGTCATCCCATTCATTTAAAGACAGAGTGGATAAAGAAATCAAATCCTTGAAAAATAGGATTAGTGAACTGGAAACAGAAAATAGCTCTCTAAAAAATAAAACTGGTGAAATGGAAAAAAATTCCATAGAACAAAACAACTCAATTGGACAATTAGAAAAAGATATTTAAAAAGTGAGTGAAGAAAATGCTTCATTGAAAATCAGAATCGAACAAATGGAATTGAATGACTCGAGGAGACAACAAGAATCAGTCAAGCAAAACCAAAAAAATCAAACAATGGAAAAAATGTGAAATACCTTCTTGGGAAAACAGACCTGGAAAATAGGTCTAGGAGAGACAATCTGAGAATTATTGGACTCCCAGAAAAATATGATGAAAAAAAGAGCCTGGACACTATTTTCCAGGTAATTATCAAAGAGAACTGCCCAGAAGTCATAGAAACAGAGGGTAAAATAGACATTGAAAGAATTCATCAATCACCTACTGAAAGGGATCCTAAAATCAAAATACCAAGAAATATAGTGGTCAAATGTCAAAACCCTCAGACGAAGGAAAAAATACTAGACAACTGCCTAGAAAAACCCAATTCAAACATAGACGAGCCACAATAAGAATTACCCAGGATCTAGCAGCATCCACATTAAAAGATCAAAGGACCTGAAATATGGTATTCTGAAAGGCTAAGGAACTCGGTATGCAACCAAAAATAACTTACCCAGCCAGAATGAGCATCTTTTTCCAGGGAAGAAGATGGTCATTCAACGAAATAAGTGAATTTCATCTATTTCTGATGAAAAAATGAGAACTTAACAAAAAGTTTGATCTACAAATATAGAATTCAAGAGAAACCTAAAAAGGTAAAAAGAAATCTTGGGAACTATATTTCTGCTATAAAGATGTATAAAGAATACATGTATACCTTGTTCTAGAAACTAGAGGTGGAGAGGACATTGTACCAGAAAAAGGGTAAAGTGGGGGTACTATATCTCACGAAGAGATAAAGGAAACCTATTATATCTGAGAGAAAGAATGAAGGGGGATGAATATAGTGGGTATCTTACTGCCATTAGAATTGGCTTTAAGAGAAAAATTTTAGACATATTCAATTTAGGTTGAAGCTTCTCCCACCTCATTGAAAAGTGAGAAGGGAAAAGTGAAAAGGGAAGGAATAAGCTAAGCAGAAGGGAATACGAAAACTGTGAGGGAAAGGAGTAAGATAGGGGGAGGAACTCCAAGGTGGGGGGAGGGATACTAAAAAGGGAGGGCTGTGAGAAGCAAGTGGTGCTCACAAGTTTAATACTGGGAAGGGGGGTAAGGGGGAAAGAAGGGAGAAAAGGATAAACAGGGGTTAACAAGATGGCAAGTAATACAGAATTGGTAATTTTAACCATAAATGTGAATGGGGTAAACTCCCCCATAAAGAGGAAGTGGTTAGCAGAATGGATTAAAAGCTATAATCCTACAATATGTTGTTTACAGGAAACACACCTGAAGCAGGGAGATACATGCAGAGTAAAGGTAAAAGGTTGGAGCAAAATCTACTATGCTTCAGGTGATATCAAAAAAGCAGGGGTAGCCATCCTGATCTCAGATCAAGCAAAAGCAAAAATTGATCTAATTAAAAAAGATAAGGAAGGGCACTATATCTTGCTAAAGGGTAGCATAGATAATGAAACAATATCAATATTAAACATATATGCACCAAGTGGTGTAGCTTCTAAATTCTTAAACGACAAATTAAGAGAACTGCAAGAAGAAATAAACAGCAAAACTATAATAGTGGGAGATCTCAACTTGTACTCTCAGAATTAGATAAATCAAACCACAAAATAAATAAGAAAGAAGCCAAAGAGGTAAATAGAATACTAGAAAAGTTAGATATGATAGATCTCTGGAGAAAACGAAATGGAGAAATAGAAAGGAGTACACTTTCTTTTCAGCAGTTCATGGAACCTATACAAAAATTGACCATATATTAGGACATAAAAACCTAAGACTCCAGTGCAGTAAGGCAGAAATAGTAAATGCATCCTTTTCAGACCACGATGCAATGAAAATTACATTCAACAAAAAGCCAGGGGAAAGTAGACAAAAAATAATTGGAAACTAAATAATCTTATACTAAAGAATGATTGGATGAAACAGCAAATCATAGACATAATTAATAACTTCACCCAAAAAAACAACAATAATGAGACATCATACCAAAATGTGTGGGATGCAGCCAAAGTGGTAATAAGGGGAAATTTCATATCTCTAGAGGCCTACTTGCATAAAATAGAGAAAGAGAAGGTCAATGAATTGGGTTTGCAACTAAAAATGCTAGAAGAGGAACAAATTTAAAACTTCCAGTCAAACACTAAACTTGAAATTCTAAAAATAAAAGGAGAGATCAATAAAATTGAAAGTAAAAAAACTATTGAATTAATTAATAAAACTAAGAGTTGTTTCTATGAAAAAACCAACAAAATAGACAAACCCTTAATAAATCTGATTAAAAAAAGGAAAGGGGAAAATCAAATTATTAGTCTTAAAAATGAAAAGGGAGAACTTGCCACTAACGAAGAGGAAATTAGAGCAATAATTAGGAGTTATTTTGCCCAACTTTATGCCAATAAATTCAACAACTTAAATGAAATGGAAGAATACCTTCAAAAATATCGTTTGCCCAGATTAACAGAGGAAGACATAAACTGGTTATACTGTCCCATTTTAGAAAAAGAAATAGAACAAGCTATTAACCAACTCCCTAAGAAAAAATCCCCAGGACCAGATGGATTTACATATGAATTCTACCAAACATTTAAAGAACTATTAACTCCAATGCTATATAAACTATTTGAAAAAATAGAGACTGAAAGAGTCCTACCAAATTCCTTTTACAACACAGACATGGTACTGATACCTAAACTAGGTAGGCTGAAAACAGAGAAAGAAAATTATAGACCAATCTCTCTAATGAATATCGATGCTAAAATCTTAAATAAAATATTAGCAAAAAGATTACAAAATCATCCCCAGGATAATACACTATGACCAAGTAAGA
Organism: Sarcophilus harrisii; assembly: GCF_902635505.1. Classification (NCBI taxonomy): domain Eukaryota; kingdom Metazoa; phylum Chordata; class Mammalia; order Dasyuromorphia; family Dasyuridae; genus Sarcophilus; species Sarcophilus harrisii. The sequence continues at coordinate 241,928,519 of NC_045431.1, forward strand.
TTTATACCAGGAATGCAGGGCTGGTTCAATATTAGGAAAACTATTAGCATAATTGACTATATCAATAAACAAACTAACAAAAACCATATGATCATCTCAATAGATGCAGAAAAAGCATTTGATAAAATCCAACATCCATTCCTAATAAAAACACTTGAGAGTATAGGAATAAATGGACTTTTCCTTAAAATAGTCAGGAGCATATATGTAAAACAGTCAGTAAGCATCATATGCAATGGGGAAAAACTGGAACCTTTCCCAGTAAGATCTAGAGTGAACCAAGGTTGCCTATTATCACCATTATTATTCAATATTGTATTAGAAACACTAGCCTCGGCAATAAGACTTGAAAAAGAGATTAAAGGAATTGGAGTAGGCAATGAGGAAACCAAACTATCACTCTTTGCAGATGATATGATGGTATACTTAGAGAACCCCAGAGATTCTACTAAAAAGCTATTAGAAATAATTCATAACTTTAGCAAAGTTGCAGGATACAAAATAAATCCCCATAAATCCTCAGCATTTTTAAACAACAAAATCTGACAGCAAGACATACAAAAGAAATTCCATTCAAAATAACTGTTGATAGCATAAAATATTTGGGAATCTATCTACCAAAGGAAAGTCAGGAATTATATGAACAAAATTACAAAACAACTTTCCACACAAATAAAGTCAGACTTAAATAATTGGAAAAATATTAAGTGCTCTTGGATAGGCCGAGCAAATATAATAAAGATGACAATACTCCCTAAACTAATCTATTTATTTAGTGCTATACCAATCAGACTTCCAAGAAAATATTTTAATGATCTAGAAAAAATAACAACAAAATTCATATGGAATAATAAAAGGTCAAGAATCTCAAAAGAATTAATGAAAAAAAAATCAAATGAAGGTGGCCTAGCTGTACCTGATCTACAATTATATTATAAAGCAAAGACTTTATATTATAAAGTCACCAAAAACAATTGGTATTGGCTAAGAAATAGATTAGTTGATCAGTGGAACAGGTTAGGTTCACAAGACAGAATAATCAACTATAGCAATTTAGTGTTTCACAAACCCAAAGATCCTAACTTTTGGGATAAGAATTCATTATTTGACAAAAACTGCTGGGATAACTGGTAATTAGTATGGCAGAAATTAGGCATGGACCCATACTTAACAATGTATACCAAGATAAGATCAATATGGGTCTATGATTTAGGCATAAAGAATGAGATTATAAGAAAATTAGAGGAACATAGGATAGTTTATCTCTCAGACTTATGGAGGAGGAAGAAATCTGTGATGAAAGATGAACTAGAGACCATTACTGATCACAAAATTGACAATTTTGATTACATCAAATTAAAAAGCCTTTGTACAAACAAAACTAATGCAAACAAGATTAGAAGGGAAGCAACAAACTGGGAAAACATCTTCACAGTTAAAGGTTCTGGTAAAGGCTTCATTTCCAAAATATATAGACAACTGATTCTAATTTATAAGAAATCAAGCCATTCTCCAATTGATAAATGGTCAAAGGATATGAACAGACAATTTTCAGATGATGAAATTGAAACTATTACCACTCATATGAAAGAGTGTTCCAAATCATTATTGATCAGAGAAATGCAAATTAAGATAACTCTGAGATACCAATACACACCTGTCAGATTGGCTAAGATGACAGGAAAAAATAATGATGATTGTTGGAGGGGATGAGGGAAAACTGGGACACTGATACATTGTTGGTGAAGTTATGAGCGAATCCAACCATTCTGGAGAGCAATCTGGAATTATGCTCCAAAAGTTATCAAACTGTGCATACCCTTTGATCCAGCAGTGTCACTACTGGGCTTATACCCCAAAGAGATAGTAAAGAAGGGAAAGAGACCTGTATGTGCCAAAATGTTTGTGGCAGCCCTCTTTGTAGTGTCCAGAAACTGGAAAATGAATTGATGCCCATCAATTGGAGAATGGTTGGGTAAATTGTGGTATATGAATGTTATGGAATATTATTGTTCTGTAAGAAATGACCAGCAGAATGAATACAGAGAGGCTTGGAAAGACTTACATAAACTGATGCTAAGTGAAATGAGCAGAACCAGGAGATCATTATACACTTCAAAATGATACTTATGAGGATATATTCTGATGGAAGTGGATTTCTTTGACAAAGAGACCTCACTCAGTTTCAATTGATCAATGATGGACAGAAACAGCTACACTCAAAGAAAGAACACTGGGAAATGAATGTAAACTGTTTGCATTTTTGTTTTTCTTCCTGGGTTATTTCTACCTTCTGAATTCAATTCTCCCTGTGCAACAAGAGAACCGTTTGGTTCTGCACACATAGATTATATCTAGGATATACTGCGACATATTTAATATATATAGGATTGCTTGCCATCTAGGGGAGGGGGTAAAGGGAGAGAGGGGAAAAATTGGAACAAAAGTGAGTGCAAGGGGTAATGTTGTAAAAACTACCCTGGCATGGGTTCTGTCAATAAAAAGTTATTATAATAAAAAAAATAGAAAGCAAGCTTTGCCATAACTGAGCATCTTCCTTGATCAATTGTTTTTGTGTTCTCCTTTTGTATTGAATTTTCCTCTCTTCACCCTAGGTTTAAGCAGTGCAATCCTAGCTGATGAGAGGACATTCGGTGATTCACAGGTAACCTTTGAAAAGACCTTAACTCCTGTTATTGAGGAATTGTCTTGCTAGTTGCCCAAATAATAGGACTTAGGGAGGCCTTCTTCCTGAGCTACAAAGACCATCCCCAGGGTCAGAGATGAGCAGCAATTACACCTCACACCCACAGTTAGACTCCAGCTATGCCCAGGTGTAAGAAGGAACTACAATTCCAAAGTGAAGCCTCTTCCTGCTTGGGAGCAATGTTGGTTATTCAGAGACTCCCAGGGCATTTTTAAGGGCCTGCCATATGCCAGGTACTGCTCTTTACACTGCAGGTAGAGACACAGTGAAAACATTCCCTGTCCTCAAGGAACTCCCATTTTCATGAGGAGAATAATTCATCCACAGATGTGGAGAACTACATGAATGGGAGGGGTCTGTAATCATGTGGGGATCAAACAATGAGTCCTTCTGCAGGAGGTGTGTTGAGCTCTACCATCAATGGAAAAACGAATTTTAGAGGCAGAGGTGAAGATGGTATTGGAAACCATCCATGCAACAATACCGAGATGGAAGACAGGATTACTACTGGGGAAGGACTAGTAAGGCAGTTTATATAAAAGAGAAAGTGTATGTATGGGGAAAGCAGATAATGGAAATCAGCTTAGATATCTCAGACCTAAATCATGTTCTTAGCCCCTTGAGTCTTGGTTCTTCATGGCCAAGTATTTTTTCTTTACCCAACTCCTGAAATTCGAATTTAACAGACCATTGTAGGCAGTCTGGGCCTAATACTCTTTCTCTTGCGTTGAACAGGCTCTTGCCCCTTACTAAAAGTCATGTGTGCCCAAAGGCTGCTGGTTGTTCCCATGTCCTCCACACAGAGAGAGGGGGATATGTCAAAGACATGTGGCCACAGAGGAAGGGGAGGTTCCTCATCAATGAGACAAAGGAACTAGGAGAAAAACTCCTTTCTTTGAGTTGACTTCTTTCTTGGATACAGGCCATTTCCATTCTTCCTCAGATTTTATGGTCCAAGATGCCCCTAGGTAACAACCCCAAAGTGGCTCTGACCTTTCATGGCTCAGGTTCAGTCTGCTGAGCAGCTATTTTACATGGATAATGATGGATGAATTCTTTCTGAGCAACAGCTGCTACAGGTCCAGAGCCTCTAGGCAATACCTCCTCCTGTCCCTAGGCACCTCCTCCTCTGAACCCTAGTATTGTCCTGAGGGATGACTTCAGAGTAAAGAAGATCTGAGTTCAAATCTAGTTCCTAGATACCTACTAGCTGTATGTTCCCGGGGAAGCCACTGAACTTCCTTTTCCCTTCGATTATATAAAATATATAATATATTTATATTATAATAAGTATAATAAGAGCACCTTTCTTCCCAGGTTATTTAACAATCAAATGAAATAATCCCAGAAAAGAGTAGAGCACAGTGCCTGCCACATGTTAAGTGGTAAGCTTTTATTGTTTCGAAACAGGACCCAGCATCTCCCAACCTCTCCAACTCAGAAGGGCTACGTCATCCATCTCAGTAAAAATTGCTGGTCCTTCCCCATGAGAAAGATTTGGTTGTTGAAAGGCATAAAAGGGATAATATCACCTTGTGAAGTCAGTATCTTAATAAAATGATTTGTTTTTTTTTTAATCTGTAGACACTTGGACTATCAGGGATCCTCAAACTTTTTAAATAGGGCACCAGTTCACTGTCCCTCAGACTGTTGGAGGGCCAGACTATAGTAAAAACAAAAACTTTGTTTTGTGAGCCTTTAAATAAAGAAACTTCATAGCCCTGGGGGAGGGGGATAATCGTCCTCAGCTGCCGTATCTGGCCCGCGAGCCGTAGTTTGAGGATTCCTGCACTAGATGGGCATGAAGGCCCTTTTTAGATCTAAAATTAAACAAAAGTCTTTAGGTTTCTAACTGACAGCAGGGTAAACTCCTTGAGTTGTACATCAAAAGATAAAGATAAATGACATGCCGCAAGGGAGAGCGGATTAAAGAAGCAGCTCAGTGGGAAGGAGCCAGCAGGAGGCCTTCTGGGCTGGGTGGGAGCCAACTTCTTGGAAGAGAAGTACTACTTCATTGATCCAACACAGAAAAGCTGGGACGCATCAGGAACCAGATTCTGCTGCTGATACTTGAATGGCTTGGCCTGTGGAACCTTCTATAACTTGGGGGAGAGCGCCCCTCTCTGGTTGCACAGCCAATGGCCTCTCTCTGGTTTGAGATGGAAAAACCAAGGAGGAAAGCAGACCTATCTTGCTAGCTGTCAATCAGTTCCAATAAGTACCTATCATGTGCCAAGCATTGTATTAGATGCTAGGGGGACAAGAAGGAGAAAAATCAGTCTCTCATCTTGAGAAGTTCGGTGTCTAAAGAGCTTTGTACAGGATAAAAAAGTTTGACATGTAACAGGCAACATCAAAGACCAATTTCCAGGGACAAGCACAATCGGTGTCTTTTACATGAAAATGCAAACCATGTATCTAGAATTGTCATTACTAATGACAGATTGGGGTGTGATGTGACTCCAAAGAGCAAATCCAGGTAGGAAAAGGTAAAAATAGTAAGGATGCTATAGGAATGAGGTATGAGAGCTTGAATTGACACGGAAGAATTAGATGGGAAAAGAAGGGCTGGTGGTTCTAAAATCCTGTTCACACTGGGAATGGGTTAAAGACAGAAAAATACAAATATATACCTAGAGGGGTATAACATACTCCAAAATCTATAAAGAAAAAAAAGGGAAGAATAGATTATGGCTGAGTTTAGAAGGGTGTGTAGATTAAGGAGAGAGGGATTATCCACTTTGAGTCCAGACACAAAGCTCATGGGCCTGGATTGAAAAGAAGAGGAGAACAGAAAATTAGGGAAGCCTAACATTCTCTGACAAGGAGAATCAAGAACTTCTGGCACTATGACATCCACGAAAAGCTCGAACCAAGCATTTCATGCTTCATTGAAAGTGGTGAGGGATTTCATACACACGCACACACACACACACACACACACACACACATACACACACATAAATGTATATGTGTATATGTATATATACATATATGATAAATACTATGGGTAATATGCATTATATTATATAATATATACTACTATATAATTCACAACATCATGTAAAATGTTATTTTATAATATATGAGATAACATTATATATAATATTTTATACACTCCAGAATTATCTTCTCTTGACTTCATTTTCCTTTTTTTATACATTATTTAACTTAAAATTATTTCACTTGAAAACACTACAAGACAAAGCTAAAGTGGAGAGAGATTTGTTCACAGATGATTGTGTGCTCATACAGCCTGTGAAGCTGAGATACAATCAAATATGGATCAATTCTCTGCGGCTTGTGCTAATTCTGATTGAATAATCAACACCAAGAAAACACAGATACTCCCTCAGTCAGTACTACACCACCAACCTGTGGAAACAGGTGACTACAAAGAGATAAGTTTTGAATATTATGGACAAGTTCACTTATGAACAATATACTTGACAATATACTTTCCAGGGATGTCTACATTGATAATGGACTTGATGTATAAAATTGCCAGAGATAGCTCAGTGTTTGAAAGACTCTGAAGGAAAGTGGGAGAGAGGAAGAATTAGACTGAATAACAAATTGAAGGTCTCCAGAGCTGGTATACTGACCTCATTTTTAATGTTTATGATACCTGGACAGTCTACCAGCTCCATGACAGGAAACAGAATGGCTTCCATTGGAAATTTGGAAGATGCTGGCAGGACAAGGTGCTGGACACAGTTACTTTCTCAAACTAATTTTCTAAGCATTCAAGCTCTACTGCAACTAGAAAGTGATGTCACTTGTTGGTGGAATTGTGAATACATCCAGCCATTCTGGAGAGCGATTTGGAACTATGCTCAAAAAGCTATCAGATGATGCATACCCTTTGATCCAGCAATGTTTCTTTTTTTTTTTTTTTTTTGATGCAAAAATTTTATTTTATTTTATTTTTTTTCACTTTTTTCTGTTTATTTTTCCCTCTCCCATGATTTTTCCCTTTTGTTCTGATCTTTTTTTTTTTTATTTAATAGCCTTTTATTTACAGGATATATACATGGGTAACTTTACAGCATTAACAATTGCAAACCTCTTGTTCCAATTTTCACTTTCTTTTTCACCCCCCTCGAAATGGCAGGATGACTAGTAGATGTTAAATATATTAAAATATAACTTAGATACACAATAAGTATACATGACTAAAAATTATTTTGTTGTCAAAGAATCAGACTTGAATTATTGCACAATTAGCTTGTGAAGAAATAAAAAATGCAGGTGTGCATAAATATAGGATTGGGAATTCAATGTAATGGTTTTGTCATCCCCAGAGTTCTTTTCTGGTATACTAGTTCATTCATTACTGCCCATTAGAAATGATTTGGTTGATCTCGTTGCTGAGACTGGCCTTGATCCATCAGAACTGGTCATCATCTAGTATTGTTGTTGAAGATATAATGATCTCCTGTCCGCTTTCACTCAGCATCAGTTCGTGTAGTCTTCCAGGTTTTCTGAAATTATCTCAGTTGGTCATTTCAAGAAAGTAATATTCCATAAATTTCACATTTTTATACATGAACATCGTTTCCGATGCCACTACAAGTTTGGAAACATTGAAACTTCTTCCTTTTCTTTATCTTTTGGGATATAATCCCAGTAGTAACACTGATCCAGCAATGTTTCTACTGGGCTTATATCCCAAAGAGATTTTAAAGAAGGGAAAGGGACCTGTATGTGCACGAATGTTTGTGGCAGCCCTCTTTGTAGTGGCCAGAAACTGGAAACTGAGTGGATGTCCATCAGTTGGAGAATGGCTGAATAAATTGTGGTCTATGAATATTATGGAATATTATTGTTCTGTAAGAAAATGACCAAAGGATGATTTCTAGAAAAGCTCTGAGAGACTGACAGGAACTGATGCTGAGGAAAAGCAGGGTCAAGAGATCATTATATACTTCAACAACAATACTTATGATGACCAACTGATGGACGTGGCCTTCCAGCAATGAGATGAACCAAATCAGTTCCAATAAGCAGGAATGAACGAACCAAGCAGCCCAGCGAAAGAACTCTGGGAGATGACTAGGAACCACTACATAGAATTCCCAATCCCTCTATTTTTGTCCGCCTGCATTTTTTATTTCCTTGACAGGCTAATTGTACAATATTTCAGAGTCTGATTCTTCTTGTGCAGCAAAATAACTGTTTGGACACGTATCCATATATTGTATTTAACTTATACTTTAACATATTCAACATGTATTGGTCAACCTGCCATCTGGGGGAGGGGGTGGGGGGAAGGAGGGGAAAAGTTGGAACAAAAGGTTTGGCAATTGTCAAGGCTGAAAAATTACCCATGCATATATCTTGTCAATAAAAAGCTATAATAAAAAAAAGAAGAAAGAAAGAAAGTGATGTCAGGACTGCTGGTCTCCCATCTCGCCAGAAGAAAACTTGGTGACTGACAAACCAATCAAATCTTGGATAAGTCCTGAGTGGCTCTTGGCCAGGGGAAGCAACAAAGTGTTGTGTCTTCTCACCCTAGTCTTGTATACAAAATGTTTGCACAGCACTTTTTTTTGTAGTAACAAAGATCTGGAAACAAAGTAGATGTCCATGGATTGGCAAATGAATTGGGATACATAATAACAGCTAGATTTGAGCAGTGCTTTACAGTTTCCAAAGTGCATGAAAGATATATCTTATTTTACTTCTGAAAAATCTCTTCCAGTATCTTTTTCAGAGATGTTCTCTTCTCCGAGTCCCATCCATATATTAGCACACATCACCATGTCTGTCAAATACTGTAAGTCCCAACAAATTTCACAGTATTTTTAAATCCAGAGACACTCCCTTCTTTTCACCTCGGCCATACACAATCATGGTCACACCCACAAGCTCTCCATTATCCCCAACCATGTCAGTTCCTTGACGTTGCCGGAACAAGATTTCGAGTCCTACTACATGTGTGGGTTGTAAAAATTTATGAATACAGAGAAATGCAAGAGACAGTCCTTGCTCTCAACGAGCTCACATTCTAAAATGAGAAAAACAATGGGCACATCTATGCACAAATAGGAAATAGAACAAATAAATCGGAAACAGTCAACAAAGAGAAGGATCGGCACTAGGGGTGATTGGGAAAGATTTCTAGATTTGAAAAAATGCTGCTGTTCTTCAACTATTGTGACCTCTTATCATTCAATCTCTTCCTCTATTACACTCCTCATCCTGTTCTTCATCACTGACATGACCTGCATTTCCTCCCTCCTGCTCTGTACTTTCCCAGGCCATCACCCCTGCTCTCCTTTCACTTTCCTCCCTTCCCTATCTTGACCCTATATCCCACTAAAAAAACTCTACCATGTGCCGCTATTGGCATCTTGCTCCTCACCATTAATCACTTTTGTTCTCTTTTTGGAGTCAAAAATCTTCTGGAATCAAATCTGACCTCAGACACTTATTAACTATTTGATTCTGGACAGGCCACTTAACCCTGTTTGTTCCAATTCCTAATTTGTGAAATACGCTGAAGAAGGAAATGGCAAACCACTCCAGCATCTTTGCCAAGAAAATCCCAAATGAGATCACAAAGAGTCAAATGTTATTGAAAGCAACTAAACAACAAAAATCACCAATCATGACTTGCCAGTCCCTAATGCTGGAATATCTCCAATATCTGCCTTTTTTACTCCTACGGTTGGAGTATATTCTTCTGAATGGAGAACTAGGAAGTCAATGAATCATATATACTGAATGTATACACATTCATATTATCCAACCCCAAATGCATCTTTATTATGGCAAGCAATCCCTTTACTTTTTCCTCATGGACTCTCTATCCCACTCTTCATGAGACTTTCATATCTTTTTTCTCTCCTTAAACCTTCCATGTTTCCTTTATTCCCACCTTCTCAAATAAAAAAAAAAATCTAGGCCAGGGGGCAGCTAAGTGGCACAGTCAGGAAGACCTGAATTCAAATCTGGCCTCAGACACTTAATACTCCCTAGCTGTGTGACCTTGGGCAAGTCACTTAACCCCAATTGCCTCAGGGGAAAAAAATCTAGGCCATTAGTGAATTGTTTCCTCCAACATGAGTGATTTAACAACTTTATAATAATTCATAATATTATGAATAATCTCTTAATTGCTGAATCTGATGGTCTTTTTGCAGTTATAATCTTTTTCAAAATGTCCTTAAAATTTTACAATGCTAATCACCCTCTCCTACTGAATAGCTTTCCTCATGGTTTTTGTGACACTCTTCTCTCCTAGTTCCATTCCTACTGCTCCTTCCTAATCTCCTTTCCTGTGTCGTCATCTATATCAGGTCCCCTCATTGTACTTATTCCCCAAGGCTCTGGCCTGCACTCCCATTTTTTTGCTCTCCTCTCTCCATCACTTGGCGACCTTATAAAATGGGTTTGACTGTTTGGTTCTGCACACATATATTGTATCTAGGATATACTGTGACATATTCAACATGTATAGGACTGCTTGCCATCTGGGGGAGAGGGTGGAGGGAGGGAGGGGAAAAGTCGGAACAGAAGTGAGTGCAAGGGATAATGTTGTAAAAAGTTACCCTGGCATGGATTCTGTCAATAAAAAGTTATAATTATTTTTTAAAAAAAGATTATAAACTACAAAATAAAATAAAATGGGTTTGATTATCTTCTCTAAGCAGATAATTCTTTAATATTTAAATCCAGCCCAAGTCTCTCTCCTGGGCTTTAGACCCCAAACCAAGAGCCCAAACCAATCTAACTAGCTGTTGTCTAGCCATCTTCAACTAAACATGGCCAAAAGAAATGTCATTTTCTTTCTCCAAAAACTCTGCCCTTTTTGGAATGTCACCATTTCTATAAAGGGCATCTACTTCAATCACTCAGCTTTAGTACCAACTTTAGCACTAACCTCAGCTCCTTACTGTCCCTTACCCCATAACTGATTGTATAAACAATGATCAAATCTTGTCATTTCTACCTCTACAACATCATACATATATAGCTACAGATACATATACATGTCTTCCTTTCTCTTTATTTCTTTACAATTCTTTTTATTTCTCACTACACACTAATCTATATCCTCATCATGTCATGTCTCAGTCAATGTGATATGTCCTGTATTACCTGATCCCTCATTACCCTTCATATTCTCCCCCAATCCCATGTCACATTCTAAAACTACCCACAATTCCACTGTGGACTTTGAAATGTATATGTTCAGCAGGCAACAAACTGGCTTTCATCTGAAATCTTTTCCTTTTCTGCTTTTTCTGGATCTTCTGGATCTCACGGAGACTTGGCTCCCCTTTGGGGACACAGCCAACCCTTCCACTGTCTCTAATATTGATTATACATCACTCCAGACTCATTGAATCATCTTGGGGAGCTGAAATATCCCTTGATTTCCATAGTCCTATTTCTAGGCCATCCCTCTACCTCTATCCCCGTCAAATCCTACAGGAATCTTTTCCTGATCTCCCTTAAGTTGAGTGTCTTCCTTCTGTTGATTATTTCTAATTTATTCTGTATGTGGTTTGTTTGTACTTAGCTCTTTAGACAGGAAGTCCCTAAAAATGGCAGACTGGCTTTTCCCATTCTTTTCCCCCCAGCATCTAATACAAAGCCCGGCACATAGTAGGCACTTGAAGGTTCGTGGAATGACTCACAGCAGAGAAGCTACAAGTCTTTTCCTCCTGGTTTTTTTGACCTTAAGTCAGAGAGAGGGTATTGGACTTGCAGCCAGGTACCTCTGGGGGCGAGCCCTGTGTCACGCGATAGATGGAGCTAGAGACCAAGACATTCAAATGTCAGCAGCAGAATCTGGCTCCTTCTGATAAGTGCCAGATTTTCTGCAGACAACCAAGGAAGTAACCACACATAACTTCAGGGCCCAGAAGCCCCCCTGCTGGCTCCTTCCCACGGAATTGCTTGCACCTGGCCTTCAAGCAGTGCTCCCTAAAGGCCAGTCATTGATCTTTGCCTTTTGATGTACAACTAAAGGAGTCTACCCTGTTGTCAGGAATCTAATGGCTTTTGTTTAATTTCCCCACGTTCTCCAAAGACTCATTTGACTTGGAACTTTGTCGGCTATAATCTTAAAATGCTAAAAAAAAAAAAAAAGATATGTAAATGAGCTGAGTCCACAATGCCTTGCTGCCCCTGTTGTTGTAGTCCTCTGTCTTCAAACAGGTGCTCTCAGTACATTCATGTGAAGGGCACTTCCCTGTGGATCTCCTTTACATAAGATCATCAAGTTAGAGCTCGAACGGACCACTGTGCCCATCCAGTCCAATCTTCTAATTTCATAGATTAAAAAAACCCAAACCATTTTATTAAGACACTGACTTCACAAGGTGATATTATCCCTTTTCTCATCCCTTTCAACAATCAAATGAGTCACAGGGGGAAGGAGCAGCAATTTCTACTGAGATGGATGACTTAGCCCTTCCAAGTTGGAGAGATTGGGAGATGCTGGGTGCTGATTAGAAACAATATAAGCTGCCACTTAAATAACACTTAAGATGTGGTAGGCACTGGGTTCTGCACTTTCCCATGATTATCTCATTTGATCCTTTAATAATCTGGGAAGAAAGGTGCTCTTTTTATACATATTGGGAAACTGAGGCAAAGAGAGATTTGATGGCTTCCCCAGGATCACACAACTAGTAAGTATCTGGGGTCAGCTTTGAACTCAGGTCTTCTTCACTCTGAGCTCAACCCTCAGGACAATACTGGGCTCAGAGGAGGAGGAGTCTAGGGACAGGAGGAGGTGCTGTCACTGTGCTGACCGGAGGATCCAAACCTGCTGGAAGCTGCTGCTCAGAAAGAACTCGTCCATCATTATCCATGTGAAAGAGCTGCTCAGCAGACTGAAGCTGAGCCATGAAAGGTCAGAGCCATTTTGGGGTTGAGACCAGGGGCATCCTGGGCAAAGAAATCTGAGGAAGAATGGGGGTTGCCTGTCTCCAAGAAAGAAGGTAGCTCAAAGAAAGGAGTTTTTCTTCTAGCTCACTTGTCTCACTTATTGAGGGGGAACTTCTTCCTCCTCTGTGGCCATGTCTTTGACACATCCCCCTCCCTCAGTGTGGAGACCATGGGAAGAACCAGAAGTCTCTGGCCACACATAACTTCTGGCAAGAAACAAGAGTCTGTTCGGCCCAAGAGAATGGGTCAAGACTAGGCCCGTACCCACCCATGCTACCTAGGAGAGCCTGTTAAACTAGAATATGAGAAGTTGGCCATGAAGAGCCAACACTCAGGGAGCCAGAAAAATGATTTAGGTCAGAGAACTCCGTCCTGGTCTCCATTATCTGCGCCTGCCCCCAATACACACACTTTCTCTTTTATATGAAGTGCCTCACTAGGCCTTCCCTAATAGTAATCCCATCTTCTACCTCTGGGTTGTCGCATGGATGGCTAGGAAGCCATCTTCACCTCTGCCCCTTGGAATTCCTTCTTTGATTCATGGTGGAGCTCAAGCACCAGAAGAACCCATTGCTTGATTCCCCACATTACTACTGGCCCCCTCCCATTCATTAGTCCTTCTATATCTGTGAACGTGTTATTCTCCTTGTGAAAATGTGAGTTCCTTGAGGACAGGGATTGTTTTCAGGGTGTCTCTATCTACAGTACCTGGGATGTGGCAGGCCCATAATTTTGTGTAATGTGTACCAAGTATATGTGAACTAGAGAACCATCATCTCATCAATTCTACTGAATTAACACCCTGTTTCAGGTACCCTTCTCCAGAGTTCCAGCCCCTCTACAAAATGTGTTGAGAAATATGGTATAAAGTATTGGTCTAAGGCCAGTTTCTGTCAGACAGCTTTCTAGAGACAGGGACTGTTTTTTGTTTTTTTTTCTTTTTGCACGTAAATTCTAAGTGGTTAGCACAATGTCCAGTTCACAGTAGAGGCTTAATAAGGCCTGTTGATTGATTCTTTAATTAATTTGTCAGTTAGGCAGCACAATGAACACATAGAATGCTAGATTTGACCTGAGTTTGAGTACTGCCATTGCTAGTTCTTTAGCCTTCTCAGGATCAGTTTACCCTGGTAAAATGGGGATAACCCAAATCACACGACTATTGTGGGGATCAAACAAGATAACACATTAAAGCACTTTGAAAACTTTCAAGCAAAATAGAAATTCTAGAAAGTATTATTTGTAGTAATAATAGTAATTAACAAGAAGGAAAGTTTGTTGAGTAGAGAAATGCCATCTTCCTGGTACATCGCAGGAGCTCCATAAGTGTTTGCTAAATGCAATCACTGATATATTTGTGCTATCCAAATGATAAAATAGAAGCTCCTTGAGGGCAGAAAGTGCTCCATTTTTGTCTCTATGCCTCCACTGCCTGGCACGTGGTAGGCTACATAGCAAATGGTGGTTGAAATATAGACTGTTTGGACATGTATACTTATATTGTATTTAATTTATACTTTAACATATTTAACATGTATTGGTCAACCTGCCATCTGGGGGAGGGGATGGGGGGAAGGAGGAGAAAAATTGGAACAAAAGGTTTGGCAGTTGTCAATGCTGAAAAATTACCCATGCATATATCTTGTAAATAAAAAGCTATAAAAAAAAGAAAGAAAGAAATATATACTGTTGAACTATTAAGCAACAATCAGTTTGCACCCAAGATTTTGGGTTCCGTTCTCTCCACATTTTTCTTTCTCTCTTTGCTCTTCCAGGGCCCTCCAAGGATCAGCTTATTGGCTAATCACTCACAACAAGCCTAATTTTTCATCTTGTTTTTCTCTTAAGCCTTGAAATGAATGTCTCCTGAGAGACAGACCCTTGTGAGTACATTGTAATTCATAGACTTTTATGTAAGGACAGTCTCCTGACTGGTTGGGCCTAATTGATCCACGAATGTTGCCTGCTGCAGTTTTCCACTTTGCACTCATTTGGGATCCTATTTCTTTTTGCCCTGTTTGTGGACAGAACAGAAAGTAAATTGTCCAACCGGTCAGTCTAGTAGCATTTATTAAGCACCTACTCTGTGCCAGGCCAAATGCTACCAAAGACTGAAAAAGGCTTAAAGGCAGAAGGCTTTAAAGATTTAAAAAAAAAAAAAAAAAAAAAAAAAAAAGACTTAAAGATAGAAGTTTCTGGGGGAATGCAGCATTGAGAAAGTAGGTATGCAGAATTACTCTAAAGTCCTCCTAAGTGCTTCTCCCCATCACTCACCTTGCCCTGTACAGAGAAGTTTCTGCTGCGTGATGTAAGGTGCTACCATCAGTCCCATAAGGGCTGTCCGTGTCTCGGAGACTGTGACAGCTCCACCAGGACCTTCTGTTAGAACTATCTGGATTTCATTCCCAGCTAAAGAAACCAGAAATGCTATTTCCTGTGCCCTCGGCCAGGCCCATCAGATACCCCCCACTGAACATCCTCTCAACTGTCTTTAGTGATAAGAGCTGGCATTTATAGAGCACTTTAAGGTTTCCAAAGCTTTTTCCCATATCTTATCTCATTGGGCTTTCACAATAAGTCTGAGAGGAAGGTGCCATTGTTATCCCCATTTCGCTGATAAGAAAACTGAGCCTGAGGGTAATTAGTAAAACCATGTGGAGCCTGTGATCCTCTAGATATGCTGGATCCCAAGTACAGAGGGAAGTAAGGAGTCCCTGACCCATACCCCTGGTGGTCCTGGAGCGGCTACATTCCCAATACAATCCTTGAAGTCTAACTCTTTGAATGCCTCATTTTCTTCAAAGCTCAGGCAGATACCCCGCTCTAGGTGACTTTCAGCTGCTGCCACCTCTTTGTGACTCCCTCCCCATGCCTACCAAAGACATCTCATTTATTTTGGGCTTGCTGACATTCACTTCCCCTTCTGGAATGCAAGCTCCTTCAGGGCAGGGACCGTTTGTCGTTGTGCCATTCTTTCCAGTGGCTGGCACAGAACCTGGCACATCCTAGGTCTTTTGCAATGGACTGATTGATTAACTAACAGGGAAATCTTAGGTGATTACAGGCTGCCTTTCAAGTCCTCCTTACAGAAACAAGCTTATTTTGAGCCTGGATAAAACCATGTGGGCACATCCGTGTCAGTGCCATTCGAGCATTCCCAGCAGCCCAAGGTGGGGAATATTAGTAGATCTATTCATGTTCACAGGAAATTCACACCAAGAACAGTAGCAACCGGGAAGTGAATTCCTCTTCTGGATCATCTTCCTGATTCTGGGGCCTCCCTGGTTAGGGAATACATCCTGTGGGGAAAAGAAGCGATCTAGAAATTAAGCCAGTAATCTGTCCTTATTGGGTCTAGCTCTGGAATAGGCTCATGGATATGTATGATCACATTAGGCACATAAAGGTTTTTCTGTGTTCGGGTCCCATCCTTGGGGCTTTTTCTTTCTCTCTTTGTTCTTCCAGGGCCCTCCCAGGATCAGCTTATTGGCTAATCACTCACAACAAATTCAGAAGATGGTATGGATAAATGGCCATAAGGAACAGGGTCTCCCCTGTAGAAGTATAACCAAGGAAATCCTTTCTGCATCCACAAGAATGGATTCCCATTCCCAAGAATATAGTCTTAAAGGACATTGTTAATTTTAGAATTTCGAGCCAATCTGTTTCAAAAAAAAACAAAAAACCAACAATTGTACATGGGTTGTGAAGGTAAAATATACACTCACAGAAGGAAAGTTAAAGGTAAAGGTTGTATGGAAACCAGTTGGCAGAATAAGAGAAAAAAAGGTTTTAACCACTTGGGATGAGTTCTTTCTTATAGTTGAGCTCTGAAGTAGCACTGGATTTTTTAGCAGCCAAGGTAAAACATGCTGGAGCATGAAGCTGATTTTCAGAGGAAACAAAAATATCGGTATGTCCAGAGCAGCTAACTTCTCTTTGAATAGTCAATTCAATGTAACAAGCATTTGCAGTACAGGATGAATTGAATTCTCAGGGCTTGGTTGACTATATTTCCCTTCAGTCCTTTTAGAGGTATTCTTCACTCACCTTAGTGCCTAATAGGTTGAGTAACATGAATTTATAATGGACCAAGTCATCATGTTTTAGTGTCTTTCCCTAGTTCTGTTCAACTGCATGTGAATAAACTACAAGAGAAAAGAAGGCAGATGTCGGAAACAATCCAGGGCTGGTGTTTTGCAAGGCAAAAGTGGTGTGAATAACACAGAACAGTGTAGCCTTGAACTGGATAAATATGGGGGTAAGAGAAAGAAGGGAACAAAGAGGTCAGAGTTACGGCAATGACCTGAGAAAGTAGCGAGGGAGGGCAGGAAATGAAGGTCATACTGAAAATCAAGAACAGGTTGAGGAGGAATAAGACAGAAGTAGAGATGGAACAATAAGAAGTTATGATCATATAAAGGAACGTGAGAGCTCTCTCACATGGATCAAAAAATCATGGAACTAGAACACTTCTGGGTAATATTGACAAACAAGATGTAACTATCCCTGCATATAACTGAACTGGAGACAAGAAATGGGTCCTGGGATTTTAAAAGCCTGATCAGTTTGAAAGTAAAGGTGTTTGAGGAAACATCAAAGAAGGACAGGAACTGGGAAAAAGAGAAAAAAGACTAGGAAAGAAGTTAGAGGGAATCTACTCCAATGCCTTGTTTTTACAAAGGAGGAAACTGAGGTCTAGAGATGCTAAGTAAGTGACCCAAGAACATACAGAAGAGAAGTAATAAAGATGAGATTTTACTCTATAATGATTTTAATCCTCACACTAACGATGCACTCTCAAAAATACAGATAGATTTGTTGGTTTCCCAAGAGACTCTGGTGTCCGAAGTTATTTTCTTAGTAGAGGCTTTATTTACTTTTCTTTGTGTTTGTATTTCTTATTTGAGGACAGGATTAGCTTACTAGTCCAGGAAAATATAATCAAAAGGGAAATTATAAATTGCATCAGCACCTTGGCATCAGAAGTCTTATAATCATTTAAGTAGAATTTCCCAGAGATATTTTTTTTACAACTTCATGCAATATCTTAATTATTGAATAATACAAGACAGTATAAGGGAGGCATCTGCCAGAAGGCAACACTTCTTTATATAGCCAAGTGGAGGAAAGGAATCAATGTATTTCTCTTCATTTTAATTGATCTCCATTGGAGATGTGCTGTTTAACCTTTCAGATTATTAATTGGTTGGATTGCAGTGAATCAGGACCTGTCCAGTTAATTCCATCCTCTCAGTGGCCAGTGTCCACTCTCAATCAGGAGACATTGGATCTAACTTCAAAGCAAGAAAATATGGTGAAAACTTGACCTAAACTTGACTTCAGAAATATGGACCAAAGTCTTAAAGAAAACATTAAACTGTGCTTTCTGTTTCTGCCATGGCAGGAGGGAGCAAGGATGGAGTGATCTGTTCATCTTTACGGGCATTTTTTCTCAAAAACCGTGGTATCTTCATCCTGTATAGAGAGAAAACAACATTTCTCTCAGTAATTAAAGGCAAAACTTGCCCTAATCAGACGAAGAGTCTAGAACCTGAGGGAAGAAAAGTTTCCAGTTGCAAAGAAACGTATGTGATCAATCATGAATCATGAAGGAGATCTGTATGAACCAACACAATCAATTCAGCAAACAATAGATTACATATTAGTAGATCTTGCTATTAGTAGAGCACTTGCTATGAACAAGATTCCATAGATACCAAGACAAAAAAAAATAATAAAATTCCTGCCCCCAAGAAGGTGATATTATCTAAGTGGTAAAGGAATGAGATATACACAGATACGAATAAGTTTGTGTCTATACAAGGGCTGTCCTTTTATGGTACTGCCCTCTCGTATGCAAAAATGAGAAAGACAGTGATAAAACTGGTTATTTCTCATATTTTGGGCAGATGAGAATATATAAACTTGGAGGAAAAAGGAAAAACTGGCATCAAATGAGCTGTATTCTTGTCTTAAATTGAGTAAAGAGAGTTGAACACACATGTGCGCATACAAAAGTTTGACATAGAAATATATATAATCAACTGGAAAACAACTGATAATAATCACAATGTGCGTTGAAAGAAAGGAATGAAGTATACAAGCAAAGGAAATTTCCTGATCTTAGAGACAGAAATAAACAGGGAGGGAGGGGGAGTAAAAGCTAAGTAGATGTCTATCAATTAAGACATGACTGGCCAAACTGGTATATGAATACAATGGAATATTATTTCATTGTAAGCAATGATGAAAGAGATTACTTCTGAGAACTCTGGGTAGTATGACCAGATGCAAAGTGAAGTGAGTAGAAATAGGAAAACATTTTTAAATGTTTACATTTTAAAAAAATGTAAAGAACAAAACACTTTGAAAGAATTAAGAACTCTCAGCAGGGCAAGACCAAGCTTGTGTCTAAGGGAGGGAACATGGCACCCACCTCCTGACAGAGAGGTGAAGGGCACAAGGACAAAAGGAAAACAACATATTAAAGGGCAATGCCACTTGTTATTTTTCTTCACTAAGTTTCTTTATTGCAAGGATTTATTTTCTTTCTATTTTTAATGAGAGGAGTGGGGGTATGGGGCAGAGTAATGTTAAAGAAAAGAGGAGTGTGAAACTTTTTTTTGTAAAATGCACAGAAGGAAACAGGTAGAAGAAGGAAGAATGAATAAGAAGGACAGTTTTGTAAATAATATTGAATTTTAGATGTAGACATAAGCATATTGATATATACACATAGATATACATAGATCTGTAAAGAAGCCAATATGAAATGGACTTTCACAATTTTCTGTGTAATCCTATTTTTCAGTTCTGCTGTGTATATGGAAATGCTAATTTTTTCTCATGGGTTGTTTAAATTCAGAATAAAATATATTTAAAAAAAACAAAGCCCTAAAGCTTTTCTCTTTCTAGATCCCTTCCCTCAGTGATCTCACCCATAGCCATGAGATCTACTGTCATTGCTCTGCATCCACTGTCATTCCCATGCAGTGAACTCCAAATCTATATTTTACCTTTAATCTCTCCTTAGATTTCTATTCCAAATATTTCCAGCGCTTCCCTGACTATCCCCACCTGAATGTCATGTTGATGCCCCTAAACTAACATGTCTAAAACTGCTTATTTTCACAAAATTCCCAGTGTTCACCAAATGTTCTATTTATCTTCATATAGAAGGACCACTGATCTTCTCAATTCCCCAGGTGCATAACCTTTGCCTCTTTGTTCCCTAGATGTTCAGTTAGCAAGTCTTCTCTTTCTCCAGTGCAGCCTCCCTGGTTCTTACGCTCATCTTTTCCAAATTAGATTCCCAACTGTTTCTACTCTCCCCCCCCCCCATTTCCTTCTCTCTCCCATCCATCTGCCACATCATTAATCTGTTATGCAAGACAATGCTTAGGTCATTTCATCTCATCAAAAATCTTCTGTGGCTCACAATTGTTTAGCAAATATAGTCAAAATTCCTGATCCTGGATTCACTGACTTCCATAACTGCTTCAATCTCCTTGTTCACCTTGTCTCTCCCTGCTTCTATTGAGTGAGCCCATATGTAGCCAGACTGAACAAATGTCCATCCTCCATTCTCACATTTCACTCACCATCTTCCTTTCCTTCAAATTTAGGTGCCACTTTCTCAATGAAGTCTTCTCTGATTCTCCCAGGGGGAGGAGAAGAGAGTGAGCTCTCCTACTTTAAATTTTTGTCACATCCCTTCTTTGCAACTACCTCCTTCTGCTTTGTGTCATAATTATCTTTATACTTCTAGTGTTTTATACTAATTTTATTGATTATTGGAAGTATTTTCTCCTTCATTATCTCCTGAAGAACAAGATGTGTTTTCTAGCTCTCTTTGCCTCCTCAGCATATATCACAGTATGTCGCACAAAGTAGATACTTAATAATATTTGTATATTTTAAGTTATTAACATAATTGAAGAGTATAGATAAGAGAGAACGGAGGTGATGCATATAGAATATATCTAGATCTTCAAGTTCTTGATGCATCACACTAATTATTATTGTAACTGTTAGCAAAGGAAAGATATTATGAGAACCTAGATAGAACATTGGATAGAACAGCAGATCTAGAGTCAGGAACAGCTGAGTTCAAATGTAACTTCAGACACTAATTAGTTGTCTAATGGTCTAA
The DNA here is from genome assembly GCF_902635505.1 of Sarcophilus harrisii. Classification (NCBI taxonomy): domain Eukaryota; kingdom Metazoa; phylum Chordata; class Mammalia; order Dasyuromorphia; family Dasyuridae; genus Sarcophilus; species Sarcophilus harrisii. Next base: position 241,949,287 of record NC_045431.1, read on the forward strand.
TGTCTAATGTCTAAGTGGTAAAGGAATGAGGCCTCTATCTGCCTCAGTTTCCTCAACTGTAAAATGGTGATAATAATACCACTTACTTGTAAGCTGCAAATAAGATATTTGGAAAGTGCTTAGCCCAGTACCTGGTACATTGTAGGCACTTAATAAATGCTTTTCTCCTGTCTTCCTATTTAAATGTCTTATTTTTAAAATAAAGGTGTAAGAAGAAGACACTTGGGGCTTGATTATTGGATTTAGGTTTGTTATGAACCTATTGAGGCAACCAAAGATTTTTTTTTACAAATATTGATGTATTCTGAGCCAGAAGAGGCCTGAGGAACAACCCAAAAGACCCAGTCCCCATCTTTAGTCTTCCCAAAAAGTTACACCTTGATAGGTGTCAGGAGCTGACCTGTTCTCCGTCTCCTGAATGGTCTCCAGAAATGGAAGTCCACGAGTCTCAGTCAGGAAGTAGACAGAAATTGCAGAAAGGATAGGTACAATCCCAAACAACAAGGGCTTCAGAATCGAGACATAGTTGCTGATGATGAAGACAACGGGAGCCAGAAGTGAACCAAAGCGAATACTGAATATCCCAGCACTCATGCCTATTTGTCTGCAAGCAAATCAAATTAGAACAGATGTTAGAAAGTAAGCCCTTTAAGAGTACAGGGGCTGTGCTGCTTTTTTCTTTCCCCAGAATCTGACACAGTGTTTTTCACATAGTTGTCTGCAAATAAAATGAATAGATCTTAAACTTTACCTGTTCAAATGTATATGTTCAGCAAAGAGCGGGTAAACATCTGATTCATCTGAGTACCAAAAACTGCTTGTTTATAAAGCAACAGTCATGAAAATTCTACAAACTAGATCACAGATCCAGACCAAGTGACCTCTTCATTGTCCAGAGGAAGAAACTTTCCAAAATGGAAATTATACTCTAATGGAAGTGAACTTATCCACAACATTTAAAACTTCTCCATTTGCTGTAAGCAATGACTCTACATGTAGAAGGTGTGGTGCTGGCTGGTGGAGAACCTCTGTTCCTCGGTGTTACAAGTTTCGCCAAAATTAGCACAAATAGCAGAGAACCAATCCTATTCTGGTATATCTCTGCCTTAAAGGCTTCACTGAACACACAATCATCTACGAACAAAACAGCATGCACCACATCTCCCTGCACTTTAGTCTTAGCTCTTAGAATATTCAAGATTAAATCTTTTACCATCAGTGTGGTAGCTTACCTTGATGCCATGTTCATCTTCAATGAAAGCATCTGACAACATTATTAATTGAGTGAAACTGCTGGTAAGGATGAATGATCAGCACTCTGGACAGTGGAGCTGGGATGAGAGGTTCCTTGACAATAGTCTTCTACTTTTCTTTCTCTGTATGCTTTCCAATCTCCTTTTTCATCTTTTTCTACTTTTTCCCAATCTCACAGTATGTCTTATTCCATGCCATGATTTTAAAATAGTTTTTCTTAATTGCTTCACCTAAATTTTAAATTTCTAGGCTTGTATCTCCAAATTTTAGGAGAAAGTCAAATCAATGACTGCGCTAACAAAAATCTAAACAGAAAAGGTAACTATTTTATGATTGTATTGCTCAGTACAGAATGACTATGGCTTTCGGGCCCTCCCATCTGGCCTGCCCCATTATGCATCTTTGACATAGGCAACTTAAGTAAATCAGTTAGGCATGCTAGTCCCAGAACAGACATGATATATGTTATTTGTTTTGTACAACTCAGTTCTTTTATTATCCTCCTTCAGTGCAAAATAAATAGAAAGGAAATTCCCTGAAGGCAAGAAATATTTTATTTCTGTGTTTGCATTTTCATTCCCTAGTACAGTGCCTGGCACATAGTAAATACTTATTAAGTTGAATTGAAATAAATTTCATCTCCATGGGCTGTATTTCCAAATCAATGACTTATCATCACTTTATCTGCCTGAGTTCATGATATGAGCAGTTTACCATAGTTAACTTTCTGTATTCTGGTCACAGCATCTTTCCTGAACTCTTCTTACCTGATTTCAGTTGGGTAGAGTTCTGGTGTATAGAGGTAGAGGCAGGACATGGCCCCTCCCAAGGCACCTTTTCCGAGCATACTGAGTATCATCTGAAAGACGGGCATATCTGAGGACGAACGATGGTCAAATCAGCAGTTTATTCAAGATTAGTGGGAGGCTCTGTTTCTCAAGAATGAAGGAAAGGAAGGAAGGAGAGATGATGGAAGGAGGGAATGAAAGAAGAGAGGGGAAAAGAGAGAAGAAGCAAAGAAAGGACAGAAGAAACAAAGGGAGAATGGAGGGAAGGATAGAAAAAAGAGAGAGGAAAGAAAGGAAATAGACATTTATCAACTGCCTTCGTGGCAGGAAACGTATCAAGTGCTTTATATAATCTCACTTGATATACAGGAATCTCATATCTTCACAACTACAGAAGCAAGGGCTATTATTGTCCCCATTGAGGAAATTGGGACAGAGATTAAATAACTTGCCTACAGGGACACAACTAGCAACTGACAGGGACTAGATTTAAACTCAGGTATTCTTGACTACAGGCCCAGTATTCGATACACAGTGCACATTTAGGGTTAGGGTTAGTCCCCCAGGCTTCTATTTTCATTTATTTGCATTGCTTTTCAGAACAGAGAATTCTCAAGCTATGAAAAGTTCCTGGAACTAGTTGCTGTTTATTATTGACTATTTTTATTAATAAGTCCTGTTCTATTTAGAAAGCAGGACTCCACATGCACCCCTCAGTACTCATTGTACAGCCAGTTAATGAGTCACTTAATATCTTCCTGTAGCCTTCTCCAAGGGATTGTCTTTCTCCCCAGTTCCTCACCATGGTGAATTTAATCAAACATCTTGCCTTGCCTAGAATGTTTTGTCAATTGATACGTAGGTAGAAGAATAAGTAGCTCCTGACTGTAGAGAAAATATTAAGAAAATATTAAGTATCTCATTTTATATGTCCCATATATTATAGGCATTTAATAAAAATTGGGTTATTTTCATCAAAGTTTCTCACCTTCAGAGAGACCTGAAGAGTCTTACATGAACTAATGCTAAGTGAAATCAGCAGAACCAGGAGATCATTGTACACAACAACAAGACTACACAATGATCAATTCTGATGGACGTGGGTCTCTTCAACAATGAGAGGATTCAAACCATTTCCAATTGTTCAGTAATGAAGAGAGCCATGTACATCCAGAGAGAGGACTGTGGGAACTGAGTGTGGAACACAACATAGCATTTTCACTCTTTCTGTTGTTGTTTGCTTGCATTGTGTTTTCTTTCTCGGGTTTTTTTTTCCTTCTTGATCCAATTTTTCTTGTGCATCAAGATAACTGTATAAATATGCATACACATATTGTATTTAACATATACTTTAACATATTTAACATGTATGGGACCATCTGCCATCTAGGGGAGGGATGGGGAGAAGGAGGGGAAAACTTGGAACAGAAGGTGTTGCAAGGGTCAGTGTTGAAAAATTACGTGGGCATATGTTTTGTAAATAAAAAGCTTTAAATTAAAAAAAGAAAGAAAAAGCACTCTTTCAGTAGCAGAAGATTATTAAAGAAAAATAAAGTTTCTCACCTTGAGGAATAAATATATTAATGATGATCATGAGTCCAGGAAAAAATGTTAAGAAAAACAAGGTAACACGGCGTCCCAGGTAAGACATGCTGATGGATGCCAGTAGTTTTCCTGGAAAATCTACAAGTGCAAATATCACTTGGACCCAGTAAATGCTGAAACCAAATTTCTGCAAGTCCAAACCCAGTCCATAAAAAGAGAAGCCACATGCGAACCTGGAAGTAGAAACATTTATTATAGGCTACACTCTGGTACATATTTTAATTTTTCATTTCAAGCCAATGAAATGACTCTTTAGCTATGAAATGAGAATGGTCTTGAATCATAATCCCGGAATCTCAAATATCTCCTTTTTCCCCTATCGTCAAAGTTCTGAACCCCAGTTTTTTCAGATCCATCCATCTGCAGAATAATAGCTTTTAGGATCTAAATTGTAGAGTGATTTCTTGCAGTGCTTTTGGAGTTTCTTGAATATTTTGGGTACATACAGCTGGCTAAAAACAGGGACCACTCACCACTCAAGCATGATACAGAATGTTGTCAGACGTATTCCTGGGGTCCGGAAAAGGTCTGTGAGAAAAGGGGAAGTCTTCATGGCCTCAAGATCCTCCTGAATATAAGACATCACCACCTACCCAGGGCAGAGGAAGGAGATATTTGCTTAAATTAGGGGTTTTTGAAAGAGATGAGGGATGGGAAGGGTAGATCAGTGCTCTTAAATCAGCTTTCCTGGCAGAGATACTGTCATTGTACAAAGCTATGGTAACTGTCAAAATACCAAGCCCTGCCTACAACCATCTGGCAAATCAAACTATGTCCTCCTCATGCTGTCAGCTCACCCAAGATTCAGCCATCCTATAAGTCACTGAAGGCACCATGGATTTGGAAGGTTCCTCTTAGACTTTCCAGGCCAAATGCTGCATTTCACCATGGAGTGAAGTAGAATAAGTGATTTGTTCAATGTCACAAAGGTGGTAAGTAGTAAGTAGCAGGGGACTTCACTCCTGAGTTCTCTGGCCAGAGACCTTCCCACTATCCTACACTGGGGGCCACACCTCTGCTTAGCTTCTTCCTCCATAGCCACATCACAGTCTCAATCAACACTATTCAAGGATGGTTCTTTCTACACTTTGAAAATAGCAACGCTTGCTTCCTGTTATAACCTAGAAGGCTCTAGGCTAAAAGGAAAGCCTCAATTGTCCCCTGGAAAGGTTTCCAGTTTTGCACCCTAGTTACTTGACATCTTAATGTCAGAGGGCAACTTTCCAAATCTTGTACCCTTAGGGCCAGTTTCTTCAACCTCTTCAAGGTCTCTTCAACCACTGTACTCTAGGGTCAGATGGAAGCCTAGAATCCCACCTTCACACCATCAACTAAAGCAGAAAACAAAATCAAATGGTAAAACCTGCCAAAATAATTTAAGATTTATGGTCCAGAATTCTGAACTCTCAACTGAGTATCTGGACAAAGAGATCATCAGTTCCATTTCCACTGTGCATACCCTTTGATCCAACAGGACTAGTACTGAGTCTGCATCCCAAAGAGATCACAAAAGAAGGAAAAGGATTCACATAGGCAAAATTGTTTGTAGCAGCCTTTCTGTGGTGGCAAGGAGCTGGAAATGGAGAAAATGTCCATTAGGGAGTGGCTGAATGAGATATAGTATATGAATACATAGTATGGTATATGGAATACTGTTGTTCTATAAGAAATGATGAGCAGGCTGATTTTATAAAAGCCTAGAAAGACAAAAATTGATGCTGAGTGAAGGGAGCAGAACCAGGAAAATGTTGTACACAGTAACAACAAGATTATGTGATGATCAACCATGATAGATTTAGCTGTTTTCAGCAAATTGGTAATTCAAGACAATCCAAAAGACTTTGAATAAAAAATTCCATCCATATCCAGAGACTTAGATGTGGTTGAGACATACTGTTTTCACATTTTCTGTTGTTGTTTGTTGCTGCTGTTATTGTTCTGGTTTTTCTTTCCCAAAAAACTCATTTGAAAATATGTAAATAAAAATTTATGAAATAAAAATAAAGAAATCCAGATCCAAATTTTGGCACAACTCATAAGCTCAATGTACAATTTCTTTGGCCACCAACCAATTGATGGGGATCTGTCTTATTTACAATATAAATTTTGTATAAATCTTAGACATTAGACATCCTTCTCACAAAATCTACTGCAAAGATTTCCTCCCAGCTAACTGCTTCTTTTCAATATCTGCAATAATTTTATTTATGCAAAAAGTTTCCATTTTTTACATAATTTAAAATGATTCATTTTATGGATATATTCACATCTCTCCATTGTTCAGTTAAAAAATTTCCCCTGATATGAACTGGTCTCCAACTCAAAAGTCTCACTTAGAAGAATTCAAAAGAAAAAAATCTTAAAAGAGAGTTAGAAAAAAGTGGGGAAATGAAATGATAGATTTACAAAAGGGTTTGGGAAAGGAAACACAGAAATTGTTTGAAAAAAAACAACTCCTTAAAAAATACATTTGGTGAAATGGAAAAAATATATACTGAAGAAAACTATTTCTTAAAAAATAGATTTGGCAAAATAGAAAAAGAAAACAACTTCTCGAAAATAGAATTGGTGAAATGAAAAAAGAGAACAACAATTTTCTCCCTAAGAGAGTCCATTGCTAAGCATATTATCTTAAGAAGTCAAAACAAAGAATTGTTCTTTATACATCAAAATATTCATTGTAGAATATTTTGTAGAAGAAAACTGGAAACAAAGTAGATGTCCATTGACTGACTGGTGACTAAACCAATTGTGGAATATGAAGAATACAGATCATTTTTGCTACAGAATGTTTATTAGCTATATCCTCAACTCTCTTTTGTATAATCTTTAAGATTATAAACCTCCTCCAACCCTTTGTAGAAATAGTTGGCATGGAAATACTAAATTAATAACTCCCCTAGAAAAGGATTTTGAGAAGATAGTGAGTTAGCTATTAAAAAAAACTTTCAATTTTCCAAATTTCGTCCCCACCCCCACAAAAAACGCCATCCCAGAACATCATATCAGAGACAATGCACAGTAGTAGAAATAAACAAAAATCAGATAAATCAGTTGTCATCCTAAAATAATCCAAGACACTGGAAAAGACCAGACCTCTAAGTCTGGGTAAGGTTCCTACTGATTGAATTGCAAATACCTTCAGGCTATTTCTGTGAAATCTATAAAGAATAAACTCTGGGGGCAGCAAGGTTGGGAGGCAACATCAATCTCAGGCGCTTTCACCTCAGAGATAGTGTTAGAGTCAGAAGGCTGAATAGGAGAGGATTAAAGGAACTTCTACTTTTGAGGGATACCAATCACAGCTATACTGACCAGAGATGCTCCAAACTGAGGCTTTGTGGAAAAGGATATAACACACAGCTGGCAAATGCAGTAACAGAGGGGCAGAAACTCTGCTGGCTTGTGAACACTTGCAGGAGACCAGAATCCCTGGTTTAAGTTCCAGGGCAGAAGATAGCTATAGTTTGCAATTATTCTAGGAACCCCAAAAAGCAATTTTTATTTTGTTTTTAGTATGATGAAGTTATATAATTCCCCCACATTCAAGTGCTTTTTCCTGTTATTTTCTGAGTTCATTTCTGTCCAAATTTAGGCTCTCTTTTCTACCATTAAGCCACTGCTAGGATCCTTAACCACACTGTTGGGCAAATGATCTTGTTGCTAAAAACAAAATAAAAATTAATTTAAAAAAAGGAAAAAGAACTAAAGCATAGATAGTTACTATGAGGATAGAGAAGATCAAGGTTCATATTCAGAGGAATATAATGGAACCAGAAGAGCTACTCTTCTTTTTTTTCAATGAGAAATGTCAAAAAAAATCAAATAAGGGGGACTGAGAAAAAAGAGAAAAAAAGAGCAATCCAAGAAAATCAAGAAAAGAAGGTTTAACTAACTTGAAGTAGAGAATCAAACAATGAAGGAAAAAAAGAATTTTTTTGAAAACTAGAATTGGGCAAGTGGAAGCTAATGATGTTCTAAGGCACCTAAAAATAATAAAGCAACTTCAAAAGAATGAAAAATAGAAGAAGATGTGAAACATCTCCAAAACAATTGATTTGGAGTACAGATGAGGAAGAACTAATATGAAAATAGTCAGACTACCTGAAAATTATAATGAAAAAGTAATCTTGATACTATATTACAAAAGAATTAAGGAAAATAGGTTTTAAGTTCTAGAACAAGAAGGCAAAGCAGAAATAGAAAATAAAAATCATCAATCACCACTTGAAAGAGATCCCAGAAGGAAAACTTATAGGAACACAATTGCCAGTTGCAATATTCCCAGGTCAAGTACAAAATATTGCAAGCAAAAAGAAAAAAACTAATTTAAATATTATAGAGCTATAGAAAGGATTACACAAAACCTAGCAGCTACTACAATATAGGACCATAGGTCTTAGAATATCATATTTCATGGAGTAAAAGGACTAGTGATAGGATTCTGATTGTTGCCCCGAGAAGTCCACCTCAAGCCTCACTCAGGCTGAGTCCTAAAGATATCATTAATCATGGATCTCACTAAAACAATGACTAGTCCAACATATTCTATGACCACATCATCAGGTTATCACATGATGGTTACCACAAAACATAACACAGATATCAGCCAATAAAAAAGGTAGCAGCAAGATGCCGAAAAGGACATTGGAGCACAAACCTAAATAAATCTTTCCCCTAACATGGTACTGGTGCAGTTCCACTTCTTTGTTGTCTTTGAGTGAACTTATGCATTACCATACATTAATATCCCCCTAGATGGGCTTTTCTCTATGCATAGTTCTCTTGAGATTTTATGACCTCCCCATATTAGCAAAGTTCTCTAACGTCAACATTTACATGTCATGTGATGTAATCAGTACCATTTACTCTTCCTTCCCTTGCTTTGATGGGCTGCTGACTCCTTCAGGAAGCTTGGTCCATCCACTGAGTGTGTAAATCCCATTAAAATGCCTTTACTTTGGTTGGAGACCATCTGAGCCTGAATTCTTGCAGAGGCAACACTGTGACACATACCTGATGCCTCAAACTGGGATTATAATCAAAAGTAACTTACCCAGCAAAGTTAAGTATAATTCTGAATGAAAAAAAAAAATAGACATTTACTGAACTGAAAGACTTTCAGGTATTTCTAATAAAAATAAAAGAACTTAATGAAAAATTCAGCATATAAGATTCAGAAGAAATATAAGGTAAGCATTAAAGACCAATTATAATAGACTCAATAAAGTCAAATTGTTTACTTTTCATAAGTGAAAATGTATTCAGTATTCCTATGGTTGTTATCATTATTTGGGTAGTTTGAAAAAAAGGTTTGAGATGAGCTATATATGGCGAGGTAATGTTTTGTAAACTGTGTAGGGAGAGCTAAAAAAGAAGTACTTATCCCATATAAATGATTATAAAAGGAATAAATGATATAGAAGAAGCTATTAGAGGGGAGATTGTGTAGTAAAAGTAAAGCTGGAACTTTGTTCTCATCGGGATTGAGTTGAACTACGAACAATATATACATTCTGAATACTTGTGAACTAGAATATATCTTTATTCTAATTCAGAAGTAAATACATGAGTAAAGATATAGTGAAAGGAGAGAATAAGAGAGGGATTCTTAGAGGGGCTGGTAGATTAAAGAATAGGAGAGAAAAATAGCAGGTACAAGTAGGAAAGTAAGGATAGATAGGGTAAATAGGATGAGAAGGTTAGTGAGGAAAATTGGAAAGGAAGAAACTACATAAGAAATAATTGTAGCTTAAGATGAGAATGAGATGAATTTTCCTTTAAACTAGAAATGGATAGCAGAGTAAAAATTTGCTTTCAATAATATGTTGCTTTCAGGAAATACGATGAAAAGAAGAGGTACCCACAAAGATAAAATGAAGGGTAAAAGTAGAATTTATTACATTTTTAAAATACCATGATCTCAGAAAAAGTTAAAGCTAAAATAGACTATCAAAAGAGAAAAATACAGAAATTATTTTGCATCAACGATCATTCAATAGTATTTTAGACCATTTAAAATAACTAATGTAAAATACCTGAGGATATACCTGGAAAAAAACCAGATCCAGGAACTATTTGAACATAAATGTAAAACACTTTTTATACGAATGAAGTCAGATCTAAAAATTTGAAATAATATTTGGATAATGCCTATGTAATAGGTAAAGCCAATAAAATTTTTAAATAGCAATTTTACCTAACCTATTTATTCAAAGCCATTCCAAATTAAATTACTAAAAATAATCTATTGAGTTAGAAAAAATAATAGCAAAGATCATTTGGAAGAATAAAAGGTCACGAATTTCAAAGAATATTCAGCAGTATTAAACCTTAAGTTATATTATAGGGGAGAGCATTGTTGAAATATAAAATAGATAATTTTGTTTACTTTAAGTTAAAATCTTCTTGTATAAATAAAACCAATGTAGCCTAGAATAAACAGAATGCAGAAAATGGGGAGGGGGGGAAGACTCTCAGAGACCCTCTCAGATGATGTTGGAATATTACTGTGATGTACAAAATGATGAGCTGATTAATTTAATACATGGAAAGACTTGGACCTATGAAAGCAGATGCTATCAATCCTCAGAAAAGGCAATCACATAGTAGAATCTTACTTATGTGTATAGAGGTGTATGTTCACAGATATTTATGTAGATATATGTACCCACGTACATAGCAGAGAACAAAAGAAAACCTACAAGGAAGCAAATTAAAAACTTTAGCTTTGAAAACAATGTGTAGTATTTATTATATAGATTTTCTTGAAATAGAAATCTGTTCTTTTATATTGAATCCCTCGGGTTCTGCTGTATATGTGTCAATGTTCTTTTTTTTTTTTTTTCTTTTCTCATTTTGAATTTAAGTTTAAAATGAATTTTTAAAATGTACAAGAAAAATAGAATATAAAAAGCCAACTCCCCTGAGACTGGATACTCTTGTGAATAAGGTTGGGGGTACAATGAAGATTTCCCTTAGCCTTACTTCTGGAGTGAGCTTTCTCCCCTTCTCTTTGTGCCCATTTATCCATGCTACCTTCTGAAGACTCTTCACGGCCAGAGGAAGTTTATTATGGGTAGCAAGCCAGCAGACAGATTCTTGGAGAAACCTGATACAGAAATGAGAGAAAGGAAAAACTCTAAGGATGAAACCCAAAGGGAGCAAGGCAGCCTTGTCCTGGGGTCATCTCGGGCTACCAAAGGGCCAGTTCCCAGAATGCAGGCAGCATCGGTGGCTAGACTGTTACTTTCCAGATGGTTTCCTCACCCCAAAGAATAATGTGCTTAGAGGAGGCAGACTCCAGAATAAAGGAGTCCCTCTACCAAGGGAAGTCGATTGCTACTTGTTCCTGATGCCTTCTATTGACAAAGAAATGCTTAGAACACAAGAGAATGAGTTCTTGTCTCCACCTTGGTTTCTTTGGAATGTCTCCAAGCCACTTTGGACTCTTTTGGACTAGGAAAAAAGCTGGGCTTTTCAAGGAAACTTGGAAGTTAGCTCCTAGTTCCTCAATGAATCCCTATTAATTTATCTCAAGCTGTGGCAGAGAATTCAAAGCTCATATTGGTCTAATCAGTCAAAGTTGGACAACATAATGTGACTCCAACATAATGATGTCATTTTAGTTCTTTTCAAGAAGGTACAACAACAATCAATCAACGGGAGCTTTTGGGATTCATCATGACTCAATGACTATACTAGACACTGGGAAGAAAAAGATGAAAGCAAAAAGATGTACCTACCCTTATGAAGTTCACATCTTATCACAAGAGGTAATTATCTGTGTGCATGTGTGCATATACATTCACATACACACATACACAATTGACTGATATATATTTGCTACATATATGTGTATATATGTAATGTTCAGGCTAGCTTTCCGGAGGTCCTTTGGACGGGCCTTGGTCTCAGCAGGATAGACACCATGAGAATGGTCAAGAATAGAGTCTAGAATCTTTATTCAGGCCTAGTCTTGATCTTAGTGCAGGAGGCAGGAGGGCCACCAGGAGGCTGGTCAAAGACAGAATGTCTCTCTTCCAGTCCTTCTTAGCCCTTATATCCCTTATTGTAATTACATCATTACAGCACACTGATTATGTGTGAACTAGAGAACCATGACATCATCATGTTGAGCACTAAGTATATATGGGAACTAGAGAACCATGACATCACCGTGCTGAGTACTAAGTATATATGGGAACTAGAGAACCATGACATCTCCATGCTAATAGTAAGTATATATGTGTCCAGAGATTGTCCCACAAGTATAACAGTTCAAGGTTCCCAAGAGATCAAAGGATACAAGTTAATGACCCCTTATCACCCTTTAGAGATGGGCCCCAGCCTACCCAAAGAATCACATGATCTACCAAAAAATGATTCAAGGCTAAAGGCTATTCAAGCCAAAGAAAAAAATCAGTGGGAGCATTGGCTGGGCCTGATCTGGGATACATTAGCTATTCATTGATTCTTACCTAGGAATAGAATCCAGATAGGTCTGACCCAACAAGCCCGGGGAGCTCTCATGGCCCCACAGGAATGACTTTGGCCTAATGCCAGCCTCCCACATTACAAAGCAAAAGCTTCTCAGCACTCTACAAGATGAGGAAGGAGTTGCAGAGCAGCCTTTCTCAAGGTCACTTTCCTCCCACAACCTCCTACTTGGCAGCCTCTATTCCTTTACCCCCTCGGCTCTGGAATAATTGTCTCTACTCTCTTTACATACAGGCTACCAAAAAGAATGATCCCAAATGAGATTAATGTGGAAAACTGCAGCCAGCGCCATTCTCGGACCAGGTACGCCCATCCAGGCAGGAGGATCTGTCCAGCACTGAAGGAAAAGGTGATACCGTTGTGCACAATCATTCTATTCTTGAGAGGGGCCCACTCTAAGGCTTAATGGAAAAGGAGGGAAAAAAAAGAGAGAGACGTATGAAATGTAGGAAAATCGTAACAGATTGACAAAAATCATGCTCAAAGTGGTTTAACAACAAACATTTCAGTAAGTATTTGTAAGATTCCTACTATGTGTCTGGCACTGAAGTTACACAGATAAGTGACATAATCCTTTCCTTCAAGGTCTTTACATTTTTCTGAGGGAAATCAACACATGCACTCATGATTCAATTCCACAAACATTTATTACTTATTAACTCCTACAATGAGGCAAGCACATAGTGTGTGCCTTCAAGAGGCTGACATTCTAATCAATTAATCAGTGCACCAAACAATCAACAAACACCTATGTCCAAGGCACTGCACTATGGGACAATGATACCAAAATGAAAAGGAGATATTCCCTCCCCTCAAGGAGCTTACATTCCACTAGGCTGACATCACAGAAATATATACGTTTTTTAAAGATTTACTGTGATTGACTTTCCCAAAACTTGCCATTTCTTTGCCCGACCTGGCTCATAACAGCTGCAATTCATTTAACAACCAGGATTTTTGCTTCTTCTATAGTACTCACTCAGGCAGGCACAGCTAAGATTGATTCCAGCAATAACTGCTCCAATGAAGAAAATCAGTACGGCATAGCTGTTAAAGGTGGGTGCAAAGGCTACACAGGTACCAATAATGGTGGCTAACAGAGAGGACCACCGCAGGACTGTCCTTCGACCAAACCTTTCACAAAGGAAAGAAAACTGTATCACTGACAGAGCATTGACTGTTTCTTACCCAGCCACTCCCCTTCTTCCCTAATTTCTTTTTCCTCATAGGTCATTGTCTCTGCTCTGTCCTGCCCCATTTAGAAATAATTAATCTCTCTTCTTGATAAAATAAAAAACTAATAATAAGATTGTCCCCTCCCTTTCCTTAATCAGGATTCATCTATCAGTGGACAAATGCAACATTTGGAAGGTATTCAGGCATCAGCTGGTAGATATTACTGCTAACAGCTTAGTCATCAATAGCCCTTACCCAAAAGTCTCTTTCCATTGTTCATGTCTGACAAGTCACCACTGGAAATTTGGGGGGGACGGGTTGGTCAAATACTGTCCACTGTTGAACGCAAATATATTTTTTAAAAGCTAATATGTAAATCTTTTTTCAGTCCTTATTGAAAATTAATGGGAAACAATGCATCAAATGTAAATAATGTCCAATTAAGAACAGATTACCTAGCTTGAATCTTTTAGATTGAGCAATATTAACATCTTGATGGAGTTTGTGTTTTGCCCTCCCTCAAAGATTTTTCAGTCTTTTTGAGAAGCTCTTAATTTGGATTCCTTCTGAAGTATTATCAGCTTATCTACTAGTAGATGAGAATATTAGAATTTATCCTGTATCATTTATTTATCCTATTTACAGGACTTGAGACATGAATGTTTGTCTTTGAATTAGTTAGCTTGTGATGGATTATGTTTAAAAATCTGCCTCTTCTTGACTCAAGGAATTTAAGTGATCTTGAGAAATGTGTATGAAAAGAAGGAAGTCAGACTTTCCCTCCCCTAATTTTGTTAATTTATGGAATAAAACAAACACTCCCATAACATAGCACAATAATAAAGATGATTGTACGTAGAACTGCAAATCTACCAGAGACAGCTTGCTGTTCCCTTCAAATATACAGCAAAATTATGGTGTAAACGTTTTTCTTTTTTCTTCTTCCCTTTCCCACACACTAGAGATGGCTACCATTAGACACAAACAGGCAGACAGACACATATATAGGAGTATATGTGTGTATGAATATATATGTATATGCATAAAATCATTCTATAGAGAATTCTTTCTCTGGATACAAACAGCATCTTTCTTCTTATGACCTTTATAGTAATTTGAGTACATATGATGGTCAAAGTAACTTATTCACTCAATATCATTATTTTAGAAAATTGCTGTTACGGTATACAATGTGCTCTTGGTCCTGCTCATTTCTTGCAAGTATTTCTACATTTTTCTAAAATTATTGTGTTCATCATTTCTTACAGCACAGTAGTACTCCGTCACAATCATATACCACAACTTGTTCAGACGTTCCCCAATTGATAGACATTTCTGCAATTTCCAGTTTTTTCCCACCACAAAGAGAGCTGATAAAAAAAATTTTTAGAATGAATTGGATCTTTTCCTTTCTCCCTAATCATTTTTGGAAACAGACCCAGTACTAATGGGCCTAATAGCTTTACACAACCAAGCTATCCTTTAAGGATGTCTGTTCCTTGCCAAGTGAAACGAGCAGAACCAGGAGATCATTACACACTTCAACAACAATACTGTATGAGGATCAATTCTGATGGAAGTATCTATGTTCAGCAATGCGAGGATCCAATTCAGTTCCAATTGATCAGTGATGAACAGAACCAGCTACCCCCAGTGAAAGAACACTGGGAAATGAGTGTGGGTTGCTTACATTTTTGTTTTTCTTCCCGGGTTGTTTTTACCTTCTTTCTAAATCTACTTTTTCTTATGCAACAAGAGAACTGTATAAATATGTATACATATATTGTATTTAAGATATACTTTAACATGTGGAGGGAAGGAAGGGAAAAGTTGGAACAGAAATGTTTGCAAGGGTCAATATTGAAAAATTACCCATGCATATGTTCTGCCAATAAAAACTATAATAATAAAAAACTATCCAAAAGTCTGGCCTGCTATTTCACACCTGGACTCAAGGAGAACTTTACAGTCTTGTGAGAAAAGAGGAAGGGCCCCAGTGCTAGCCACTATTGCCAAATTTCCTATCAATCATGTTGTTTCCTATGCCTCAGCTTTCTATCTAATCAGTTTGTACTCAGTTACATGATGTCACCTATGCGGTTCTGTTCTTCATTGTGTATACCAAAAAACTTGTACAATGGAAGCTCTCCATCTCCTTGGGGTCTTTGACAATAATGGAGGACAGCCATTGACTCATTTGTTGGCAGGCAGTATATTCTTATTAATAAATGTTATCTTGCTCAAAGATTTGCCTTTTGCTAAACTCCAATTGTGGCATAAACAAGGTAAGCAATCCGAGCCTGTGTATGTGTGTATGCTAAGAAACTAAATGGTGTGTGTGTGTGTGTGTGTGTGTGTGTGTGTGTGTATAATGAAATGGAATTCAACCCTAAGGCAAGGGAAAAACTCACAGTATCAATGGGAAAATCTGGAACACGGGAGAGCTAGAGCTTCTTCAAATACAGGGAGCCATTAGTCTATATACCTGCTACCAATCCTTAGCTGAGAGACTCTTAGCCCTCCACACAAATCTTACTTTTTTCTGGACATTCCCTCTAGGTCCTTTTCTCAAACATTTGATCTAGTGGCAAGACACCAGAGAAAATTAATCACCTGGTTTCCATCACTTGAAGGACCTGAATGTTAATACCTTGGACAGAAGGAGCACCTGCACCATACAGTGGGTTGGTAAAAAGCACTTTCCTTTCTGGGACTCTGGCCAGTCTGTGGCTCACATAGGATCATGACAGTCTAGACAGCAACCTGTTATATGCAGTCATTAGTAATTAAGCATACTGGAAGGCAATGATCAGATCAGCTTGGAGGAGGAGATAGAGCCACAATGGTTTCTATCGTTTCCTAGAAACAGGGTGAGACTGTCTAATCAAGAGGCAAAAAAAGCTGAAAGCTCTGAAGTTCTGCCTTCTTTAAGATTTTGCCTTGGACCCCCCTTATGTCAACAGCTTACCAAGCTGTATCATTATTTCATTCCAAATGTTCTTTTTCGTTCATTGGAGAACTATCTCCATGAGTCCTTCACTTACCTGTCAGAGAGTATGCCGAAAAAAACACTTCCTACTTGCTGTCCTCCCATGAAGATGGTCTGTATTAATGGCTTCAGTGGCTTCCGTCCACATACCAAGTCCCACTGAGAAAGAGGGAGGCAATGAGAGAGGGGGAGAGGAGACAAAGCGACAATGTGATCCCATGTGAGAGCCCGAAAATTTAGGACACCTAAACATGTATCAGATTTGGAACAAATATAGTCACAAAATTTTATAGAGATTATGCTTCACCTTTACAAAGCAAATGTAAGGGAAGTTGGACTAGATGGCAATTCATCAAAAAAAAAAAAAAAAAAAAAAAAAAGATTGGAGAATGTCAATGAACTCCAAGATCAAGAGAACAGAATGAAATAATAGCCCTAAAGAGTGAATGCCATCTTGGATTACATTAGGAATCATGAAATCAAAAGTGAAAAGAATATGAGAGAGAGTGGCTTGTTGTTAAACCACTTTGAGCATGATTTGAATATGATTCAAACTCCCTCACTTCACCAATGAGGAGCTGATTAGAGTTTGACAATTAGAACCAAGCAAGTAGGATGGCATGTTAGCATATCTTCTACCAGCAGAATCTGACCCACTGAGGCTTGGAAGAATCAACTATCCCCAATTTAAGGCCTTCAATATTAGAAAACTAAAGAGGGGTGTGCATGCACAAGGTCTGTCCCCTAGTTGTTTATAGAAAGATAATACTCTTTTGGTCCTTTCCCATAATGGCCGGGAATTTATCACTGTAGCCCAGAGCCTTCAAAGCTCTGGATTTACAAGAACTGTGCCCTATTTGAGGAATGTGATGACAAAAGATCAGTTTCTTCTTGGGGTTTATGCCCAGGGTTTATTTGGGAAACTTCCAAATTCAATACACCTTAGATTGCCACAGATATGAAAAACCAGTCCCCAGAATTAAGCAAGTACTCAAGGGAACAAATATATATTGGAGAGAGGATAACTTTTATTTCACCCCACAGATAAAACAACCCACATGAAAACACAAATACACACACATACACACACACCAATATACTTCCTTCAAAAGAGATTTTAATTCAGGCTTGTCAGAATGACATTTCAGCATTCAAGTGGATGTGTCCAAATAATTTATGTAAATAGTGGGGAGCAAAGCAATACTTCTAATTGCCTAGTTTACTTTAATCTTCTACTATTATCTAAGAGTGCCATGCGGTGAGCTATTCTTTTTTCCAAGAAGCATGCTACAAGAAATTTCCTTCTCTCTCCAGAACTTAAATTTTTAACATCATGGAGCACTTTGAAAGTCTAGTCAAATGAATAAATCATTTTCCAGAATAACATTTTAAGGAATTTAGGGTTAGAGTCAGGAGGGTTAGGGTTAGAGTCGGGTTAGAATCGGGTTAGAGTTAGGGTTGCCATTTTAATTAGAGGTGAGTAAAAATAAAACTATAGCTGTTTCCCATCCAAAGTCATAGATCTCCCTAACCCTCTGAAATCTGCCATTGGACTTTTTTTGAGTTCATGGATTCCAGATTAAGAATCCTTAGTCTAACTAATGCATTATTGGTGGAACTGTAAATACATCCAGCCATTCTGGAGAACAATTTGGAACTATGCTCAAAAAGTTATCAAACTGTGCAAACCCTTTGATCCAGCAGTGTGACTACTGGGCTTATATCCCAAAGAGATTTTAAAGAAGGGAAAGGGACCTGTATGTGCAAGAATGTTTGTGGCAGCCCTCTTTGTAGTGCCCAGAAACTGGAAACTGAGTGGATGCCCATCAGCTGGAGAATGGCTGAATAAATTGTAGTATATGAATATTATGGAATATTATTGTTCGATAAGAAATGACCAGCAGGAAGATTTCAGAAAGGCCTGGAGAGACTGACAGGAACTGATGCTGAGGGAAATAAGCAGGACCAGGAAGTCATTATATACTTCAACAACAATACTATATGATGATCAATTCTGATGGACCTGGCCATCCTCAGCAATGAGATGAACTAAATCAGTTTCAATGGAGCAGGAATGAACTGAACCAGCTATACCCAGCGAAAAAACTCTGGGAGATGACTAAGAACCATTACATAGAATTCCCAATCCCTCTATTTTTGTCCGCCTGCATTTTTGATTTCCTTGACAGGCTAATTGTTCACTATTTCAGAGTCCTATTCTTTTTGTACAGCAAAATAACTGTTTGGACATATATACTTATTTTGTATTTAAATTATACTTTAACATATTTAACATGTATTGGTCAACCTGCCATCTGGGGGAGAGGGTGAGGGGAAGGAGGGGAAAAATTGGAACAAGAGGTCTGGCAATTATCAATGCTAATAAAATTACCCATGCATATAACTTCTAAATAAAAAGCTATAATTTAAAAAAAAAAAAGAATCCTTAGTCTAGAAAATGCAAATGGTAAGGAGTCCTAGGACAGGAGGCATTGTGGTATAATTTCCAATACAAAATAGATAAGTTATCTAAGGATATTAATTCTTGAGATAAGTTTTAGGTCATTGACCATGAAATCTCCACTCTTCATTAGAAAGTTTAGCTTTAAAATCATTGAACCTAAGAAATCAGCATTATCTTCTCTTTTTCTTAGGAAGTTTAGCTTTGGAAACATTGAACATGAACCCTCTACTTGAATCACATGGATGAGCATCCACAATTTCCAAAAATCACAGATTTGACAGTGGATGGGACCTTCAAAGCCATCTCTTCTGACATTGATTTTACAGCTGGGGAGACTTAAACACAGAAAAGTCATATAGACAGAAAATGGCAGAGCTGAGATTTGAACCCAGATTCTCCAACTCCAAATGTAGAACTCTTTCTATGGCACCATGCTTCCCACCCTTATCAAAATAACCAGCTCCTAGAGGGAAGGGAAGTCCACTATCAGAAACATTTCTCTCTCAGGCTCAGTGGATGATCCTGTGAAGGTTCTTTGTTCTTCTCACTCAAAGCTGCTCCTAGATTAGAGGTCTGGGAAGATTGTAAGCATACAAGCAGCTACAACAATCTATATACAGAAAAAGAAAACCAAGCCAAGGCTAAAAGATTACATAGATATTTGAAAGAGAACCTCGAATAGGTTTTTTAAAAACTTATTTCTTTGTGATTTATTGCTTTGTTTGATTTTTGTTTACATTCTTTGGTTTGACTCTTTGTTTACATATGCATAATCATTTTTTCTCTCTTTAAAATGTAAAATACATGGGATTGAAGGTTTCCTTGTTTACTTCAACTGCCACTTAAAGAGTGAGTTTTTTAATATATTATTTATTTTTAAGTGTTTTTCTATTTTACATTTTGACTTCCAAATTCTTTCCCTCACTACCATCCCACCCCTACCCATTGAGAAGGCAAGAAACGATGAAAAACATATTTTCATGCTAGCCATAGCACAAGGACCTAAAAAAAAAAAGCAAGAAAAATCAAGTTCAATTTGCAGTCAGAGTTCATCAGTTCTCTCTCTGGAAGTGGACAGCAATTTTCATCATGAAAAATGGGTTGGAATTATCTTGGATCACTATATTGATTAAAATAACTAAGTTTTTCATAGTTGATCATTATATCATTGTAATAGTGCTGTAACAGTGTACAATAATCTCCTAGTTCTGCTCACTTCACTTTGCATCGGTTTATATAGATCCTCCCATGAATCTTTTAAAAATGATTCTGCTTATTTTTTTTATAATACAAGAGTACTCCATCACAATCATATAATACAATTTGTTCAGCCATTCTCCAATTGATGGAAGTTCTTTCACTTTCCAGTTCTTTTCACACACACACAAAAAAGAGCTACTATAAATATTTTTGTATACATAGGTTATTTTCCTTTTTCTTTGATTTCTTTGGGGTA
This sequence comes from Sarcophilus harrisii, assembly GCF_902635505.1. Lineage (NCBI taxonomy): Eukaryota > Metazoa > Chordata > Mammalia > Dasyuromorphia > Dasyuridae > Sarcophilus > Sarcophilus harrisii. The sequence goes on from NC_045431.1 coordinate 241,969,518, forward strand.
CAGATCATACTTACAGATAATACAAGGAGGTAGTATTGCTTGGTCAATGGTTATGCATAGTCTAATAGGTTTTTGAGCATACATCCAAATTGTTTTCCAGAATGGTTGGACCAGTTCACAACTCCACCAACAGTTCTTTAATGTACCTATTTTCCCTCATTCCTTTCAGCATTTGTTATTTCTGATTATTGTGATGTGGTACCTTGGAGTTGTTCCATTTTTCATTTCTCTAATCTGTAACCAAAGATAGTCTTGATTTCTTTTTCTGAAAATTGCCTGTTCATATCCTTTGTAATTTATCAACTGGAGAATGGCTTTTGTTTTTTATAAATTTTATTTATTTCCCTGTATATTTGATAAAATAGGCATTTATTAGATAAACCTGCTATAGATTTTTTGAAAATATTTCATGCTCTATGGCATTTTTTATCAAAATGTGGTTTCCCTTATTATCTTTTTTAATTAGGTCTGTTTTTGCTTTTGTTTTTCTGAGGTCATGATTACTACTCTTGTCTTTTTTTACTTCAGCTAAGCATAATAGATTCTGCTCCATTTGTTTTAACTCTGTGTAGGTTTCTCTCTATTTCAAGTGTTTCTCTTACAAATGACAAATAGTTGGATTTTATATTCCAATCCATTCTGCTATCTGCTTTCATTTTATGGGTGAATTCACCGCATTCACATTCACAGTTATGATTACTGACTATTTCTCTCCATCCTATTTTCTTCTGTTTATAATTCTCTCTTCTTATCCTGTTTTGCCTTCCTTAATTTGCCCTCATCTTTATTATCTTCACACACACACACACACACACACACACACACACACACACACTTCTCTCTTTCCTCTATTGGGTAAAATATATTTCTATATCTTATTAAGAGTATATGTATCCTTCCTTCTTTTAACTGATGATAATGAGGTTCAAACATTGTCCATAACTACTTCATCTCCTCCTTCACTGTAAAAAAATTTTCATTGCACAGTTTTTATGAGATAATCCCCCCATTCTACCTTTCTCTTTCTCTTTCTCCCAATGCATTTCTCTTTTGCAGTGAGATTTTTGAAATAATTTTACTCATACTTTTGTAACATATTTCTAGAAATATTCCCACTCTTTTGAAATTGAACTCTATCTTGTCATAAAAAAAATTAACAAAAAACAGGAAATATAATGAGTGGCTGAGTGGTATACAGTATTCTGCCCTCATTCCCCACAAGCTTTCTTTCAATGGAAAGAAGATATGTTTCATTGTCTAGTTTTCTGAACCATTATGAGTGTATCATTTGCTCAGAGTTCGGCTTCTTCTTAGGGATCTTTGAAATTATGTTACAGTTATTGTGTGTATTATTCTTTTGGTTCTGATTACTTCCCTCTGCCTTAGTTTAAGCATATTTTCCCCAAATGGCATAGATGTTGTGGTTTGGATTTGTTTTCTTTTTGGTAAATTCCGAACCTGTGTATATAACAACAAAGACAAAGGCCTCTAAAATTAACAATAATATATTGCTGGAACAAATGAATGTTCTTAACCTCAAGAAATGGGGTCCAAGGTAGTCATTAGCAAAAGAAAAAAAAATCATTCACTTGCCCTAGTTGTCACATTCTATACTTTCAAACACAATGGGCACCTGTGGTGAAAAGAGGACAATGTATTGTCAAGAACTATTCCAAAATCTATGGGGCTCAAGGGTAATTGCCCAAAAGTAGAACCACATGTAGGGTGCCCAACAGCCCACTCTTGGCTCATATCAGCATCCTGCCTGTGACTTCAAAATCGGCTTCTTTCCTTCTTTGAAACTCAAAGGAATTGGTGTCTTCATCATAGATATGGACCCAGAACATCAAACATTTGTGGATTTTAAGAATGAACATTTTATACTTCAACTTATTGGGTCGCTAGACAATAACATCCACTTAAGTCAGTGGCTGAGGTTTAATGAGTATGAATTCACTCACGTGCATGAGAACATGAAATCACAGAGTCTCTGAGCTGAAAGAGACATCAGAAAGCACCTCGTCAATTGGCACAGGAATTCCCTTTTCAAGAGTCATTCATTACCACATATATACAGACAATTATAGTCAAATAGACTAAATATTAAGCTTAGCTTTGTCCACTGCAGGACATGCAATTCTTACTGAGCCCTCTCTACTTCATAGATTTCTAACCAATCACCACTTTAACTTGTTCCTGGCATAGGTCTTTCTACTTGTTTCACAGAGAAATCTGCATTTTTCTAATTCTCCCAATTCCACTCCTGATACAGACTGATGATGTATCTTTGGTCAACAGAGGAGCAATATGGCTTCTGGTGCCCACCATTTGTCTCCTAAGGAATCAGTCTCACTTAGTCCTGTGGGTGTCTTACTCTTTGTTCATGGTTTGGGACATAAAATATACATTTCTGAACAAGTGAGGTCAAACAAGAAAAACCAAATGGATGAAAAATACCCATTGCCCCCATTATGAGAAGCAGTTGTATAGACAACAAATAGGACTTGGTCATGTGTATCCTATCCTTTGAATAAGAGTATTTTCTATACTTTGCCAATGGAAAAAAATGAGGCTAAAAGTTGACCAGGATAAAGGAGTGGGCTTCAGTGATTCAGAAACTTTGAAATATATTTCATGGATCCAAGAGCGTCCCCAAAACAAAGGCCCTTCTTTGTAAGGCAATATATTTTTGGTATTCATTGGATCATAGGTATAGACCTGGAAGGGCTCTCAGAGGAATAGTTTAACCTTCTCACATTAGAATTCTGGAAACTGAGGCTCAGAGAAATTACGTGACCTTGTCCAAGGTCCTATAAATAATTAGCAGGGGGACTTCAAAAGGGGAAGAAACAAGTATTTATTAAATATCTAATCTCTCTGAGCCTCAGTTTTCTTATCTATAAAAGGGGTATAAACAATATCTGTAGCAATTACCTCACAGGATTGTTGGAAGCCTCAAATGAAATCCGTATAGCTCTAGAGAAATGTCAGTTATTGTTGACAATGTTCTTGTTACTAATCATTCAGATCCTAATAATATTTTATATCTAATGTTCAACACACGGAGCCCAATAGACCTGATACAAAATATCCAGAAGACTTCATTATTACCCTTGAGAAACTGCCCCTCTCTCCCAACTTCCTTAATTGCAGTTGGATTCATCTAAGGATGTAGAAGAGAATCATTCACATTAGAAAGTTAGTAGAAACAAAGTAATTTACCAGAAGTCTTTAAAAGCCTTGTTCTGGTTTTCCTAAGAAAGGAAGTCACTTTGGGGATAGCAGATTGGAAATGGGATGTTGTTTGCAAGGTCTAAAGGAAAAGGGGAGAAGAGAGAATTTGGCAAAACAGATACTCATTCATATGTGACTTTCTACTGACCTCAATAACAATAGAAGAAAGGAAGATACTCTTGTCATAGACCCATCCATCCAGGCAGTCTTCAGTGTCCAGTTTCAACTCCTCTGTGGAGTTTGCATTCAGAAGATGCCACTGAGGTTCAGTGAACCTGAGGCATCTTTCTGGCTTCCCACCCTTGTCCATGGGAATAGACGCTTTCAGCAGATCCCCACTTCTGTCACCTCCCAGGTAGAGAGACTCAGCACCCGTCTGATTCAGGAACTGGCAGTAGTGTTCTGGTACCCCTGCAACAAAGTTCTGCAGGAAATTTTGAAAGGCCAACAGTATTCCACAAATAAATGTCATTACACCCTGCATGACGTGGTAGCAGCCCACACCCCCGATGGTGTCCAATAACTCAGAAAACCCCATCTTGGATATCCACACCTCTGGCAGCAGTGGTTTACAATTCTGTTCTCTTAGACTGACTGCCTCCAACTCCAGTTTGATTTTTAGTAATATTAATTAGTAAATAACCCTTGGGTATTTGGCTTGATTTCATTGTTGATTATAGCCTTGGGCAATGAGGGAACTGGAAAACTGAGAAATCACATATTCCTCAAAAAAAAATTTTACTACCTTTGATCTAGTCATTTACTTAGAATAATATCAAGTTGCTTCCAGAATGTTTGGTCCACCTCAGAGGTCCACCAAAAATGTAATCATATGAATTGTCTTTCCACAATTTTTTTAAGATTTAAGATTTACTACTTACACCTTTTGTCATCTTTGTTTGTGTTTAGGTACAAGCTGGAGGGAACTGTCTTCCTGAGTTTAAAACCAGCATTAGATTAGCTATGTGACCTGGGGCACCCTGCTTCAGTTTCTACATCCATAAAGAGTGCTGGAGAAGGTATTGGCAGACCACTCCAAGAAAACCTCAAATGGAGTCACAAAGAATTGGACAGAACTGAAAAACACTACCTACACCAATCATATCCTTCTTTTGAGAGCTATTTATTTATTATTTATTATTATTATTATTTTGAACTCTTACGCATCTGGGAATGACTTTTGATTATATCTTTGTGTTAGTTTCCTGTACAGATATACCTCATTTTATTGCATTTTACAGTTATTGCATTTTTAGCAAGTTGAAGGTTTGTGGCAACTCTGCATCATTTAAGTCTACCAGCACCATTTTTCCCACAACATGTGCTTGTTTCATATCTCTGTGTCACACTTTGCTAATTCTTGCTACATTTCAAACTTTTTCATTATTATTAGCTCTGTTATGGTGATCTGTGATCACTGATCTTTGCTGTTACTATTATAATTCTTTTAGGACATCAAAAATTACATCCATATCAGGTGACAAATTTAATCAATAAATGTTATGTGTTCTGACTGCTCTGTTGACCGGCTGTTTCATCTGTCTCCCTTTTCTTAGCTCTCCCTCTTTCTTGAGACTCAAAAATATTGAAGAATATTACATAAACTTGGATGGTAAAGTAGCAATTAAAAATCAGGGTTGAGAGGACTGGCTTTTGAAAGAAGTTCTACTGTGAGTAAAATGTGTGAAAATGACTGATTCTGTTATTGCTTTGGCAGAATTCCCATTTTTAGAGGAAGGCTTCAGCTGACCAATCACCAAAGACAACCATGAACCTCTTGTTTGTCCTCTGACGGAACCTTAAGCCTGGAGCAGCTCAGATTCTCCCCTACACCAGCCTAAAGTGATCTTAGGATTGCTGATCCACACCAAGGTCCTACTGCTCAGTTTCATGCATTCCAAGAATTTCTCCCCCAAACTTCTTTGTTCCCTCTCTCGTAGTTTGTACTGTTGGGCACTCTTGCAAAAAGTGTCCTGGTACAGATATCCCTGTTCTTGTCCATATTAAAGGTTCATTTCTGGGTTTGGGGTTTGTTGGTTTTTTTTAAATTCCTGACTCTTCTTTAGACCGAATCTGGGGTTGACAAATGCTATCAAACAGCACTGAATACCACAGATAACTCTTTCATGAAAGGAAAAGTTGATAAATAAAGCAAATTTTATTATCTTATCTTAAGAAATTGCTGGAGGATTCTGGGAAGATGGTGCAGTAGGTCAGAAAATTCCAAATGTTCCAAACTTTCCCCATAAGCAAAACAAAATGGCATTTCAGAGTGAATGTAGGCTAGTGAAAAACAAATAAAACTCATTCCTCCTAGGACAACCTGAGAAAACCCAAAGAGAGACTCCAAGATAGTTAACAACTATGAAGTGTTAACACCTCCAGGGTAGCTCTTCTGAACAGCTAAATGGGGAGCTGGGACTATCTGGGTTTGGAGGGATCCTCTGCCAGAACCACAGGAACACCGGGTGAGTGCAGAAGCAATGGGGCAGGTGTGCTTCTGGCTGTGGGCACTTACAGGAGAAGGGAGTTCTGGTTGGGAGTTCCAGACAAGAGGAGACAGCTGAAGTGAAACCAGAAGCACTATTTCCTCTCCCCAAGAACTACAGATGATTACACTAATAAGTTCTTATCTTTAAAAAATGATTAGGCAAAAGAGAAAGTACACAACTATAGAAAGTTACTATGGAAATAGATTCATCGTCAGAGGAGGATTCTGAAGTAAAAGAAAAAAAATTTCCCTTACCCCAAAGAGTAATGTTAAATAGTTCCCTGCTCAGACAAAAAAATTATAGAAGAATTTTTAAAAGACTTAAAAAGCCAAATGAGAGAAATTTAAGAAAAAGTTTTTTTAAAGTAAGAAGCATCCAAGAAAAATAAGATTAAGAAAAGAAAATCAACCAACTAGAAAAGGAGATCCGGGACTTCCGGCCAAGATGGCAGTGAGGAGGCACACAGCTCTGTAAGCTCCGCATTTTCTCTCAGAATCCATCTCATTACAAGCCTCTGAATTAATGCCTGACTGAAAAAAAAAAAAAACCCACAGATAGTTACCAAGAGAAGACATCCTTGAGATTCACCAGGAAAGGTTTGTTTTTGCTCCAGGGTGGGACGGTTTTAGATCGGGCACAAGCTGAGGGCAGGCAGCAGCAGTGAGAGCTCAGCAGGCAGCTCACAGCTGAGCAGACCGGAGGGGGTTGGGGTGTGATCTCAGCCGCCTCTGCAGGGAGAGCTTCGCTACAGGATTGGATACTTTGCCCTGGCAGCAAGTCAGTAGCCCAGCAGAGAAGCTAAAAACACCGGGGGTGAAGAATACAACCCCAAACAGCTGGAGTTCCTTGGGACCTGGCCACCCCTCCCCCACAGCGTCTCAGCACGCTCTCAGAGTCTCAGAGGGCAGGCGCAGCACAGTCCTGCTAGTGCCTCGCTGCTGCCTCTGCAGTCTGTAGAGGAAGCTCGGTAACACCACCCAGCCCCTCCCCCCCAAAAAAAGCAGATTCCATTTGGGGTTTTTTCCTTTTTTTTTCTTTGCTAGTTTGTCTCTGATTCTTCTCTGACAAAATGAGCAAAAAATTGAAAAGGACCTTAACGATTGACAGCTTTTATACGGACAGAGAGCAGACTCTAAACCCTGAGGAGACTAAAAACAGATTATCTCCAGGTGAATCCCCACAGGAGGAGATCATCTGTTCCTCAGCACAGATGAATCTCATAGAAGAAATTAAAAAGGCTCTCACAAGAGAGCTAGAAGAAAAATGGGAAAAGGAGAGGGAGGCTTGGCAAGAGAGACTGGAGAAGTCATTCCACTCATTTAAAGACAGAGTGGATAAAGAAAACAAATCCTTGAAAAATAGGATTAGTGAACTGGAAACAGAAAATAGCTCTCTAAAGAATAAAATTGGTGAAATGGAAAAACATTCCATAGAACAAATTGGACAATTAGAAAAAGATATAAAAAAAGTGAGTGAAGAAAACACTTCATTGAAAATCAGAATAGAACAAATGGAATTGAATGACTCGAGGAGACAAGAAGAATCAGTCAAGCAAAACCAAAAAAATCAAACAATGGAGAAAAATGTGAAATAGCTTCTTGGTAAAACAACAGACCTGGAAAATAGGTCTAGGAGAGACAATATGAGAATTATTGGACTCCCAGAAAAATACAATGAAAAAAAGAGCCTGGACACTATTTTCCAGGTAATTATCAAAGAGAACTGCCCGGAAGTCATAGAAACAGAGGGTAAAATAGAGATTGAAAGGATTCATTGATCACCCACTGAAAGGGATCCTAAAATCAAAACACCAAGAAATATAGTGGCCAAATGCCAGAACCCTCAAACGAAGGAAAAAATGCTCCAAGCAGCTAGAAAAACCCAATTCAAAATAGAGGAGCCAAAAAGGATCACCCAAGATCCAGCATCCACATTAAAAAGATTGAAGGGCCTGAATAATATTCCAAAAGGCTAAGGAACCTGATATGAAACCAAAAAATCTTACCCAGCCAGAATGAGCATCTTTTCCAGGAAGAAGATGGTATTCAACAAAATAAGGAATTTACTTATTTTTGGTGAAAACCAGAACTTAAAAGGTTTGATCTGCAAAAAAGAACCAAGAAAACCTAAAAGGTAAAAAGAAATCTTTGGGAACTATATTTCTGCAAAATGTATAAAAAAACGTATACTTTGTTCTAAAAATTAGAGGTGGAAAGGACATTGTATCAGAAAAAAAGGGTAAAATGGGGGTACTATATCTCACAAAGAGGCAAAGGGAACCATTAATCTGAGAGAAAGAATGAGGGGGGATGAGATTTTACTGCCATAAGAATTGACTTTAAGAGAAAAAAATTTTGAACATTTCAATGATGGGAAACTTTCCCATCCATTGAAAAGTGAGAAGGGAAAAGGAAAGGGAAGGAATAACTCAGAAAGGAAAGGAAACTGTGAGGGAAAGGAGAAGATAGGGGGAGGCTTATTTATTTATTTTTTTTTATTTAATAGCCTTTATTTACAGGATATAACATGGTAACTTTTACAGCATTAAAATTGCCAAACCTTTGTTCCAATTTTTTCACCTTTATCCCCCCCCCACCCCCCCCCCCAGATGGCAGGAACCAGTAGATGTTAAATATATTAAAAAAAAAATTAGATACAAATAAGTATACTGAGTATTTTGCTGTAGAAAAAGAATTTGGACTCTGAAAATTGTACAAAGCTTGTGAAGGAAATCAAAAAATGCAGGTGGCAAAAATAGGGATTGGGAATCAATGTAATGGTTTTAGTCATCTGGGGAGGAACTTTGGGTAGGGATACTAAAAAAGGGAGGGCTGTGGAGGCAATGGTGCTCACAAGTCTAATACTGGGAAGGGAAAAGGGGAAAAGAAAGGAGAAAAAAAACAGGGTTAAAAGATGGCAAGTAAACAGAATTGGAATTTTAACCATAAATGTAAACAGGAAACTCCCCCATAAAGGGAAAGATTAGCAGAATGGATTAAAAAAGAATCCTAAAATGTTGTTTAAGGAAACACACCTACAGGGGATACACAGAATAAAGGTGGATGGAGCAAAATCTACTATGCTTCAGGTAAGTCAAAAGCAGGGACATCCTGATCTCAGACAAGCAAAACAAAAAATTGATCAATTAAAAAGAGATAAGGAAAGGTAATTTGCTAAAGGGAGCATAAATAATGAAGAAATTAATATTAAAATATATGCACCAACTGGTTAGCATCTAAATTTTAAAAGAAATTAAGAGAGCCAAAAGAAGAAAAGATAGCAAAACAAATAGTGGGAGATCCAACCTTACTCCAGAATTAGAAACCAAACCACAAAATAAGTAAGAAAGAAGTCAAAGAGGTAAATAGAATATAGAAAAGTTAGATATGATAGCCCCTGAGAAAAAAATGGAGGCAGAAAGGAGTACACTTTCTTTTCAGCAGTTCATGGAACCTATACAAAAAATAGACCAAATTAGGACAAAAAACCCCAAACTCAAATGCAGAAGACAGAAATAGTAAACATCCTTTTCAGACCACGATGCAATAAAATTACACCAACAAAAAGCCAGGGGAAAGTAGACCAAAAAAAATAATTGGAAACAAATAACCTTACTAAAAGAAGATTGGGGAAACAGAAATCATATAATTAATAACTTCACCCAAGAAAATGAAAAATGAGACATCATACCAAAATTTGTGGATGCAGTCAAAGGGTAATAAGGGGAAATTTTAATCTTAGAGGCCTACCTTAAAAATAGAGAAAAGAAGGTCAACGAATTGGGGAAAACTAAAAAAATGCTAAAAAGGAACAAATTAAAACCCCCAGTCAAACACTAAACTTGAAATTTAAAAATAAAAGGGAGAGATCAAAAAATTGAAAGTAAAAACTATTGAATTAATTAATAAAATTAAGAGTTGGTTCTATGAAAAACCAAAAAAATGCAAACCTTAGTAAATCTGATTAAAAAAAAGGGAAAGGGAAAATCAAATTGTTAGTCTTAAAATGAAAAGGAGAACCGCCACTAATGAAGAGGAAATTAAGCAAAATTAGGAATTACTTTGCCCAACTTTTATAATAAATTGACAACTTAAATGAAATGGAAGAATACCTTCAAAATATAGCTTGCCTAGATTAAAGAGGAAGAAGTAAATATCCAAAAGTCCCATCTTAGAAAAAAAAAAAAGTTTTATTAACCAACTCCCCTAAGAAAAAATTCCCGGACCAGATGGATTTATTGAATTCACCAAACAAAAGAACAATTAACCCCAATGCTATATAAACTATTTGAAAAATAATCTAGAGTTTGGAGGACTCCACCAAACCCTTTTTACGACAAGACATGGTATGATACCTAAACCAGGTAGGCTGAAAACAGAGAAAGAAAATTATAGACCAATTCTCTAATGAATATCAACAAAATCTTAAAAAAATATTAGCAAAAAAGATTACAGAAAATCATTCCCAGGATAATACACGGCCAAGAGGATTTATACCAGGAATGCAGGGGTGGTTCAAATTAGGAAAAACTTTAGCAAATTGACTATATCAATAAGAACCAACAAAACCATATGATCATCTCAAAGATGGAAAAAGCATTTGATAAAAATCCAAATCCATTCCTTAAAAAAAACACTTGAGAGTATAGGAAAAATGGATTTTCTTAAAAAAAGGATATATTTAAAACCACGTAACATCATATGCAATGGGGAAAAATGGAACCTTTTCCCCAGTAAGATCTGAGGAAGCAAGGTTGCCCACTGTCACCATTATTATCAAATTGTATTGAAACACAGCCTTGGAAAAGAGTCGAGAAAGAGATTAAAGGAATGAATAGGCAGAGGAAACCAAACTATCACTCTTTGCAGATGATATGATGGTAAACTTAGAGAACCCTAGAGATTCTATAAAAAGCTATTAGAAATAATCCAAACTTTAGCAAAGTTGCAGGTTATAAAAAAATCCTAAACCTCAGCATTTTATACATCACCAAAAAATCCAACAGCAAGAGGTAAAAGAGAAATTCCATTAGAATAACTTAAATAAAATATTTGGGAATCATCTAGCAAAGGAAAGTGGAATTTATAAGCTAAATTACAAAAACAACTGTCCCACAAATAAAGTCAGACTTAAAAATTGAAAAATATCAATGCTCCGATAGGTCAAGGAATATAATAAAGATGAAATATTCCTAAAAATCTATTTATTTAATGCTATACCAACAGACTTCCAAGAAAATATTTTAAGATCTAGAAAAATAACAAAAAAATTCATATGGAATAATAAAGGTCAAGAATCCAAAAAGAATTAATGAAAAAAAAATCAAAAAGGTGGCCTATAAATTTGATCTACAATTATATTATAGCAAAGACTTTATATTAAAAGTCACCAAAAACAATTTATTTAAGTAATTAGTTGATCAGTGGAACAGGTTAGGTTAAAGACAGAATAATCAATATAGCAATTTAGTTTTCACAAACCAAAAGATCCTAACTTTTGGGATAAGAATTCATTATTTGACAAAACTGCTGTGATAACTGGAAATTAGTATGGCAGAAATTAGGCATGGACCCATACTTAACACTGTATACCAAGATAAGATCAAAATGGGTCCATGATTTAGACATAAAGAATGAGATTATAAACAAATTGGAGGAACATAGGATAGTTTATCTCTCAGACTTGTGGAGGAGGAAGAAATTTGTGACTAAAGACGAACTAGAGACCATTATTGATCACAAAATAGAAAAGTTTGATTACATCAAATTAAAAAGCTTCTGTACAAACAAAACTAATGTAAACAAGATTAGAAGGCAAGCAACAAATTGGGAAAACATCTTCACAGTTAAAGGTTCTGATAAAGGCCTCATTTCCGAAATATATAGAGAACTGACGCTAATTTATAAGAAACCAAGCCATTCTCCAATTGACAAATGGTCAAAGGATATGAACAGACAATTTTCAGATGATGAAATTGAAATTATTACCACTCATATGAAAGAGTGTTCCAAATCATTATTAATCAGAGAAATGCAAATTAAGACAACTCTGAGATACCACTACACACCTGTCAGATTGGCTAAGATGACAGGAAAAAATAATGATGATTGTTGTAGGGGATGCGGGAAAACTGGGACACTGATACATTGTTGGTGGAGTTGTGAACGAATCCAACCATTCTGGAGAGCAATCTGGAATTAGGCCCAAAACTGTGCATACCCTTTGATCCAGCAGTGTTTCTACTGGGCTTATATCCCAAGGAGATACTAAAGAAGGGAAAGGGACTAGTATGTGCCAAAATGTTTGTGGCAGCCCTGTTTGTAGTGGCTAGAAGCTGGAATCTGAGTGGATGCCCATCAATTGGAGAATGGTTGGGTAAATTGTGGTATATGAATGTTATGGAATATTTTTGTTCTGTAAGAAATGACCAGCAAGATGAATACAGAGAAGCTTGGAGAAAATTACATGAACTGATGCTAAGTGAAATGAGCAGAACCAAGAGATCATTATATACGTCAACAACGATACTGTATGAAGATGGAATCTGATGGAAGTGGATTTCTTTGACAAAAGGACCTAATTCAGTTTCAATTGATCAATGATGGACAGAAGAGCTACACCCAAAGAAAGAACATTGGGAAATGAATGTAAACTGTTTGCATTTTGTTTCCTTCCTGGGTTATTTCTACCTTCTGAATCCAATTCTCCTGTGCAACAAGAAAACTGTTTGATCTGCACAATACATTGTATCTAGGATATACTAGGACAATTCAAATATATAGGACTGCTTGCCATCTAGGGAGGTGGAGGGTGGAAGGGAAAATTGAAGAAGGAGTAAGGATAATGTTTAAAAATTAACCCTGGCATGGATTCTGTCAATAAAAAGTTACTATAATAAAAAAAAAAGAAGAAGAAAAAAAACCCAATTAAAAAATAATAATAATCTAGACTAATGCCTGACATATAGAAGCTGCATAAATAATAATGCTTGTTATGATAATTGTGGAAATATATACAGAAGAATTACACATGTTAAACATATATTGGATTACTTGCCATCTGGGGAGAGGGCAGGGGAAGGGAGGAAAAATTTGGAATATAAGGTTTTGCAAGGTTGAATGTTGAAAATTATTTATGCATATATTTTGAAAACAAAAAAAACTTTAATAATAATAAAAAGAAATGATGATCAAAAAAAAAAAAAAAAAGAAAAGAAAAGAAAAGGAGATCCAGAGTCTTAAAGAAGAAAATAACTCACTGAAATCTAGAATTAGGCAAGGGGAAGCCAGTGAAGTTATGAAACCAAAAAATAACAAAACAAAATATAAAGAATGAAAAAATAGAAGAGAATGAGAATTATAAGAAAAACAAGAGATCTGGAGAACAGATCAAGAAGAAAAAACACAAGAATAATTGGACTCCCTGAAAGCTATGACAAAAAAAAAAAAAGAACCATGACACAATAATACAAGAAATAATTTTTTTTTATTTAATAGCCTTTTATTTACAGGATATATACATGGGTAACTTTACAGCATTAACAATTGCCAAACCTCTTGTTCCAATTTTTCACCTTTACCCCCTCCCCCTCCCCTAAATGGCAGGATGACCAGTAGATGTTAAATATATTAAATATAACTTAGATACACAATAAGTATACATGACCAAAACATTATTTTGCTGTACAAAAAGAATCAGACTCTGAATTATTGTACAATTAGCTTGTGAAGGAAATCAAAAATGCATGTGTGCATAAATATATACAAGAAATAATTAAAGAAAATTGTCCTGAAGTGATAGAACAAGCAGAAATAAAAAAAAAATCCATCAATCACAATCTCAAAAAGATCCTATAAGAAAAACATATAGGAACATAAGTGCTAAATTTTTAAAACCTCAGGTCAAAGAGAAAATTTTACAAGCAACAACAAAAATTCAAGTATGCTGGAAGTACAATTAGAATTGTAAAGATTTATCAAGAACTACTGATACCAATAGTACTGGAATACTATTTATCAACAATAAAAAAAACTAAAGTTGTGACCAAAAATATTACATTCAGCAAAATTAAGTATATTATCAAATGAAACAAAAATGGACATTCAACCAACTGTCAGATTTTCAGGATTTTGTCTTAGACGAACTTGAATTCAATAAAAAATTGAATGAAAAAGAGCCAATATCAAAGACCAATTTCAAGGGACTCAAAACTATTTATATTTTATATGTGTAAATATAAGCCATTTGTCTAAAATTGACATCAAAAGAAAGATTGGGGTAGAGTTGAATATGATGTGATTCTAAAAAGCAAAACCATCCAAGAAAAGATAAAAATAGTAATTATGCTATATGAATAAAGTGTGAAAGCAAAAACTAATACAGAAGAATTAGGTTGGGGAGCAGGGCTGGTAGTTCTGAAAACCTACTCAACTTGGGAATGGATTAAAGAGGGAACAATACATACTTATATATATATATACCAGGAAGATTATTGCACCCTCAAAAATCTATAAAGAAATAAGTGGAGAGGGAATAGGATAAAGTGGTGTATAGAAGGGTGTTTAGATTAAGGAAAGTGGGGGGAAAGGTTGAGGAGAGAAAATAAGGGAAAGATTCATGGGGAGAGAAAGTATGGAGGTTAATAACAAGGCATGTTAAGGAGTGGAACTGAAGTGGAAGAGTTATCAGGGATAGGAAATAAGAGATAAACATAAACACAATAACAATAATCAGAAGTAAAATTTATTAGAAAAAAATAGATCATTGATCTCAAAGACAAATTTAAAGATTTGATCAAGAGAAAAATCTACACTATATGTCAGCCATATTAATATTATTTTAGATGTAGGCATGTGTATGTTTATATGTAAATATCTATGTATGTGTATAGGTAGATAGGTATATGTACGTATATATATGGATGTGTATGTATGTATGTATGTATAAATAAAAATGTCAGGTTAATTGTAGCTTGTTTTGGGGAGATAGTGGGGAAGAAAGGGGGGAAAATAAAATAAAAAGTACACAGCAGTAAATAAAAAATCCTACAAGGAAGCAAAGAAAAAATTGACAGATATAAATACAATGTCTTCTATTATTTTATGTGCTTTCTTGAAATGGAAATCTATTGTTACATATTTTGAATCTACCTTTGATGCTCTGCTGGGCACTGACAAATTTTTCCCTTTTTCTGTCTTTTTCTATTTCTTTCTCATTTTGCATTTGTTTTAAATAAATAAACACATTTTTAAAAATAAAAGAAATTGCCACAGCTACCCAACCTTCAGCAGTTACCACTTGACCATCCATCAATGAGACAAGATCTTCCACCAATAAAAAGGATTACTCACTGAAGGCTCAGATGATGGTTAGCATTTTTAAGCAACAAAATATTCGTTAATTAAGTTATATACATTGGTTTTTTAGACATAATACTATTGCCCACTTAATAAACTACAGTATAGTGACAACATAACTTTTACATGCACCAGGAAACAAAAAATTATTCACTCTATTGTGGTGCTCTGGAATTGAACCTGTAATATCTCTCAAAAATGCCTTGTGCATCTCAGATACTAGGATCTTATAAGGGATAGTTGATTTAAGATCTTTTTCCCAATTGACAGCTTTTTTCTGTATTAATTTTGTTAATACAAAAGCTTTTCAATTTTATATAATTGATATCACCTCTTTCATCTTTTATAATTTCTTCTATTGTTTTTTAGAGTCTCCTGCCAGTTGTTTCTGCAAAAATGGCAAGATTCTTACCTCAGTCCCCACCCTTCACCACTGAAGTTTTCACTAGATAAAAAAATGATCAAGAAATCCAATGGGAAATAGAACTCTCTAATTGATGGTCATCTCTTCAATTTCTGATTCTTTGCTATATCATTAAAAGAATTGTTACAAATATTTTTGTATATATATATGTGTGTTGTATGTATGTACATGTGTATATACATTATATATATATATATATATATATAAATATATATATATATATATATCCTTTTCCTATTGTTGTTTTATCTCTTTGGGATACAGACCTAGAAGTCGAATTGCTAGGTCAATGAAGGTTTGTGGCTTTATATCCCTTTGGGCATAATTTCATATTGCTCTAAGAACGGGTGAATCAGTATTCGACTTCACCAATAATACTTTAGTGTCTCCATTTTCCCAGATTCCTTCTAGCATTTATCATTTTTCTTTTCTTTCATATTGGCTAATTTGATAGGATTGGAGTGGTAGCTCAAAGTTGTTTTAATTTGTATTTCTCTAATCAATAGATTTAGAGTATTTTTTCATATGATTATGGATGGTGTTGATTACTGTGTCTGAAAACTGCCTTTGACCATCAATTGAGGAATGACTCTTATTTTTATAAATTTGACTCGGTTCTCTACATATTTTTCTTTATCAGAAAAAATTTGCTGTAAAAGTTCTTTCACAGTTTGGTTTGTCTTTGTCTTTCATTCCATCCTATTTTCCCCAAACTATCCTACTCTCTTTTGTTTTACCCTGTTTATCCTCAAAAGTCTTTTGCTTCAATCTTTTACTTATCCCATTCCATCATCCCTTCTATTACCCTCCCTTTTTGTATCCCCTTCTACTTTGCTGTAAGATAAGATACCTAATTGAGTTGTGTTATTCTCTCTTCGAGTGAGCTCCAATAAGAATAAGGCTCATGGGCTCCCAAATGTTGACCTCCCCATCTTCTCTCTTCACTGTAAAAACTTTTTCAAACTTCTTTTATGTGAGATAATTTATCTCATTCTACCGTTCCTTTTCTCTTTCTCCCTGTGCATTTGACTTTCTCAGCCCTTAATTTTTTTATTTTTTAGATAATCATCCATCATATTCAACTCACACGTGTGACCTCTGTCTATGTAGATTCCTTCTAACTGTCCTAATAATGAGAAAGTGTTCAGGAGTTACAAGTATCACCTCTCCAAGTAGGAATGTAAAGAGTTTAATCTTATTGAAACCTTTGTGATTTCCCTTTCCTCTTTACCTATTTATGCTTCTCTTGAGTAATGTTTTTAAAAGTCAAAATTTCTATTCAGCTCTGGTCTTTTCATCATGAATGCTTACAAGTCTTCTCTTTCATTAAATATTCATTTTTCACGGAAGGATTACACTCACTTTGCTGAGTCGTGGTTGTACTCCTAGCTCCAAGATATACTCCGAACCCTCTCATTCTTTAATAAAGAAACAGCTAAATCTTGTGTTATTCTATGATTCCACAATATTTAAATCATTTCTTTCCAGCTACTTGTAATATATAAGAACAAAAATCAAAAGATGGAAAATATAGAAGACAATAAATAGGATATCTGATATCACAACAACAGCTAGGTGACACAATGGATAGAGTGCTAAGCCTTGAGTTCAAATTTAGTCTCAGATGCTTACTATCTATGTGACTCTGGGCAAGTCACTTAACCCTGTTTTCCTCAGGTTTCCCTTCAGTTAATGAACTGAGAAGGAAATGGCAAAGCATTTCAATATTTTTTGCCAAGAAAATCTCAAGTGGGGTCAGAGCAAGACAGACAGGATTAAAACAACTCAAAAGAAACAATCAAAAACACGTTATCTGGTTTTAAAAAAAATTATCAGGAGATAATTAAGGAATCACTGATCTCCCTAAAATCCAGGAGGGAAAAAACTAGGGATGCTGTTCCAAGAAATGATCAATGAAAACTAAAATAAAGGGCTAGAGTAGAATTTATTATGCTTGAAGTGAAGTTTTAAAAAGGCAAGAGTAAAAAAAAAAAGGCAAGAGTAGCAATCATGATCTCAGATAAAGTTAAAGCTAAACTACATTTAATTAAAAGAGATCAACAAGGACACTACATTATGACAAAAAACACCATAGACAATGAAGTAATTTCAATCTAAATCTATGTGCACCAAATGTTATAGTTTCTACATTTCTAAAGGAAAATTTAAATGGATTACAGATGAAAACGGGCAGTATTACAATAATAGTCAGAGACTTTAAACTTTCCCTCTCGGATTTACAATCTAACCTCCCTCCAAAAAAAATTTAGGAAAGAAATTAAGAAGATGAATAAAATTTTAAATAAGCTAGATATGATCAATAGCTGGAAAGAATTGAATAGAAATAGAACCCTTTTTCTCTGGAGTCCATGGTAGCTTTATAAAAATTGACCATATACTTCTCCTCACTAAATGCTCTAATCCAAGCTTCCTGGGTGTTTTTTCAGAAGTTTCCCCACTTGGTGGCAGCAGGGAAGAGCAGTGCAAGAGAATGATGCAGAATGTTACAGCCAAATGGCTTATGTCCACATTCTTCGAGGAGTTTTTGTGAAGCTGTTATAGGGCAAAGAAGTCTCTCTGACTGGACCCAAATAATTCCACATCTCTGCTGAGGAAAGGAATAGATGAATACCACCCCAAAAAACCTATGTTGAAGCTCTAAAGTTCCACAAGGGACACAAATTAGATGAAGCAGATAATACACGCAATATCTGGATTCAAAGACACCAAGAAATAAAACTAAAGTGGTAGCAAAACATGGAATGATTGATCAGCAGCAAACCTAATATTCAAAAATCAAGTTTGATTGACACCAAACAGAACTTCAAGTAATCATTACACTATGATCAAGAATATTCAGAAGAATATTATAAATGTGGAGATCTCTTCAGTGGTAAAACTTCCATCTGGAAAAGACTTATAGGTTAAAACTTTCACTTGTCCATCCTATAGTACCTGAACAGAGCACCTTTAAGATACTCTCAACAAAGATAGAAATAAGAATGAAAAAGTTAGAGGCTGTAAGATGAGAGAAACTGGAGGGACAAAAGAGAGGTATCCAAGCCCAAACACTTCACATCAGATTCAGAGCACATACATCTGTCATCCTCTCATTATGTAAGGAATTGCTCATTGATGAGAACAAGAAAGAAGAAAAGGAAGATGGTGGAGCGAAAGCATCAGCTACAAAGAACATTTGAAAGAAAATATTATCCACATGAAGAGAAAGAATTGATCATAGAAATATGTATATGGGTTTTACATGCATATACCTATTTGTGTCTTTTAGTAACTTTCTCTAGGGAGGGTGGAGAGGGTGGGAGATAAAAAAGGGTGCAGCAGGAAAGAAAAAACTTGGAAGGAAACACAGAAATGCAGGGTAATGGTATATAGTATTTTATTACATAAGTACCACTTATATAATAATATATATTATGTAATATAAAACTATTACAGTTTTTGAAAAAAAGTAGTGTGAAATGAGAAAAAATTAAAAATAATAAAAGCTCTAGCTTCTCTTCCACATCATTCTCTCTCATCCTTGCTGTGCCCTTGTACTGCCACCCACATTTTGCTCCTTCTAGTTGTTTGTGGAATGAGAAATGAGATAAGAAATGAGATGGGAGAAGGAGGAGGAATCACTACACAAGTCACTTAATAAATATTTTTGGTAGTCATGATGAATTTTAGGATGGATAGATACTTTGGATTGTTTGGAGGAAAGACTTGGAAATAAAGTGAATGACTTGTGTTCAAGAGGTTTCTGATAGGCCTGGCCTGGCACCTTCCTTAAAATGGAGCTTCTGAGATGACCGGACCAATCAGAACAAGGCTATGAAGGGACCCGTGAATCTTCCAGAGTGAAAGGCTGCTGGAGAATGTGGGGAAAGAAGTTTTGAAAATGAGGAGGGAAGCTCAGAGATTGATGAAGGAGCAAATCTGGGGAACCAGTGGGAGGAGTGGAGAAAACCAAAGCAACTCTCTTTTGTCTGCAAGTTCCTATATCTTGCCCCTCACCCTGCTTTTCTTGCAGTTCCCACCTGTGACCTTTCTTTCTGCTGAACCAGCAAGGACAATCCAATTTGGAGAGGGTGGGATTGCAAGAGCTAACTAAGGGGAAGAAGGGGCTCTCCTGTTACCAGCCTCCAGCAAGAGCCCTGGCCAACCTGGGGCTAATTCACACCCAATTCACTCCTCCTCAATTGAAGCCTCTCTAAGCTTTATCCATTGGTCCCTCCCATGTGAGTGGGGCTCCCCTGTTGGCAAAGACAGTAAACCCGCATTGGTCCTAAAGTTGTATCCTTGGGATTCAGTGGAGGGCTTTGCACAGGGGGAACCCTCATAAATGGCATTTCAGTACCCAGCCCAGTGCCCAGCATGCAATAGGGCTTTTTCTTTTTTGGGATTATTAGGGGGTTTAGCAGGGGGTTTAGGGGTGTTAAGTGACTTGTCCACAATCACACAGCTGACAAGTGTCAAGTGTCTGAGTTCAGGTCTTCCTGACTCCGGGCCGGTGCTCCGATCCACTGCACCATCTAACTGCTCCTATAATAGATTCTTTTTTAAAAATAGATTCTTAATAAAGCCTGGTGAATGGATTTAGAAACAATGGAATTTTGTCTCATCACAGAGGAGAGATCAAAGTCCCAAAATTCTCTGTAAATATTGGAGCAGCAGCAACCTGAGAGACATATGGCAACATGCTCGGGGGTACATGTGGTGGCCCCAGTGACTGCAGGAGAGGGACTGCACATGGGAAGGAGCCTCCAGAGCTGACATGGGGCAGAGCTGGGGCAATGTCAATGCCAGACCTGGCAATGAAAACAGCCTTCCCCCACAGCACAGGCCTTTTAAAAATAACCCCCAGGGCCCAGGAAGTAATTCTGGGCAAAGACAATCCCATTTGGTTCTGGTACCTGCTTCACCTTGGCTTGATTTATGGGGAAAAGCAGAGGAAGTCCGTTTCCCCTGAGGAAAAACTATGGGGGTTTTTGGTGCCCGACTCTGATCACATATTAATCTGTGTGGCACTTGCCAAATAAAACATGTAGCACAGTGCCTGGCACACAGTAGGTACTTAATAATATTTATTGATTGATTGGTATGCTTGACAAGGATAGTGACTCTCAGAAGGGAATGACTCAGTTGCACAATATTTCTCCTCATTTGTTTCTTGGTGTCCGAATCAGACTCTCAGAGTTGGAAGGGTCCCCAGCGACATCAAGTCCAACCTCAAACCATCACTGGCTCCCCCTCACAACATAACTGACAAGTGGCTGACCAGCCTCTGCTTGAGGGCCTCCCATGAGAGCCATCCTAACACTTCTCCCGGCCCCTGGTTCAGTGCAAATTGGGAGCCAGTTTTCCTGAGATCCATTCTAAATTTGAAATTGAGATCCAGAGAGTTTGAGGGTCTTGTTCAAAGTCATATAAGTCAAGAAAAGAAACATTTATGAAGTAGCTACTATGTGGCAGGCCCTGTGCTGAGTGCTGAGGATACAAAGAAAAGCAAAAACAGCTCCTGCCCTCAAAGTGTTCCCTGTCTAATGAGGAAGACAACACATAAACAACGATAAACACGGAAGATAGAGTAAATTGGAGGCTTTTTCAGAAGGAAGAAACTAGCATTGAGGCGGATCAGAAATAGCTTCTGACATAGGTGGCCCCTTAGAATTGAAGGAAACCAGGAGGTGGAGAAAAGGAAGGGAAAACATTCTAGTGATGACCAGGGAAGGGAAGGAGGGAGGGGAAAAGAAAGGAGGGAAGGAGAGAGAAGCAGAGTCTGGTTTGGAATCAGATCCTCTCACTTCAAACCAGCCACTTGTTCCCTACATTTCTAGCTTATTTTCTAGCCGATAGATCAATTTCAGATTAATGCTGTTCCAAGAATCTTTGTAGGTGAGGGGAAGTGGTCTTTCTAAGGTTAAGTTGATTTCCTGGCTGATTCTAAATTTCTTAATGCAAGTCAATTCATTTCTATTCACCATCTAAGGAGTGCTGGATCACAGGAAAAGCTGGTCTAGGAGCTTGGAGTCTGAAGGCTCATAAAACAATCCAGGCTTTCGGAAAGGGGCTGAGTTTTTGCTTTGTTTCACTCTACCTGTGAAGTACTACAAGGGCTTGTTACTTACATTAGGAGCTATAAAGATACTTGTTGTGTTTATTAACAAAAGAGAGAAGGAAAGGATCCATGATTTGGGCAACTTAAAAAAAATTAGAAAAATAACAAACCAAGAATCAATCTTCGAAACACACACACACACACACACACACACACACACACACACAATTCATTTAATTTTTTTGTGTGACTTGCCCAGGATCACACAGATAGTAAGTGCCACCATTTTATCCAGCTGCCCCAAAACTAGACATTTTTAAAGCAAAACATAAAATTGATGAGGGCTTGTTACTTATAAAAGGGCCTTTTAAAATGCTTGTTGAGTTTATGGACAGAAGAGAGAAGGAAAAGCTCTATGACTTGGGCATGCACTTTAATTTTTTTAAAGCTAAATCTCAGTTTAAAAAAATTTTAATGAGAAATTACAAACAAAATGTTAGAAACTGTTTGGCTCAATAGGATAGACAGGGTTGGCCATTGTCACCAGTGCTATTTAACATATTAAGTCTCTAAATCAGTTTTAGACAGCAGTTATTCTGAAAAAAGCTTGGAGGGTTTCAGGGCCTGCAAGCAATATGAGTCAGCAGTAGCCAAGAAAGGGAACACAAGCTTGGGCTCCACTAAGACAGGCCTGGCTTTCAGAAGAGAAGTGGCTGACCTCCCCCCTGGGCCTCGATCAGATCTCATCTGATTCACTCCTGGGCCACGTGGTTACTGATGACCTTTAGGTCCATACAGCTGTGAGGGTCAGTGAAGGAATTAGACCATTTGGTCTGTGGAAGAAGAGCCCAGGGGGACATGCAAACCATCTTTAAGGATGTATCTAGAGGGCTGGCACAGGGAAGATGGCAGCCCTCGAGCCCCCGTTCTGGAGCATTCCCCTCAATACCAATCACCAGTTACCTTGACTATTTCCCCATTATCAGCAGTAGCTCCTAGTGATCAGTATTCCAGTATCATTTAACCATTTACTATCAATTGGCCTTCACAAAGAGGGAGTCCCTGAGGAGACATAGCAAGAACAGAAGTTATAAAAGTAGCCCCCCCATCCCAACTCCCAGGGGACACGCTCCCCTAAATCACTTGGTCCCTGGAGAGCGTAGGCCCAAACTTACAGCCATTTCCCCAAAGGTTCATTCGCCCCGCCAAGGCCGCCTTCAAGCCTGACATAGGAGCCGCTGTCTCTCCTTCTTGTCCGTCTTTGGTTCAATCTTGTGCTGGGTCAGGCAGGCCTTGACTGACAAACTTCTGACTCTCAACTTCAAATCTGGGTTCCAGTTCCCAGACCTTTTTATGCTCCCAAACTTACCGCCTAGTCCAATGCCAGAACTAGACTGAGAAGGGCAAAGACCTCAGAGAACAGAGACCAAGATTCATTGGCCACGTATCGGCCCAGAAGGGAAGATGAAGGCCCAAGGCTCTCCTCTCTTTCTCTGAGTATCTGTGTGTGTGTCAGTCTGTCTGTCAGTCTATCTGTCTCTGTGTGTCTCTCTCTGTTTCTAATCTGTGTGCATGTGTATTCCTCTGTTTCTTCTATCTCCCTCTTTCCCTTTATTTTTCTTTTCCTGTCTCTCTGTGTCTCTGTCTATCTTTGTCTCTGTATTTCTGTCTCTGTCTCTGTCTTCTCCCTTTCTCGCCACCTTGCCCTTCTATCTCTCTCTTCCTATCTCTGTTTCTGTCTTTCCCTATATATTTGTCTCTCTTTGTCTCTGTCTTTGGGTTTCTGTCATAGTCTCTGTCTGCCTCTATCTCTGGGAACAATTCCAAGGCACAGCTGGAGAGGTAGAAAGATGTAGTAGAAAGGGCTCTGGCCTTGGGGTTAGGCGACCCCCCCCCCGGGAGACCCAGCTCTGATCCTTACCCATGAGCAATTTTGGGCCAGCTTTTTCACCCTCAAAGCCTTGTTCTCCACAGCTGAACTACCTCTGAGAAAGACATCCTGGAACTACTCAGTGATGCTCTCAGCTGACTTGACACTCATCCCAGGGCTGGAAGACACCTTAGGGATCATCCCTCTCATGTTATAGATGAGGAAACTATAGGATTCTACTGCCATCTGACCTTGGGCACTCCTGGAGGGACAGACTTCCTCCCTGATA
The DNA here is from genome assembly GCF_902635505.1 of Sarcophilus harrisii. Taxonomy (NCBI): domain Eukaryota; kingdom Metazoa; phylum Chordata; class Mammalia; order Dasyuromorphia; family Dasyuridae; genus Sarcophilus; species Sarcophilus harrisii. The sequence continues at coordinate 241,993,244 of NC_045431.1, forward strand.
TTCCTACACATTTTCACTGGCAATTGATGATTAGTTACTTGGCTTCTCCTACTGGATTTTCCTTCTCTGTGCCTGTGGCCCTGGGACATGAAGGCCTCAGAAATGTAAACAGATACATACACAGACAACTTTGAAGATCAATTTAATTCAATTCAAATTAGAAATTTTGATGAACATCTGGGAAATCATGGAGGAAGATGGCTTCACACCCTCCCCTGTGGCCCCAGCACCAAGTTCAGGGCCAAGGCTCTGGCTCCTTCTCCAAAGGATCTCCCCCAGAGCAGCCTGCCCCCCCACACACACCCAGAGCTTCTTGCCACAAACAAGCAGGGCCTTCCCAAGGGCTCCCTCCAGTTTAGACGGTTTCTTTGATGTGAGAGGAAACCCCTATGGGCTGTAGACTTATTTCTTCACTCTTTTCTTCTGTAACCTTCTGGGAAAGGCATCCTTTGGCCCTAATGAGAGCAAAGGGTAGAGAGAAGGGGGCACAGAATGAGAGAACCTCAGAGCACTGGCCACGGAGTCCAACTAATGCTTCAACAAGATTCCACAATGAATATACTGAATAACTGCTAGCTTTGGGGCAGCACTTTAAGGCTGGGAAGCACTTTTAAAATATGATCTCATTTGATTTCCATAACAAACATGGGAGGGAGGTGCTATTATCACCCCCATTTTACAAAGGAGGAAACTGAGGCAAACAATTCAATGACTTGCCCAGAGTCACACAGCTAAGTAAGCATCTGAGGTTGAACCCAAACTCCAGTCTTCCTGACTTTAAGTCCAATATTTCCAACCAGTGGTCATCTAACCTTGGGTGAAAGACCTCCAAGTGGAGAGTATCTCTCCACTTCCCAAAGAGTTCCTTCTACTGCTGGGCAGCTGTCCATGGTAGGAAATGCTTCCTGACAACAACTGACATCCTCTGACCCCGCTGTGCCTCTTCCTGCAAGCTGATCAAGGCTGATCCCCTACAACATGATTCTTATATCTCTCTTGATTATTCTCTTACCCAGACAGAAACTCTTTCAACCCAGATCCTTCCACTAGTCCTCGTATGGCATGGACTTGGGGTCTCTGTTGTCCGGGATGCCCTCTAGCTTATCAATAGAATAACTTTTTGGGGAGGGGGCGGCAGAGAGGGTGCATCCACCTCCCAGGCTACACTCTGCCCCATCCCTTCGGTCCACCTTTCCCAAGGCTGAACAAGGTGACAGGAAGTCCCGCTCTGGCTCAGGGGCTCACTCAGGATCAGACTTAGACCTCCTCAAGAGAAGAGATTTGACTTTCTGGTTGTGTGGTCCTGGACAAGTCTAAGCCCTTCATAACCCCGTCCCCTCCTATATTCTAGTCCTCTGACCTCTGTTTTCCATGCCGTCCAGGATTTATCGCTACAAGCGGCAAGTTGTGGAACACAACCCTCCATCTCCCTCTTTTCTGCTGGCTCTCCCACGTGACTGGATGCTCTGCCCCTTCCCCTCAGGCTCTCAGTTTCCCTGATTTCTTTCAAAACTCAGCTCAAATCTTACCTGTTCCAGGAAGCTTTTCTCTGAGAACCCTTAGCTACTAACACCTCCTCTCTGAGAACGTTTTTCTGTCTCCTCTATGTTCATCTTGTCTACGTGTTGTCTCTCAGCCCCCCCCCCCCCATTAGATTGTCAATTTGTTGAAAGCAGCAAATGTTTTTTGTCTTTCTTTATATCCTTGCCACTTAGCACAAAGCCTGAAATATAGTAAATGCTTAATAAATGATTGAATTATCTTTAATGAAATGATCTTATAATCATTTAAGTCGTATTTTCCAATCAGAGATATCTGTTACAGTTATGAGCATTTACCAAGTTATTACTAACATGAAACAGAAGAAAGCAATACTTCTTTAAACAGCTAAGGATGTAAGGGAGGAATCACTGTATTTCTCCTCATTTTAAGTGCTCTCCTTTGGAGCTGTACTGTTTAATATTTCAGATTTTTTTTATTAATTGATTGAACTGCAAAGAATCTAGACCACTCCAGCTAGTTCTATCCTCTCGGTGATCAGCGTCCGCTCTCAATCAGGAGACATTAGAACTGACTTCAAAGAAAGAAAGTATAATGAAACCTGGCCTAGAAGTTGGAGTCATTCAGAGTATGAACCAAAATCTTAAAGAAAAGCTTTACACTGTGCTTTCTGTTTCTGTCCCTATCGGGAGGAAAAAGGACAGTGTGTTCCATTCATCTTTACTGGCCTTTTTTTTTTCAGAAAGTACTGCCTCTTCACCCTGTATAGGGAGAAAACAACAATCCACTCAGTAATCAAAAGCAAAACTTTCCCCAATAAAAAGAAAGGATGCTAGAATCTTGGGGGAAGGAAGTTTTCATTGCAAAGAGGCTTACGTTATGAATTATGAAATCATGAAATAGATCTGTATGAGCCAACACAATCAAGTCGGTAAGCAAGCACTTATTCAACATCTACTGTATACGACAGATACCCAAGATAAAAAATAATACAATCTTTGCCCTCAAGAAGATGACATTCTACCCTAGTGGTGATGATAAGAGGAATGAGACATCCACAAACAAGAATAAGTTCATGTCACGCATGATACTGCCTTCTCGTATGGAACAATTTGTTTTGATGGTTTCCTTCTTTGGATGATAAATACAAGTACTAATATTAAGAGTTGTTCTGACTCAGAATTCTGAGATAGCTGGTGTTCTTTTTTAATGCGATAAGATGCGATATTTTGGAATGATACCAAAAATATAAGATAAATGAGCACAGATAAAAGATGAGGATTTAAGATATTAAATTTTCATTAAAATTTCATTGAGTCATTCATAGAAAGGACTCTGAGTCTTCAGTCAGAAAAATAAGAGAAGGGAGAAGGTAAGGACATAATCAGAAATGCACCAAGTTTAAAGCTAGAAATGATACGTGGTACAATTTCTCTTGAGAAATAGGTCCAGACATTCCTAACAGTTACAGGGCAGAAAAGGGTGCTTTTGATAAGATTTCTAGAAGGATATCTGAAAACTTGGGACAATTAAGGTTGAGACAATGCACCCTTCGCCCTTTTAACAGAACTCAACTTCAACAAAAAATTAAAAACCAAGTACTAGGCTAGGAAAACGAACAGACAACAAAAAAAGTTTCTGACCATTGAACATTATTATGGTGACAAGGAAGATCAGCTTTAGACACTAATTAGTTGTGGCCTCTGTCTGCCTCAGTTTCTTTAACTGTAAAACGGTGATAAAAATGCCACCTACTTCCCAGGGTTGTTGTGAACCTCAAATAAGATAGCTCAGTACATTGTAGGCACTTAATAAATACTCTTCTCCTGTCTTTCTATTTAAATGTTTGCTTTATTTTAAAATAGAGATATAGGAAGAAGATTTGGGGGATTTAGTTATGGGAATTAGGTTTGAGGTGAAACTATGGAACCAACCAAAGAATTTCCATAGGTACCGACATGTATTCTGAGCCAGAGGAGACCTGAGGAACAACCCAAAAGACCCAGTCCTTATCTTTAGTCTTCCCAAAAAGTTACACCTTAATAGGTGTCAGGAGCTGACCTGTTCTCCGTCTCCTCAATGGTCTCCAGAAATGGAAGGCCACGAGTCTCAGTCAGGAAGTGGACACAAGTTGTAGAAAGGATAGGTACAATCCCAAACAACAAGGGCTTCAGAATCGAGACATAGTTGCTGCTGATGAAGACAACGGGAGCCAGAAGTGAACCAAAGCGCAAAAAGAACTGCCCAGCACTCATGCCTATTTGTCTGCAAGCAAATCAAAGTAGAACAGAAGTTAGAAAGTAAGCCCTTTAAGAGTACAGGGGTTTGCCAAATGTTGGCGGGGATATGGGAAAACTGGGGCACTGATACATTGTTGGTGGAATTGTGAATACATCCAACCATTCTGGAGAATGATTTGGAACTATGTTCAAAAAGTTATCAAACTGTGCGCACCCTTTGATCAAGCAGTGCTACTACTGGGCTTATGTCCCAAAGAGATTTTAAAGAAGAAAAAGGAACCTGTATGTGCAAGAATGTTTGTGGCCGCCCTCTTTGTCGTGGCCAGAAACTGGAAACTAAGCAGATGCCCATCAGTTGGGGAATGGGTGAATAAATTGTGGTATATGAATGTTATGGAATATTATTGTTCTGTAAGAAATGACCAACAGGAGGATTTCAGAAAGGCCTGGAGAGACTGACAGGAACTGATGCTGAGGGAAATGAACAGGACTAGGAGATCATTATATGCTTCAACAACAATACTATATGATGATCAGTTCTGATGGACGTGGCCCTCTTCAGCAATGAGAGAAACCAAATCAGATCCAATAGAGCAGGAATGAACTGAATCAGATATGCCCAGAGAAAGAACTCTGGGAGATGACTAGGAACCATTACATAGCATTTCCAATCCCTCTATTTTTGTCCACCTGCATTTTTGATTTCCTTCACAGGCTAATTGTACACTATTTCAAAGTCCGATTCTTTTTGTACAGCAAAATAACTGTTTGGACATGTATACATATATTGTGTTTGACTTATACTTTAACATATTTAACATGTATTGGTCAACTTGCCATCTGGGGGAGGGGGTGGGGGAAAGGAGGAGAAAATTTGGAACAAAAGATTTTGCAATTGTCAATGCTGAAAAATTACTCATGCATATAACTTGTATATTAAAAGCTATATAATAATAAAAAAAAGAGTACAGGGGCTGTGCTGCTTTTTTATTTCCTCAGAATATGACACATAGTTGTCTGCAAATAAAATGAATAGATCTTAAACTTTACCTGTTCAAAGATATATGTTCAGCAAAAAGCAGGTAAACATCTCACTCATCTGAGAAATAAAAATTGCTTGTTGATAAAGCAACAGTCATGAAAATTGTGCATCTGATGGACCTTACTGCTCCTTATTCTCATTTGACCCAAAGTATATAAACTACTTTTTAAATATCATATTCCACAAGATGGCAGTAGCCTGAGAAACTTTCCCTTAAGGCTGCGTATAAATAAGTTTAAATGAATGAATGGTTGAATGTAACTGGTATATCTGGTCTCTAGTCTAAACATGACAGGAGGCTTCTTTTAGCTTGAACAGTTCACTAAATAGCAGGCAAATAGTCAAACTTTTTTTTAAGATTTATGAAAGAGTAAGTTCTCTATAACAGAGGCAAGAAATATTTCTGGAATTAAATAGACCATATATGGGTTTTTACTAAGATAAAAGAGGAGCAACTGTTCTCAGCATATTCTTTCAGGAAGAGCTCAGTGGAGGCAACTAATATAATAAAATCTCCCACACTTTTGATAGTATTACTAAAGGGCAGGTGCTGTATCCTTGATAGTCATCATAAAGCCAGAAGTTCTTGGCCTCAATTGTCAGGGATTTGCTTTTCTGCTTCCCTTTAATCTCACCATCAAACCATGAACTCTGTCCTTGGGCTCAAAATCCATTCACTGTGGCATGGCATAAAGCAAATTACTGACCTTCAACTATTACTTGTGTCTCAAGATGAAGGGAAGGGAATTCCCTGAATTCTATCCAAAACATGGCTATGATGTTCACAGTTCTTAAACCCTGACAGCCCTATTTATTGGGAAACACCTTCTGTCTGGAAAACCAGCAGAGATCCTGGTATATGTTTACTAAGATTTAAGGAAAAGGAAATTATGACACTGTTGTTAACAAAGTATGCCACAGATCCAGACCAAGCGGCCTCTTCATTGTACAGAGGAGGAAACTTTTCAAAATGTTATATAATTTGCCCAGAGTCACAAGTTGTGAACAACTTCTAACTATACAATCAGTGTACATTTCACACTACCTTATTGACTTATCACCTTCTGGGAAAATATGAAGCAGGCTTTGTTTCCGGGTTGCTCTCTTTAACATTGTGTTAAGAGTAATTAAAAAAACATAGTGCTGAATTGTGAAGAAAGATAGTCAGAATACTGGGACATTAGTTAGGTAGAGAAATGGAAATCTTCCTACTGGGGGGAAAGGGTTTGAAAGGACAAATGACTAGACTAGGGAATGTATCAATAAAGTATGCAGGAAATCCTTCCTAGCTGATCCTGGGAAATCCACAAGTGTGTTAACATTTGTTTAGGATGGAGTGATGGGTGCTGTTCTGTTTTCAGAAAGAACCAAAATTCCATCATCATGTTAGAGGCAAATTACAATGTGTTCAGTTGTGGCTGATCAGCCCCATAAGAGCTCAGAATGCTCTAACACAGATCAGGAACACAGTAAGTTTTCCGCCATGTTGCAGCAATGCCCTTGTTGAGCAAAGAGCAGTGATATAAGAGTAGGAAAGTTCAGTCTGAGGGTCACAGTGTAGTTAGTCGTAAGCAGGGATGCCTTGACAGGGCCTCTCGCCTGTAAGCAGGTTGCTGATGTGGCTGGATTGGCTCTCCTCTCATTGGCAGATACTATGCATTTGCAAAGCCCAGGAGCTGCTTCTCTGAATGGGGATTGGGGATTGTCTACTGTTCACCCATTAATCGTGCTTACAAAAATGTGTATCAACAAGGCTGTACGGCATAATAAACTGGAGCTCTTTTCACACTCAATAAATCTCCCGCCTCATTCATTCTGAGATCAAAGGGCCCATATACTTTGAGCTCTCAATTGAGACGACCACAACATGGTCTAATATCTTTTTTCTCCTACATTTCCCTGCAAAGCCCCACAAACACTGAGCTAGCCCTGGCAATGCATGCATCAAATTCATTATCAATGTGTATATCCCTGGAAATTATACTGCTAAGTGAACTTATCCACAACATTTAAAACTTCTCCATTTGCCGCAACCAATGACTCTACATGTGGAAGGTGTGCTGCTGGCTGGTGGAGAACCTCTATTCCTCAGTGTTACATGTCACAACAAAATTAGCACAAACAGCAGAGAACTGATCCATATTCTGGTGCATCTCAGCTGTAAAGGCTGCATTGAACACACAATCATCTAGGAACAAAAAAGCATGCACCACATCTCCCTGCACTTTAGTCTTAGCTCGTAGAATATTCAAGATTAAATCATTTACCATCAGTGTGGTAGCTCACCTTGATACCATGTTCATCTTCAATGAAGGCATTTGACAACATTACTAATCGAGTGAAACTGCTGATAAGGACGAATGATCAGCACTCTGGACAGTGGAGCTGGGATGAGAGGTTCCTTAACAATAGTCTTCTACTTTTCTTTCTCTATATGCTTTCCAATCTCATTTTTCATCTTTTTCTACTTTTTCCCAATCTCAAAGTACGTCTTCTTCCATGCCATGATTTTAAAATAGTTTTTCTTAATTACTTCACCTAAATTTTACATTTCTAGACTCATCTCTCCAAATTTTACCAGAAAATCAAATCAATAACTGAGCTAACAAAAATCTGAATAGAAAAAGTAACTATTTGGTGAATAGTATTTCTCAGTACAGAATGAACAAGGTTTTCAGGCTTTTCATCCAGCCTGCCTCATTATGTATCCTTGACATAGGCAACTAGTAAAAATAGGTAAGCCAGTTGAGTATGCTAGCCACAGAACAGAAATGCTATGTGTTATTTGATTAGTATAGCTCAATTATTTTAATATTCTCCTTCTGTCAAAAAAAACGAAAAGGGAACTCCTTGAAGACAGACTATTGTGTTTCTGTCTTTGGATCCCCAGTTCCTAGTAGAGTGCCTGGAACATCATAAACACAATAAATATTTGATAAATTGATATGAATTAATTTTTATCTCTGCAAACTATATTTCCAAGCCAATGATTTAGTACCATTTAATCAGCCTGAATCCGAGATATTAAGAGTTTACCACTGTTAACTTATAGTATTCTAGTCACATTATTGTTCCTGAACTCTTACCTGATTTCAGTTGGGTAAAGCTCTGGTGTATAGAGGTAGAGGGAAGAAATGGCCCCTTCCAGGCCACCTTTTCCAAGAATACTGAAGAATCTGAAAGACGGGCATATCTGAGGATAAACAATGGTCAAATCAGCAGTTTATTCAAGATTAGCAGGATACTCTGCTTCTTAAAAAGGATGAAAAGAGGGAAGAATAAAGGGAAGAAGGAAGAGGAGGGGGGAATGAATAAAAAAAGAAGGAAAGAATGAAGGAAAGAAAGAAGGGGGAAGGGATGGAGGGAGAAAGGAAGGAAGGGAGGGAGGAAGGAAGGAAGGATGGAAGGACGGAAAGACAGAAGAAGGGAGGGAGGGACAGAGGCAATGAAGACAAGAGGGAAGAAGAGAAGAAATGGAAGGAGAATGGAAAGAAAGATAAAAGAAAGGAGAGAGAAAAGGAAGAAAGGAAATAAATATTTATCAACTGCCTGCTAAATGCCAGAAAATGTCTTAAGTTCTTTACAAATATCTCATTTGATATACAATTTTCTCATATCTTCACTACAACCCTCACAAGTAGAAGCAGATACTATTATTGTCCCTATTTTGCAGTTGAGGAAACTGAGACAGAGGTTAAATGACATGTTCTCAAACACACAGGTAAGTGACTGGGGCTACATTTGACCTCAGGTATTCTTGATTACAAGTCTAGCATTCTATATCCAAGGCTATCTAAGTGCCTCCCAGGCCGGTATTGGATCTCCATTCATTTGCATTTCTTTTCAGAACAGGGAATTTCTCAAGCTATGAAAAAATTTCCAGGGCTGTTTTCTATTTATTATTGACTCTTTTTTATTTTTAGATCCTGTTCCATTTAAAAAGCAGGGCTTTACATGCGCCCCTCAATTCTCAATGTACAGGTAGTTAATGGGTCATTTAATGTCTTCCTAGAGCCTTCTCTACGACCTCAGTTCCTCACCATAATGAATTTAATCAAGCATCTTCCCATGCCTAGAGTGTTTTGTCTAATGGTACATAGGTAGAGAACAATGTATCTCCTGACTGGTAGAAGGAATACTAAGTACCTCATTCATCTTTGCAACTCCAATATGTCCCATATATTATAGGTATTTAATCAATATTGGGTTATTTTCATCAGTTTCTCACCTTGAGGAACAAATATGTTAATGATGATCATGAGTCCAGAAAAAAGTATCAAGAAAAACAAGGTAACACGGCGTCCCAGGTAAGACATGCTGATGGATGCCAGCAGTTTTCCTTGTAAAATTGTAAGTGCAGATATCACTTGGACCCAGTAAATGCTGAAACCAAATTTCTGCAAGTCCAAACCCAGTCCATAAAAGGAGAAGCCACATGCGAACCTGGAAGCAGAAATATTTATTATAGGCTACACTCTGGTACATATTTTAATTTTTCATTTCAACCCAATGAAATGACTCTTTACCTATGAAATGAGAATGGTCTTGAATCATAATCCCAGAATCTCAAATATCTCTTATTTCCCCTATTGTCAAAGTCAAAAACCCTAATTTTTCAGGTCCATCCATCTTCAGAAAAATAATGTTTTAGGTAAATTGTAGAGTGACTTCTTTCAATACTTTGGGAGTTTCTTGAATATTTTGGGTAAAAACAGCTGGCTAAAAACAAGACCACTCACCACTCAAGCATGATACAGAATGTTGTCAGATGTATTCCTGGGGAGCGGAAAAGATCTGTGAAAAAAGGGGAAGTCTTCATGGCTTCAAGGTCCTCCTCAATATAAGACATCACCACCTAGCCGGGGCAGAGGAAGGATATATTTGCTTAAATTAGGGGCTTTTGAAAGAGATGAGAGATGGGATGCTCTTAAATCAGCTTTCCTGGAAGAGATATTGTCATCGTACAAAGCTATGGTAACTGTCAAAACACCAATCCCTGCCTACAACCATCTGACAAATCAAATTATGCCCTCCCCATGCTGTCAGCCCACCCAAAGATTCAGCCATCTTATAATGTCATTGAAGGCACCATGGAATATGAGATTCTAGGTCTGGAGTTGGAAGGTTCCTCTTAGACATTGCAGGTCAAATGCTGCATTTCCCCATAGAGAAAACTAGAATGAGTGATTTGTTCAATGTCACAAAGGTGATAAGCAGTAGGGGGAGGGGGGAATTCACTCCTGGATTCTCTGACCAGAGACCTTCCCACTATCCTACACTGGGCTTAACCCTTTCCCTCTATTGAGGCTACCATGATAGTCCCAGTCAACACTATTCAAAGATTATTGTTTCTCCACGTTGAAAACAGCAACCCGAGCTTCCTGTTATAGCCTGTGGCTAGAAGGAAAATTTGAACTGTTCTCTAGAAAGTTTCCCAGCTTTGCCTTCCAACTACTTGACATCATCTGAGAGAGCAACTGTGCAAATCTTGCCCCTCTGAAGCCAGCTTTCTAATCCTTCAACCAGTATATTTTATGATCAGATGGAAACGTTGAGCCCCTCTTTCACATCATCCACTAAAGCAGAAAACAAAGTCAAATGGTAAAAACCCGTTAAAACAATTTAAAAGGAAATTTCCCTTCCAAGATTTATGATTCATTATATTGAACTCTCAGATGACTGAGAAAACAGATCATAAATTCCATTTCCAAATTTTGGCACTATCCATATGTCCAGTGAACAATTTGTTTGGTTACCAACTAATCTCTGGGCATCTACTTAGTTTCTGATATAAATTCTGTATAACTCTCAGACATTAGACATCTTTATCAAAGATACCTACTGCAAACATTTCCCCTCAATTAGATGCATCTTTTCTATATCTAGCTGCAGTAGTTTTGTTTATGCAAAAAATTTCAGTTTTGTATAATTTAAGTGACCAATTTCATCATATGTATTCACATCTCTCCATTGTTCAATTAAAAAAATTCCTCTAAGAGATTCCATTTTTAAATTTATTATCTTAAGAAGGCAAAGACAAAAAGAAATGTTCCTTATACACCAAAATATTCATAGAAACACTTTTTGTAGAAGAAAACTGGAAACAAAGTAGATGTCCATTGACTGAGGAATGGGTGACTAAACCGATTGTGGAATATGAAGAATACAGATTATTTTTGGAAAAATATATTCATTGGTTTTTATCCTTAACTCCCTTTTTGTGTATATGATATAAGATTATAAACCACCTTCAACCCTTTTTGGAAATATTTGGGGTGGAAATCATAAATTAACAACTCTCCTCTGAGAGGATTCTGGGAAGATAGTAAAATAGATCAGAAAACCTTGGAGTTTTTTAAAGTTCCCCCACTGAAAAAAAGACAGAATATCATATCAGAGAGAATGTACAGTAACAGAAATAAACAAAAATCAGGTAAATTCATTATCCTCCTAAGATAATCTAGGAAGAGTCCAGGAAAGGCCTGATCTTCAGGGGCAAAGGTTCAGCCTGAGTAAAGCAGAAACATCTCCCCACCAACTCCGTGGAATCCATAAACAATAAGCTTTAGTGGTAGCAAGGTTGGGAAGCAGCATAAGTCTCAGGAGCTTTGGCAGTAAGGTCAGTACTGCCTGTAGTAGGGGTCAATAGGCTGAGTAGGAAAAGATTGAAAAAATGTCCACTGTCAAAGGATGTCAAGCAAATCTGTGCCAACCAGAGATGTCCCATGCTGTGGCTTTGGGGAGAATGAACTGATAAATGCAGTATCAGAGGAGTTAGAACCCTGCTGGTTGTCGGGAACTTGATCCATTTTGTGTCAGCAATACTATTCAATATTATTTTAAACTATTTAAAATAGCTAATATAAAATACCTGAGAGTATTCTTGCCAAAACAGAGTCAGGAACTTTTTGAACATAAATACAAAACGCTTTTTCTGCAAATAACATCAGCTCTAAAAAAACTGGAGTAATGTTTATTACTCATTAATAGGCAAAGGCAATATAATTTTAAAATGACAATTTAATTAATCTATTTATTCAAAACCATCCCAACTGAATTATTAAAAAAAATCTGAGTTTGAAAAAAATAATAACAAGGAACATCTGGAAGAACAAAGGTCAGGAATTTCAAAGAAACCATGGGAAAAAACTGTAAAGAAAGAAGGTTCAGCAGTATCAGACCTTAAACTATATTATAAAGGAAAGTATTGTTGAATATAAAGCACATAATCTTGTTTATTATACATTAAAATTTTCATGTATAAACAAAACCAATGTAGCCAAAAATAGGCAGGATGAAGAAAACTGGAAAAAATTACTTTCAGAGACAGTATCTCAGATAGGATGTGATTGTGTAGGAATAGTGCTATGGTGTAGGAAATGATGAGCTGATTGATTTAGAAAATACATGGAAAGACTTGGACCTATGAAGGAAGATAGCATCTTCAGAAAAAGAGTTCCAATATATATGTTTTTAGATGTATATTGATAGATATTTATTCATGTATATATATATATATATATATATATATATATTTAATTGTAGCCTTCTTAATGAAGGAGGGAAAGGGAAAAATAAAGTCCACAGGAGAGAACAAAAGAAAACTTATAATGAAGCAAAGAAAAACTAGGTAGCTTTGAAAATAACGTGTAGTATTCATTATAGGTTTTCTTAGATGGACATTTTTTTTGTTTCACATTGAATCATCTCTTGGTTTCTGCTGTCTACATGGCAATGGTCTTTTTTTTTCTCATTCTGTATTTGTTTAAAATGAATCAGGAATTTTAAAAGAAAAAAATAGAATATAAAAAACCAACTCCCCTAGAATTATATATTCTTGGGAATAAGGTTAGGGATACAATGGAAATTTCCCTTAGCCTTACTTCTGGAGTGAGCTTTCTCCCCTGCTCCTTCCGCCCATTTATCCCTGCTACCTTCTGAAGATTCTTCACTGCCACAGGAAGTTTATTATGGATGGAGAGCCAGCAAGCAGATTCTTGAAGGAACCTGAGACAGAAAGGAAAGAAAGGAAAAGATTTGAGGATGGGGCACAAATGAAGCAAGGCAGCCCTACCCTGGAGTCCTTGAGAGTTATCAATGGGCCAATGCAGGCAGCACTGGAAGGCTAGAGGGTTACTTTCCGGACTGCTTCCTCGCCCCACAGAAGATGTGCTTTGAGGAGGCAAAACCTACAACAGAGGAGTCCCTCTACCAATTGAAGTCATTTGCTGCTTTCTAAGGCTTCTATTGACAGAGAAAAGTTTAGAACAAAAAGAGAACTAATTCTTGTCCCTACCCTGGTCTTCTTGGGATGCCTCGATGGCTTAGAATAGACAAGCCTGCTAGGGACTCTTCTGGACTAGGAACAAACTTGGGTTTATCAGGGGTCTTGAAAGTTAGTTCCTTTCACTCAAAGAATCCCTATTAATTGATCACAACCTATGGCAGAGAAAGCCAATCTTGTACTGGTCTAATCAGACACACACAGCTGGACACTCTCTAACTTGATTCTAATATAATGATGTCACTTTAGTTCTCTTTGAGAATGAAAGAAAACAACCAATCGATCAATTAAAGACCCATCATGGCCCAATGCTGGCCAAGATAGTATAGTCTATTGGTTTGACTCTTCCCTCCCGCCAATTCCTTATCCTGTAGCTAAATATCTGTGGAAACAGAACCTTATTTTCTCAACATTTCTCACATCAGGCACTGGGGAAAAAAAGATGAAAGCAAAAAAGTCTGTGCCCTTGTGAAGTTTATATTCTACAGAAGAGGCAATATTTGTGTATGAATATGTATATCTGTGTAAATAATTATAATATACATGATATATGTAATACAATTAATATTAATTACACTTAATTAATATTAATTGTGATTGATATTGATATATTATAATATAAAAGTATATTTTGTATAAATTCAAAATAAACAAAGGCAATTTGTGGGGAGAGGTAAGTGCCACTAAGATATGGCAGAATCTGAAGGGGTCATGCAAAAGTGGTACTTATGCCCTTCTAATTCCTCCCACAGATCCATACTTGGCAGCTTCCATCCCTTTACCCCTAGACTTTGGAACTACTGTCTCTCTGCCCAGTATACACACAAGCTACAAAGAAAAATGATCCCATAGGAGATAGAAATGGAAAACTGCAGCCAGCGCCATTCTCGGATCAGGTACGCCCATCCAGACAGGATGATCTGTCCAACACTGAAGGCACAGGTGTTACATGAGTGCACGATCATCCTTGTCTTGAGAGGTGTCCACTCTAAAGCTTAAGAAAAAAAGGGAAAAAAATGAGACTGCAGGAAATGTGGAAAGAACAGTGTGGTGGAACTGACAAGAATTATGCTCAAACTGGATGTCAACTAGTGTTTTAACAACAAATATTTCAAACGTATTTGTTAGATCCCTACTCTGTGTCTGGCTGAAGTCACATTTTTGTCACAGCCTTTTCCTTCAAGGTCTTTACATTCTTCTGAGAAAGATCAACACGTGCACTCATGATTTAATTCCACAGACATTTTGTATTTATTAACTCCTACATTTAGTCCTACATTTACTCTGATTTGCTTTCTAGTTCCTTGCCTGACCAGGCTCATAACAACTGTCATTCAGTTATATTCCCTTCCATTTTATAAGGATGTATGCTTTCTATATGGTACTCACCCAGGCAAGTGGAGGTGATAATGATTGCTATGCAAGAAACTCCACTGAGGAAAACAAATATGGCATAGCCAGCAAAGGTCGGTACAAAGGCTGCACAGGTACCAGCAATGGTGATTATCAGAGAGGACCACCTCAAGACTGTCCTTCGACCAAACCTAACGATAAAGAAAGAAAACCATTACTGACAAAGCATCATCTGTTCCTTATCCCATCCGCATCCCTTCTTCCCCTGATTTATTTTTGCACTAACCTACCCCATTGAAAAATTATCCATTTCTCTTCTTGGTAAAGAAAAAACTAATAATAAACTTGGATGCTCCATTTTCTTTTCTTTTTTTAAAAATTTTATTTATTTATTTTTCATAATTATAACTTTTTATTGACAGAACCCATGCCTGGATAATTTTTTACAACATTATCCCTTGCACTCACTTCGGTTCCGACTTTTCCCTTCCCTCCCTCTACCCTCCCCCAGATGGCAAGCAGTCCTATACATGTTAAACAGGTCACAGTATATCCTAGATACAATATCTGTGAGCAGAACCGAACAGTTCTCTTGTTGCACAGGAAGAATTGGATTCAGAAGGTAAAAATAACTCGGGAAGAAAAACAAAAATTATGCTCAGCTTTCTTAATTAGGATTCATCTGTTAGTGGACAAATACAGCATTTGGGGGGGTATTCAGGAACCAGAGTTGGTCGATTCCACTGCTAAGAGCCTACCCATCAATAGCCCCTACTCAAAAGTCTCTCTCTGTTGTTCATGGCTGACAAGTCACCCTTGGAGATTCAATCCTCTTGGTCAAGTACACTCCCCTGCTAAAATGAAAATGTATTAGGAAAAGCTAATATATAAATATTTTACAACCCTTATTGAAAATTAAAGCATATCCAAATTAAAACAACTCTAAGATACCACTACACACCTGTCAGATTGGCTAAGATGACAGGAAAAAATAATGATGATTGTTGGAGGGGATGCGGGAAAACTGGGACATTGATGCATTGTTGGTGGAGTTGTGAACGAATCCAACCATTCTGGAGAGCAGTTTGGAACTATGCTCAAAAAGTTATCAAACTGTGCATACCCTTTGATCTAGCAGTGTTACTACTGGGCTTATATCCCAAAGAGATCATAAAGAAGGGAAAGGGACCTGTATGTGCACGAATGTTTGTGGCAGCCCTTTTTGTAGTGGCTAAAAACTGGAAACTGAATGGATGTCCATCAGTTGGAGAATGGCTGAATAAACTGTGGTATATGAATATTATGGAATATTACTGTTCTGTAAGAAATGACCAACAGGATAATTTCAGAAAGGCCTGGAGAGACTTACACGAACTGATGCTGAGTGAAATGAGCAGGACCAGGAGATCATTATATACTTCAACAACAATACTAGATGATGACCAGTTCTGATGGATCAGGCCATCCTCAGCAACGAGATCAACCAAATCATTTCTAATGGAGCAGTAATGAACTGAACTAGCTATACCCAGAAAAAGAACTCTGGGAGATGACTAAAAACCATTACATTGAATTCCCAATCCCTATATTTATGCACACCTGCATTTTTGATTTCCTTCACAAGCTAATTGTACAATAATTCAGAGTCTGATTCTTTTTGTACAGCAAAATAATGTTTTGGTCATGTATACTTATTGTGTATCTAAGTTATATTTTAATATATTTAACATCTACTGGTCATCCTGCCATCTAGGGGAGGGGGTGGGGGGGGTAAGAGGTGAAAAATTGGAACAAGAGGTATGGCAATTGTTAATGCTGTAAAGTTACCCATGTATATATCCTGTAAATAAAAGGCTATTAAATACAAAAAAAAAAAAAGAAAGAAAATTAAAGCATATCAATTGTTACATCAAATGCAAATGATAATCAATTGAGAACAGATTACCTGAGTTGAAACTTTCAGATTTTAGCAATATTAACATCTCGATAGACTTTGTATTTTGCCCTCCCTCAAAGATTTCTTTCAGTCTTTTTGAGAAGTTCTTAATTTAGCTCACTTCTAAAATACTTAAGTCTCATGTATTAGTAGATGAGAAGATTACGATTGATCCTATATAATTTACTTAGTGATCCTATTTACTATTCAATTGATTTTGTCCTGTAATTATTTAAGTCATGATTCTTTGTCTCTGAACTTAAGTAAGAGTTCAGCTGGCTTTTAATGGGTTAAATTTTAAAATCTGACTCTTGATAGCTAAAGGAATTTAACTGATCTTGGGGGATGTATGTAAAAATAAGGAGGTCAGTTTACCTCTCAGACCTGTGGAAGGGGAAGGACTTTATGACCAAAGCAGAACTAGAGATCATTGCTGATCACAAAATAGAAAATTTCGATTATACCAAACTGAAAAGTTTTTGTACAAACAAAACTAATGCAGACAAGATTAGAAGGGAAGCAATAAACTGGGAAAATATTTTTACAGTCAAAGGTTCTGATAAAGGCCTCATTTCCAAAATATATAGAGAATTAACTCTAATTTATAAAAAATCAAGCCATTCTCCAATTGAAAAATGGTCAAAGGATATGAACAGACAATTCTCAGATGAAGAAATTGAAACTATTTCTAGTCATATGAAAAGATGCTCCCAGTCATTATTAATCAGAGAAATGCAAATTAAGACAACTCTAAGATACCACTACACACCTGTCAGATTGGCTAAGATGACAGGAAAAAATAATGATGATTGTTGGAGGGGATGTGGGAAAACTGGGACATTGATGCATTGTTGGTGGAGTTGTGAACGAATCCAACCATTTTGGAGAGTAGTTTGGAACTATGCTCAAAAAGTTATCAAACTGTGCATACCCTTTGATCCAGCAGTGTTACTACTGGGATTATATCCCAAAGAGATTATAAAGAAGGGAAAGGGACCTGTATGTGCACGAATGTTTGTGGCAGCCCTTTTTGTAGTGGCTAGAAACTGGAAACTGAATGGATGTCCATCAGTTGGAGAATGGCTGAATAAATTGTGGTATATGAAAATTATGGAATATTACTGTTCTGTAAGAAATGACCAACAGGATGATTTCAGAAAGGCCTGGAGAGACTTACACGAACTGATGCTGAGTGAAATGAGCAGGACCAGGAGATCATTATATACTTCAACAACAATACTATATGATGACCAGTTCTGATGGACCTGGCCATCCTCAGCAACGAGATCAACCAAATCATTTCTAATGGAGCAGTAATGAACTGAACTAGCTATACCCAGAAAAAGAACTCTGGGAGATGACTAAAAACCATTACCATTGAATTCCCAATCCCTATATTTATGCCCACCTGCATTTTTGATTTCCTTCACAAGCTAATTGTACAATATTTCAGAGTCTGATTCTTTTTATACAGCAAAATAATGTTTTGGTTATGTAGACTTATTGTGTATCTAATTTATATTTTAATGTATTTAACATCTACTGGTCATCTTGCCATCTAGGGGAGAGGGTGGGGAGTAAGAGGTGAAAAATTGGAACAAGAGGTTTGGCAATTGTTAACGCTGTAAAGTTACCCATGCATATAACCTGTAAATAAAAGGCTATTAAATAAAAAAAAAATAAGGAGGTCAGATCTTTTTTTCTTTTTTTTCTAATTTTATTTTTAATTTATGGAATAAAACAAACCTTTCCATAACATAACACATTTTTTTAAAAAGATAATTGTACTTGAAACTGCAAATCTCCCATGGACAACCTGCCATACCCTTCAAATATACAACAAAATTATCATGTAATTTTTTTTTTCTTCTTTCCTCCCCCCATCCTAGAGATGGCTACCATTATGACACAAATAGACATGTGTGTATCCTTATATGTATGCATGTATATCTCTGCAGGGAGCAGGGGGTATGATTGTGTGCATATACATTATATATGTGTAAAATGACAATACACACATCTTGTTTCCCAAGATTCAAACAGCATTTTTCTCCATATGTCCTTTGTAGTTAGTTTGGGTATGCATAAGAGTCAAAATAACTTATTCATTCAATGTCATTCTTAAAACAATTTTGCTGTTACTATATACGATGGTTCTGCTCATTTCACTTTTCATTATTTCATACAAGTCTTTCCAGATTTTCCTAAAATCTGCATTTTATGCATCATTTCTTACAGCACAATCATATTCCACAACTTGTTCAGATATTCCCCAGTTGATGGACATCCCTGCAATTTCCAGTTCTTTTACACCACAAAGAGAACTGCTATAAACATCTTAGAACCTCTAGGTTTCCCTAATCATCTTTGGAAATATACCCAGCAATAGTGGGTCTAATATCTTTAATAGTAACCAGGCTATCCTTTGAAGATGGCTGTTTAATGTCCAAAAGTCTGGACTACTATTTCATACCTGGACACAAATAATGAGCACTTCTTAGTCTCATGGGAAAAGGAGGGTCCTTGTTAGCCACCATGACAACATTTCCAACCAATCATGGTGTTCCTTGTGCCTCAACTTTGTAACCAATCGTTTTATACTCAATTATATAAGATCACCAAATTGTTCTATTCTTTGTTCTGAACTCCCCAAACCTATAAAAGAGAGCTCTCCATCTGCTTAGGTTCTTTGGCATTAATGGAGGCAAGCCACTAACTCATTTTGGGCAGACAGCCTATTGATAAATATCGTCTTGCTCAAATATTTGTTCAGATTACCCTATTGTTAAATTCTAATTGTGACATAAGGTAAATAAGACGTTCAAGCATATGTGTGTGTTGTGGGTAGGTGGGTGGGTGTATATTCTAAGAAACTAAAGTGTACGTATGTGTGTATGTATGGAGTGTGAGTGTGTGTGTGTGTGTGTGTGTGTGTGTGTATACTGAAATGGAATTCAACCCAAAGTCTAGTACCAAGGAAAAAATTCACTACATCGATAAGAAAATCTGGAACATGGGAGAGCTAGAGCTTCTTCAAAGCAGCCACTACCTGCTGCCAATCCTTAGCTGAAAGGTTCTTAGCCCTCCTCATAAACCTTACTTTCATTCTGCACATTTAAAGTTCCCTCTAGGTCCTTCCCTCAAACATTTGATCCAATGGCAGAACGGCAGAGAAAACTAGTCACCTGGTTCCCATTGCGATCGGGACCTAAATATTAGTACCTTGGACAGAAGGAACGCCTACACTATATAGTGGGCTAGTAAAAGGCACTTTCCTTCCTGGGACTCTGATCGGTCTGTTGCCCACACAGGATCTTGAGAGTCTGGATAGCAACTTGTTGTGTGCAATCACCAACAAACATACTGAAAGACAATGATTATATCAATTTGAGAAGGAAAAAGAGCCGGAGTGGTCTCCAGTACTTCTTGAAAAGACCCCTAGGACACCTAGGGTGAGTGAGGCTGTCTGATCAAGAAGCAAAAGGAAAACTGAAAATTCTGAAGCTTTGCCTTCTTTAAAATTTTGCCTTGAGTTTTGTAAAGGTGAATTTGAAAATTATCTTTGCATGTAGTTAGCGAAATAAAAAGTATTAAAATGGGAAAATATATTTATAAGGGACTTTGCAAACATTAAAATACTATTATTATTTTCATTATCATATTTAATTTATCATGATTAAATAATTATTTTCCTTTCTTCATTTTAAATGAAGAATATCCATTTCAAACAATAAATTTTAAATATGGCAGACAAAAAAAAATACTAAAATCTATAGTAAATGAGACACCAAATAAGAAGACATTTAATGATGGCTATTAGAAAGTACAGGAAAAAAGCTAATTAATCAGGTATTTTGATTTAAAAAAAGATTTTGCCTTGAGTCACCCTTATGTCAAAAGCTTACCAAAATGTATCATGTTTCATTTCAAATGTTCTTTTTCATTCATTAAAGAACTACCTCCACCAGTCCTTCACTTACCTATCAGAGAGGATGCCAAAAATAATACTTCCTACTTGCTGTCCTCCCATGAAGGTTGTCTGAATTATTGATTTTAGTGACTTCTGACTACACACCAGGTCCCATTGAAAGAGAGGTGGGCAATTAGAGAGAGGGAAGGAGTAAAAAATGAAAATGCGATCCCATGTGAAAAGCCTGAAAGTTTAGAATATCTAAACATGTATCAGATTTAGAACAAATGTCATCACAAAATTTAATAGAGATTAATATAAATTCTCATATTTCACTTTTACAAGGCAAATGTAAGAAAAGTATGGCTAGGTGGCAATTCATCAAAAAAAAAAAAAAACCCTGAGAATATCAGTGAATTCTAAGATCAAAAGATAGCATGAAATTATTGCTTCAAAGAGAGCATGCTATCCCAGCTTCCATTAGGAATTATAAAATCCAAAATATTAAAGACCATGGACTCGAACCACCCCTTCACTTCACAAATGAGGAGGAACTGAATAGAGTTTGACAATTAGAACCAAGCAAGTAGGATGGCATGTTAGCATATCTTCTTCCAGCAGAATCTGACCCACTGAGGCTTGGAAGAATCAACTACCCTCAATTTAAGAAGGCCTTCAATATAATAGAATACTAAAGAGAGGTGTGCATGTACAAGGTCTGTCCCCTAGTTGTTTATAGAAAGATAATGCTCTTTTCACATCTTTTGGTCCTTTAAACATAATGGTCTGAAATCATCCCTGTAACCTTGGGCCTTCCTAACTCTAGTCTCAGAAGAACCATACCTTATTTAAGGAACATGACCACAAAACATGAGTTTCTCACTATGTCCAGGACTTATTTGGGAAATGTCCAAATTCAATACATCTTATGTTGCTACAAACATAAAAACGGGTCCCCAGAACTAAACAAGTACTTAAGAGAACAAGTGTATGTGGAAAGAGACAACCTTTATTTCACCCCTAAGAAAAAGAACCCACATGAATACAGAAATGGATGGACAGCATACACACACACACACACACACACACACACACACACTTACCAAAAAGTTCCCTTCAAAAGGGAATTTAATTCAAGCTTGTCAGAAGGACATTTCAACATTCAAGTGGGTCTGTCCAAATAACTTATGTAAACAGTGGGGAGCAAAGCAATTCTTCTAATTGCCCAATTTACTTAATTCTCTAATATTAACTGGAAGTACCCATGGAGTAAACTATTTCTTCTTCTCCAAAGGACATATTACACAGGAAATCTCCTTCTCTCTCCACAATAAGAATCCTTAATTTTTTGAGCATCATGGACCACTTTGACAATTTAGTGAAGTTAATAAAAGCCTTTTCTGAATAATGTTTTTAAGAAATTGAAAGAAATGGTCATTTTAGTTAGAAGTTAGTGAATAGAGCTTTTTCCCATCCAAAGTCATGGACCCCACACTCCCCCTGAAATCTACCAATAGACCTTTTATGAATTAATGGACCCTAAGGTTAAGAACCCTTGATATAGAAGGCACAAGTAGTAAGGAGTCCTAGGAGAAGAATCATCATGGTATAATTTCCAGTACAAAATAGATAAGTTGCCCAAAGATATTAATGCTGGAAGTAACTTTTAGGACATCACCATTGAAATCTCCCTTCTCCATTAGAAAGTTCAGTTCTAAAAGTATTGAACCTAAGACATCAGAATCCTCCCCTCTCTTCTTCTTAGGAAGTTTGGCTTTGGAAATATTGAATATGAACCCTCTTCTTGGATCACATGGATGAGCATCCACAACTCCCATCGATCACAGATTTGGCAGTGGATAAGACCTTAGAAGCCATCTCTTCTGATTTACTGATTTTTTAGGTAAGGAAACTTAAATAAACATGGAGAGATCATATAGGCAGGAAATGGCAGAACTGGGATTTGCACTCAGATTCTCCAACTCCAAATGTAGAACTCTTTCTATAGGACCATGCTTCCGCTTCCTACCTTTATCAAGGTAACATCTCCTAGAGGGAGGGGAGATCCACTCTTAGAAACATTTCTCTCTCAGACTAAGTGGATGATGCTATGAAGATTCTTTGTTCTTCTAACTCAAAGCTGCTCCTAGATTAGGGGGCTGGGGAGATTGTGGGCATCCAAGGTTTCTCCTTCCTATGTCAAACCCATGTCCATTGACTGTGCTCTGGCCCATCTCTGATCAAGGTTTAAAAAAAAATGAATGGATTTGTTGGTTTATTCTTATAACACAAAGAGATGGCTGATAGCTCCTCCCACAAAAGTCCATCCTCCCAAAGTGAGTGATAAACTATCCAATCACCTTGGGAGCAGCGCACAGGAAATCAATTAGTGGTGATCTTCTATAAGTATTTTTAGAGGGGAAAGTATGCTCATCAAAGTGATTGGGGAAACAACACTTTGATCAATTAGATGATATCTCTTTGTATGTGTATAAATGTCCCGAGACTCTGTCCAGCTAATCTATCTGCAAAATAAGAAATGATTCTCCAAAAACTCTCCACCCAAGCTAAGGGCCACACCCTTTTTAAGGATCCTTTCTGTACAAAATGTAAGCTATGCTCTTTTAGTAGTGGTGAGGAATTGGAAATTGAGTGGATGCCCATCAGTTGAAGAATGGCTGAATAAATTATAGTATATGAATATAATGGAGTACTTTTGTTCAAAAAAATGATGAGCAAGCTGATGTCAGAAAAGTGTGGAGAGACTTACATGAACTGAGGCTGAGTGAAGTGAGCAGAATCAAGATAACATTATACACAGTAACAACAAGATTATGTGATGGACTTAGCTCTTTTCAACAATGCGGTGATTCAAGGTATTTCCAATTGACTTG
Organism: Sarcophilus harrisii; assembly: GCF_902635505.1. NCBI lineage: Eukaryota > Metazoa > Chordata > Mammalia > Dasyuromorphia > Dasyuridae > Sarcophilus > Sarcophilus harrisii. Next base: position 242,016,403 of record NC_045431.1, read on the forward strand.
GGATGGAAAATGCCAATTGCTAGAGAGAGAACCATGGAGAATGGATCAAAGAATAGTATTTTCACCTTTTTGTTTGTTTTTTTTCTTTCTCATTTTTTCCCTTTTGGTCTAATTTTTCTTGTACCACATGACAAATGTGAAAATATGTTTTAAAATGATTACACATATTTAACCTATTATTAGGTTGCTTGCTGCTGTGAGCAGAAGGGAGATAAGGGAGGGAGGGAGAAAAATTTAGAACCCAAGGTCTTACAAAAATGAATGTTGGCAGTGATGGAGTTGTGAACTGATTCAACCACTCTGGAGACGATATGGAATTATGCCCAAAGGGCTATGAAGCTGTGCATATCCTTTAATCTAAAAGTGTCTCTATTAGGCCTGTATCCCAAAGAGATCAAAAAAAAGGGAAAAGGACCCACATGTGCAAAAATGTTTGTGGCAGCCCTTTTTGTAGTGGCAAGAAACTGGAAACTGAATGGATGCCCGTCAGTTGGGGAATGACTGAATAAGTTATGGTATGTGAACATTATGGAATACTATTGTTCTATAAAAAACAATCAGCAGAATGATTCCAGAAAGGCCTATAGAGACTTATATGAACTGAGACTAAGTGAAGTGAGTAGAATCAAGATAACATTGAACACAGCAACAACAAAATTATACGATGATCAATTCTGATGGACGTGACCCTTTTCAACAGCTAGGTGATTCAGGCTAGTTCCAATGGTTTTGTGATAGACCTGCATCTAGAGACAGGACTTTGGGGACTGAGTTTAACACATATTGGATTACTTGATGTCTAGGGAAGGGGCTGGGTGGAAGGAAGGAGAAAAAAATTTGGAAACTAATGTTTTGAAACTAAAAAGCTTTGAAAATAAAAAAATAAATGAAAAATGAAGTGTACTTGGAAAAATAAAATATTATTCAAAATATGAACCAAAGTCCTTTTCTAAAGGAGACCCTAGATGAATGTCATTAAAAAATCAATATGTAATCATTCCTCCTCTGCCCTGCCATCATGCAGGTTAAGCTAGTTGTGTCCCTAAAGGGCAAGGAAGCTGATTAACCCAGATGTCTAAGGTTCAACATTGATCCTGTCTTGCATTAGCTTCAGGCTGTGTCATAGATGGGCATAAAAAGGTCCACCAAAGTGGGGTCAGAACCTTTCAAACTTGGCAGATGCTTCAGAGCTATTAAGAGCACAAAGATATATGGAATAACAGATAACAGGAGCAAAGAGACCAGGAGAATTAGATAAGCATGCAGACTGGCTACAACAGTAGCTATAACAGCCGAGGTTAAAAGATTCCAAAGAAATTTGGAAGAGGATCTAGAACAAACAGTATTTTTTAACAAGTTCCTTTTGCAGTTTATTGCTTTGTTTGGTTTTCCTGTATTTATATATTCATAATCATTATGTAAAATACATGGAATTGAAGGTATATTCCTTATTTATTTCAATCGCCCCTTAAAGGATAATGCGGTTTTTATTTGTACTTTAAGTGGTCTTTTTAATTTTGAGTTCCAAATTCTGTCCCTCACTACCATCCCACCACCACCCATTGAGAAGGCAAGCAATATATCAATTATACACGTGAAACCAAGCAAAATATATCTCCATGTTAGCCATAGCACAACAACAAAAAAGCAAGAAAAAATAAGTCGTAAAATTATGCTATAATTTGAGTTCATCAGGTCTCTGTCTACAGGTGGATAGCATTTCTCATCGTAAAAGATGGATTGGAATAGTCTTGGATCATTATATTAATCAGAATAGTTAACTCTCATGGTTGATCATCACATCATTGCAACAATGCTATTACTATGTACAGTGATCTCCTAGCTCTGTTCACTTCACTTTCCATCAGTTTATATAGGTTTTCCCATATATTTTTTAAAAACATATTACACATTTTTTCTTATAACACAAAAATACTCCATCATAAATGTATAACACAACTTGTTGATCCATTCCCCAATTGATGCCCATCATTTGTATCCGAGTATCTGAGCCTCAGTTTTCTCGTGCATAAAATGGGTACATACAATATCTGTAGCACTCACAGGGCTGTTGGGAGCCTCAAATGAGATCTCTAATAGCACTAGAGAAATGTCAGTTATTATTGACAAGTCCTTGTTACTAACCATTCATATCCTAATGCTCAACACACAGAACCCATCAGGCATGATACAAAATATCCAGAAGACTTTGTTACTATCCTTGAAAACTTGTTCTGATTTTCCTAGGAAAGATAGACAGTCACTTTGGGGTTAGAGAATTGGAATTGGGATCTTACTTTCAAGGTTAGAAGGAAAAATAGAATTCAGAGAATTTGGTAAAACATACACTCATTCACATGCGACTTTCTACTGACCTCAATAACAATGGAAGAAAGGAAGATATTCTTGTCATAGACCCATCCATCCAGGCAGTCCTCCGTGTCCAATCTCACTTCCTCTGTGGAGTTTGCATTCAGAAGATGCCACTGAGGTTCAGTGAACCTGAGGCATCTTTCTGGCTTCCCTTCCTTGTCCATGGGAATGTGCTTTCAGCAGATCCCCACTTCTGTCACCTCCCAGGTAGAGAGACTCGGCACCCGTCTGATTCAGGAACTGGCAGTAATGTTCTGGCACCCCTGCAACAAAGTTCTGCAGGAAATTTTGACTGCCCAATACTGCTATACAAAAAGTTGTCAGTACAAGCTGCATAATCTGGTAATGGCCCATGCCCCCAATAGTGTCGAGTAACTCAGAAAACCCCATCCTGACTCTCCACACCTCTGGCAGCAGTGGTTTATAATTCTGTTCTCTTAGACTGACTGCCTCCTACCCCGTTTGATTTTAGTGAACAATGTTTGGGTATTTAACTTGACTTCATTTGGTTATAGCCCTAGGGAATAAGGGAATAAGGGAAATAGAAAACTGAAAAATCATTTTTTTCTCAAAAATTAATTTTTAAATCACTAAAAACAAAATAAAATACAAGCTTTGATTAGTCGCTTTCTTAGAATAATATCAAGTTGCTTCCAGAATGTTTGGTTCATCTCAGAGGTCCACGAAAAATGTAATTATATGACTGTCTTTCCACAAGTCATCCAAGATTAACTATTTCCACCTTTTTTCATCTTTCCCAATCTCCTAAGCATGAAGTTATGATCTCAAAGTTGTTTGATTTGCGTTATCAATGCTGTGCAGCAATGTTTCATATTCTTGTTTATACTTTAATTGTGGGGGGGAGAAGGGAGGGTGCAGTTAGGTGGCACTGCAGTACATAGGGTGAACAGCAGGCATCTGGAAGACTCATCTTCCTAAGTTCAAATCCATCCTTACTGCCTGATGAGGCTGGGCAAGTCACTTAACCCTGGTGGCCTCAGCGTCTCCTCTGTAAAGCGAACTGGGAAACAAAATGGCAAATCACTCCAGTATTTTCATCAAGAAAATTCCAAGTGGAATCATAGTCAGACATATGTAAAATAAGCCAACAAAAGTATCACATACAACTTACCTGATTTTTTTTTTAAAATCATGGGATAATTCATGAATCATTGATCTCCCTAAAAATCAGGAAGGGGAAAAAATACAGAAACTTTTAAGAAATGATCAATGAATCAAAGAAAATCATACTCCCACCCACCAAAAAAATGACAAATGACCAAAAGCCCAAAAAGAGTTCTTAGAAGAGCCTTAAAGGGACTTTAAAGATCAAATAACTAGGAAGAAAAAAATGGTGGGGAAAAAATGAACACTCCAAGAAAAATTTTTAAAAGTTACGAAAAATCAACCAATTGGGAAGATATCCAAAAGCTTAAAAATTAAAAATTAGAATTGAGAAAGGATTTTGGAAAGATAATGGAGAGGTCAAAAAATTTGAAGCTCTCCAGATCTATTCCATAAACAAGACAAAATAGTACCACAGGGTAAACATAGAAAGTTTAAAAAATAAACAAAAGTAGCAGAACAGTGATCTTCCTTGGACAATTTTAGATACAGATACACATATGAGGTTTGGCCCAGGTAAAAGGGCAAACATCTCCAGATTAATTCTGCTAGAAAATTAAGTGGTAAACCCTGGGGCTAGCTGGGTTGGAAGATAGCTTCAACCTCAGACACAGGAATTTTCATTTCCTGAGCATCATGGGAATCTGAAAAATGGTGTGGAGAGTCCAGCATCTGATTCAAAGAAGATTGGAAGCCATCGCTTAAGGGAAATGCCAGACCCAGCTTTGGTGCTGAGATGTGACCCAGGGTGAAAAGAAAGAATTAGTATAATCCTGGTAAGTGAAGAAGCAATGGGCCAGGGATGCAACTGGCTATAGATACTAACAAGAAGATGTAGTTCTTGGTTTCAGGTTTCAAGATAAAAAGGAGAAATAAAGCCAGTGAATCCACCACAGCTCAGGACTAGAAATGAGGACATTTATAAGCACTATTTTTTTTAATGAGCAAGCAAAGGGGAAAGAACCTAAAAATAGAAAGTTACTAAGGGAATAGAGAAGATAGGGATTATCTTTTGAGGAGGATATTGAAGTAAAAAGAGCCATTCAGATAGTAATGTCAAATGGTCGCCTGTCCAAAAGAATTCCTAAAACTCAAAAAAAGACTTTAAAAATCAAATAAGAGAAATTGAATGAAGTTTAAAAAAACCCCAATAACAATCCAAGAAAAACAACAAAATTATTAAAAGAAAGTCAACCAACTAAGAAAGAAAATGAAGAATCTTAAAGAAGAAAGCTATTCCTTGACAACTAGAATTGACAAGGAGAAACCAGCAAGAGGCCAAAAAAATAATAAAATAATATAAAATAAAAATAGAAGGAAACATAAGACATCTTATAAGAAAAACAACAGAGCTAGAGAAAAGATAAAGAAGAAAAAATAAAATAATAGGACAGAAAGCTATTTTTAAAAAAAGAATATTAATACAATTATGTGGCTCAGAGAGGCGACTGAGGTATATTATACACCATATAATTAAAAAAAAAAGCTAGAGATATCTCTAGGAGCAAAATGAAGGTTTACTATAGATTCTCATGAGAAGAGGCACTTTTGGAGACAGGTCAGCACTTTGGAGAAAGGTCCTCATTGGCTGAGGGTCTTCCATTCTAAACAAGGGAACTACCCAGGAAATTGAACTTTGGCCAATAAGTACATAGCTGCCCATATTTGATTGCTGTAGGGAGGAAATGATGTCATGGAAGAATATCGGGAAGGGGAAGTAGGTATGTCCTTGAGTCAATGTCTAATGACTACCTTCAGGACTACTAAAACTCTGGGGTAGATGAAGCCTTCCTCGATTTTCACAACTATTTTTTAGAGATCTCACTCCATCTTGTCCAATCTCCCCTCTTTTATTTGTCCACTGAGATTTCTTCAAAGTTTTGTAACATAATTTCACATTCCTTATCTAATTCCTCATCCACTTCTGGCTCCTGTCAGTCTTCCTGGGCCACTGGCTCCCACCCGTGTCCTTTTAATACATCAGTCTTATAGACCCTTCAGCTTTCCCTTCCAACCAAATCATTCTAGATAATGCATTTTGGACAATTCTAGTTACCAATTGGATTAAACAAGGTATGCAGGCAGGGAGTAATATAACACAACTAAAAGCCATAAGGCCAAACCAAAGAAACTGCTTCCACCAGCTTCCTCCAAACCAGGACCACCAGGAATTATCTAACAGTGAGGTGCAGGTCTCTATAAAAACATGAGCAAGTTTCCTAATGTTCTCAGTGATTTCTTTCACTAGGTTTCCATTGTCATCAATACTTATGCAACCTCTTGATAAATTCAGTTTTGCACAAACCCCACCTTCTTCAGCCAACAAATAGTCCAGCACAAGTCTGTGCTGTAAAATGGATTCTCTGGTTTGAGTAGCTTGGTCAGCCAAAAGATCTAGGCCTTAGCCATCTGATTGATGATAATCTCCACAGCTGCTTGAAGTCTAATTATCCTGTTTAGCATGGATATTGGGGTTGTATATCCCCAGCTTCCATTTTGAACCCAGGTAGTTGGTCCATATTCTTTAACTATTCTTCCTGGGGGCCAGGTGTCACCCCAACCATTTGCATCTCCAGTCTGGTTTATAGAGGTATCTAAACTGTTTCCCTCTTTTCAGATCATCATATAGCTGAACCTCTAATTATTTGCCTCCCTGTTAAGGAAGAAAGAAAAATTTTGGCCTTTTTAATGCAAAATAACAGATCCTTGTCCAGTTAAGAGGTGGGTGAGTATAGGCAGTTAAGCCATAAATCCAATAATGGCCCTTTAGAGCAGGTTGTTCCCCTGAGAATATGTTTGAGCTATTTCTTGCAAAGGGGTTATATTGTTAGCCTCTCCTCCCCCAACTAAGGTGACATATTGACATTTCCATAATCCTTGCTCCTTTTTCCAACTCCAATTGGCAATTGGCCATTGATCTGTTAAGTTAGAGGAATTCCAAAGTGTGGGGAATAGAGTTCCATGTTCCCCAGGTGTCCCCGGGGTGACATTGTGCCAACCCTGTTGATAACCATACCCACTGGATATGTCCCCTTTCCTCTTATTCTCCTTTATACAATTTCATACATCCCATTCTTATTTTATACGCTCTTCTGTGGTATCCTGTTGATAGCAATATCTTTGTTCTCCTCCTCTTTCTGGAAGAGCATCCAAGGTGCAACTTTTCCAATCCTTCCCACATTTCAGTTGGGGATTCCTATCCATGTCTCACCAACATTTAGACATTTCCATACAATCGATTGTTTTTTAATTCAGGTCTGTTCTCAAATAAGTCCATTCACATACACTATTCCCTAGTTCAAGCCTTGTCCCATCTGATTCAAGCAGTAGTTCCCCTTCCTATCTTCTGCCAATGGCCACTGATGTTTCTCTTTTAAATTCCAGAAACCAGTCCCATTATGAATTTGGAATCGGTTACTGAGGATCCAGGCTGGGCTTAAGGGGACAGGTACCCATGGCGATTGGCTCAGCTGAGATCAGCAACCAAGGACACTTAATCCTGACTCAAGAGGTCAGTGGTACAGCAGTCTAGCAATGGAGCCTCCAATCTCAAACAAATAAGACAGAAATAAAGGAGGTGAAAAAAATTCTTAGAAAGGATAATTAAGAAGCACATCTGAAGAAAACTGAATGGAGAAAGAATAGAATAGAACTTTTTTTTTCAGCAATACATTGACACTTGAGAAAAAATTGACCACTGGAGCATAATTGGAACATAAAAACCTTCCAATCAAATGCAGAAATGCAGAAACATCAAATTCATCCTTTTTAGATCGTGATGCAATAAAAATTATGTGGGGGCAGCTAGATGGCAAGGTGAATTGTGTGCCAGACCTGAAGGCAAGAGGACCTGAGTTCAAATGCTGCCTCAGTCACTTAATATTTCCTACCTGTGTGAGCCTAAGCAACTCAGCCTCAATTGCCTCAGTAAAAATAATAACAACAACAATAATAAAATAAAAATAAAAATTATGTATAATAAAGAGCCATTGATCAAAAATTCATTGAAAACTAAACAATCTAATCCTAAAGAATGAGTCAAACAACAAATCATAGAAACAATCAATAATTTCACCAAAGAGAATAACAATAATGAGATACCATGCCAATATTTATGGGATGCAGTCAAAGCAGTTCTTCCAAGAAATTTTATATCCCTAAATGCTTACATTAATAAAATAGAGAAAAAGACAATCAGTGATCATGGTATGCAACTTTAAAAAGCTAGAAAAATAACAAATTTTAAATCTCTAAATACAAAATAAGAAATTCTGAAAATCAAAGGAGAATTTAATAAAATTGAAAGTAAAAAAATATTGAACTAATAAATAAAACTAAGATCTAGTTTTATGAGAAGAAAAAAACAAAATACATTGACTAATTTGATTAAAAAGAAGAAGACCTGGAGAGCAATCTGGAATTATGCCCAAAAAGTTATCAAACTGTGCATACCTTTTGATCCAGCAGTGTTTCTACTGGGCTTATACCCCAAGGAGATACTAAAGAAGGGAAAGGGACCAGTATGTGCCAAAATGTTTGTGGCAGCCCTGTTTGTAGTGGCTAGAAGCTGGAAACTGAGTGGATGCCCATCAATTGGAGAATGGTTGGGTAAATTGTGGTATATGAATGTTATGGAATATTATTGTTCTGTAAGAAATGACCAGCAAGATGAATACAGAGAAGCTTGGAGAGAATTACATGAACTGATGCTAAGTGAAATGAGCAGAACCAAGAGATCATTATATACATCAACAACGATACTGTATGAAGATGTATTCTGATGGAAGTGGATTTCTTTGACAAAGAGACCTAATTCAGTTTCAATTGATCAATGTTGGACAGAAGCAGCTACACCCAAAGGAAAAAACACTGGGAAATGAATGTAAACTGTTTGCATTTTTGTTTTTCTTCCCGGGTTATTTCTACCTTCTGAATCCAATTCTCCCTGTGCAACAAGAAAACTGTTTGGATCTGCACACATACATTGTATCTAGGATATACTAGGACATATTCAACATATATAGGACTGCTTGCCATCTAGGGGAGGGGGTGGAGGGGGGGAGGGAAAAATCAGAACAGAAGCGAGTGCAAGGGATAATGTTGTAAAAAAAATTACCCTGGCATGGATTCTGTCAATAAAAAGTTACTATAATAAAAAAAAAATAAAATAAAGACTATTCTAAGTCAAGAAAAAAAAGAAAAGAAGAAGACCAAATTATCAATATCAAAAATGAAAAGGGTGGATTCACCACTAATGAAGAGGCAATTAAAATAATAATTAGGAACTATTTCACCCAACTGTATGCCAATAAATCTGACAATCTAAGTAAAATGGACGGATATTTGCAAAAATATTAATTGCCCAGGTTACCATTGCAGGAAATAAAATGCTTAAATTATCTCATTTTAGAAAAAGAAATTGAATAAATTATCAATAACTCCCTAAGAAAAAATTTCTAGGGCCAGATGGATTTACAAGTGAATTCTACCAAACATTTAAAGAACAATTCATTCCAATGCTATATATACTCTTTGGGGGGAAAGGCAAAGAAGGAGGACTACCAAATTTTTTATAACACAAATATGATGCTGATACCTAAACTAGAAAGAACCAAAACAGAGAAAAAAAATACACCAATTTCCTTAATGAATATTGATGCAAAATTTTTGAATAAAATATTAGCAAAGAGATTACAGCAATTTAACACAGGATAATACATTATAACCAGTTGAAATTTTTCCCCCCTTAGGCAATTGGGGTTAAGTGACTTTCCCAGGGTCACACAGCTAGGAAGTGTTAAGTATCTGAGAGCAGATTTGAACTCAGGTCCTCCTGACTTCAGGGCTGGTGCCCTATCCACTGTGCTACCTAGGTGCCCCCAGGTGAAATTTAGATGAATGCAGGGCCAGTTCAATATTAGGAAAATTATCAACATAATTGACCATATTGGTAACAAAAAAACCAAATCATATGATTATCTCCATAGCTACAGAAAAAGCTGTATCTTTGACAAGATACAGCACCCATTCCTATTAAAAAACACTAGAGAACATGGGAATAAATGGAGTTTTCCTTAAAATGATAAGCAGTATCTATCTAAAAGTATCAGCAAGCACTATATGTAATGAGGAGAAGCTATAAGCTTTCCCGATAAGAACAGAGGTGAAATAAGGATGTCCATTAGCACCACTATTATTAAATATTATACCAGAAATGTTAACTTTAGCAATAAGAGAAGAAAAAAATAAAGGAATTAGAATAGAATGAGGAAACAAAACTATCACTTTTTGCAGATGACACTGCTTAGAGAATACTAGCGAATCAACTAAAATAACTACTTAAAATAATTAACAGCTAAAAAATTTTTAAAAGAAATCATTAAGAACTTTCTCAAAGTTACAAGATATAAAATAAACTCACATAAATCATTGGCATTTCTGTATATTATGAACATAGCATACCAACAAGAGACAGAAAGAGAAATTACATTTAAAATAAATATAACTTTATAACCTATATCAGATCGCTTGCTCTCTTGGGAGGAAGTAAGAAAAGGAGGGAAGGAGAAAAAAATGGAACTCAAAATCTTACAAAAAATGAATGTTGAAAACCCTCATTTGTATTTGGAAAAATTAAAATACTCTTAATTGGGGGAAACAAAATAAATGTAGATGATATAAAATATTTGGGAGTCCACCTGCCAAGACACACCCAGGAACTATTTGAACACAGGTACAAAACACTTTTCACACAAATAAAGTCAGATCTAAAATAATTGGGAAATTATCAATGGCTCTTGAGTAGACCAAGCTAACATATAAAAAATAGTAGTTCTACTTAAATTAATTTACTTATTCAGCACCATATCAAACTGCCAAAAACTTATTTTATAGAAACAGAAAAAAATCTAATAAAAATTCACTGGGAAGAACAGAAAGTCAAAAATACAAAGAGGATTAGTAGGGGAGGATGAAAAGAAATTTGTCCTAACCATACCAGATCTAAAACTATATCATAAAATGGAAATCATCAAAATTATTTCAACCTGGCTAAGAAATAGAGTGGTGGATCAGTAGAATAGTTTAGGTTCATAAGAGACAATAGTCAATGATTATAGTAACCAAATTCACTATTTGACAAAAACTGCTGGAAAAACTGGAAAATAGTATAGCAGAAGCTAGTCATACACCAATATCTCATATCATATATCAAGATAAGGTCAAAATGGGAACATGACTCAGACAGAAAGCCATAAACAAATGAGGAGAGCAAAGAATCAAGGAATAGTTTATCTGTCAGACTTATGACTGAACAAGAGATAGAGAAGAATAGAATTTATGACTGAACAAGAGCTATATAAACAGCAAAATGGATACTTTTAATTATATTAAATTAAAAATCTTTTGCAAAAAGCCAATGTGAACAAGTAGAAGGAAAGTAGAAAGCTGGGAAACAATTTTTATTGCCAATGTTTCTGATGAAGGTCTCATTTATAAAATGTATAGAGAACTGAGTAAAATGTATAAGAATAAAGTCTTTTGCAGCAAAATAACTGTATGGATATGTATACATATATTGTATTTAACATATACTTTAACATATTTAACATGTGTCGGTCTACCTGCCATCTGGGGAAGGGGGTGGGGAGAAGGAGGAGAAAAATTGGAACAAAAGGTTTGGCAATTGTCAATGCTGAAAACAATTACCCATGCGTATATCTTGTAAATAAAAAGATATATATATATGCATATATATGTAAAAAAGAAAAAGCTTTAATAAAAAAATAAAGTCATTTGTCAATTGATAAATAGTCAAAGAATATGAACATTAGTTTTCAGATAAAGAAATCAAAGCTACTTATAGTCATGGAAAAAATGCTCTGAATAACTATTGGAAAATGTAAATTAAAACAACTTTGAGATATCTTCTAAACCTATCAGATTGACTAAAATGATAGAAGGGGAAAGCAACAAATTTGGAAGGGATGTAAAAAAAAAAATTGGGACCTAATTCATTCTTGGTGGAAGTGTGGACTGAACTAACCATTTTAGAGCTAACCAATCTGGAATAATGCCCAAAGAGTTCTAAAATTATGGATATCCTTTGACCTAGCAATACCACTATTAGGTCTATTTCCCAAAGTAATTATGGAGAAAGGGAAATAACTTATATGTTCTAAAATGTTTATAGCAGCTCTTTTTGTGATGGTGAAGAACTAAAAACTCCAGATAAGTTCATCACTTGGGGAACGGTTAAACAAGCTATGATAGATGAATGTGATGGAATAATATTGTGGTATAAAAACTATGGTTTGGTTGATTTTAGGAAAAACATGGAAGGACCTGCATGAAATGATGAAGAACAAAACAAGCAGAACCAAAAGAATGTTGGACACAATAACGGTAATATTGTTTTAAGAATAACTTTGACCAAATGAGTCATTTTGAGTATTATTAATTATACTCACATCAACTACAAATGACATAAAAAGGAAGATGCTAACCTCATCTAGAGAAAACTTATAATAGAAGTATGTTTAGTATGGTTTTACATGCATATACATATTTGTGTCTATTGGTAGCCTTCTATAGGATAGGTAGGGAGGGGGGAGGAAAAAAGTTCCCCAGGTTAGCCAAGTATAAAGAAGTAAGCATTTATTTTGGTTCTTGTAGAAGCAGATGTACCCAATTCTGTAGAATAAGAACGTACTTTACAGAGGCCAGATCAAGCATTATTTATGTTAGTTAGCCCTACTTCTTCCATCAGGATCCTGATGAATCAAGATCCTTCCAGGTTACAATAAGTGCCCAATTCTAAATGTGATCATAGCAGCAATTCCTTCTATGCTTTGAAGTCGTGCATTTTGATCACGTCTCCATTTTCCCAATCCTTCCTTGTCCAAGTTCCCTTCTTAACTACAACCCTAACACATTCCCTGGGGTGTTTCCCTTTCTCAAGACATTTAACAGCTAAGATTGCAACACATATAAAAACACATCATCTTATGCAACATAAAATTATTACATAGTTTTTAAAACTAAACCATGTAAAATGGGAAAAAAATAAAAATGCTCTATCTTCTCCTTAGCATCATTCTTTCTCTTGTTATTGGTTGTATCCTTGTACTGCCACCAAAGTTCCCATCTCTTTTATTTTGCTCCATCTGATTGTTTGTGGTCTTAGAAATGAGATGAGAAATGAGATGGAAGAAGGAGGAGTCATCACACACAGTCACTTAATAAATATATTTTGGCAGTCATGATGAAATTTAAGATGAATGGAAGAAGGACTTAGAAATAAATTGAATAAGGTGTTCAAGAAGTTTCTGACAGGCCTAATCTGGCACTTTCCTTAAAATAGAGTTTCTGAGATTATTTGATCAATTGGAAGAAGGATATGAAGGAGCCCGTGAATTTTCCAGAGTAAAAAGGCTGCTGGGGAATATAGGAAAAGAAGTTTCAAAAATGAGGAAGGAAGCTAAGAGATTGATGATGGAGCAAATCTGGGGAACCAGTGGTAGGAGTGGAGAAAACCAAAACAACTCTCTTTCATTTGCAAGTTCCTATATCTTGCCCCTCACTTGCCCCTGCTTTTCTTGTGGTTCCTACCTTGGCTTTCCTCTGAATGAACAAGGACAATCTGATTTGGAGAGGGTGGGATTGCAAGAGCTAGCTAAGGGGGAAAAGGGGCTCTCCTGTTCCAAGCCCCCAGCAAAAGCCCTGGCCAAACTGGGGGTAATTCATACCCAATTCACTCCTCCTCAACTGAAGCTCCCCTGCTGGCAAAGGCAGTAAACCCTCACTGACCCTAAAGTTGTAGCCTTGGTATTCAACGGAGAGCTTTGCACACAGGAAACCCTCATAAATGGCACTTCAGTACCCAGCCCAGTGCCCAACATGCAATAGGATTTTCTCTGTTTTGGGGTTATTGGGGTTTTTTAGCGGGGGGGGGGTCGGAGGGAGGGAGGAAAGAGTGTTAAGTGATTTGCCCAGAGTCACACAGCCAGCAAGTGTCAAGTGTCTGAGGCTGGATTTCAATTAAGGTCCTCCTGACTCCAGGGCCCGTGCTCTATCCACTGCACCATCTAGCTGCTCCTATAATAGATTCTTTTTTTTTAAATAGATTCTTAATAAAGCCTGTTGAATGGATTTAGAAACAATGGAATTTTGCCTCATCACAGAGGAGAGCTCAAAGTTGTTATGAGCCAGAACTTGAAACAAGGTGTTAACTCACTAGAGTTGATAGAAACAGAAGCCAGGAGTCGGAGTTGAGCTAGAGGCAGAAGCTGGCAGAGGCAAAAGACTAGCAACAAGAGCTCTCAGAACCAAAGAAAGCTAACTGGGCTATTTTGGAAGAGACAATAAAGAATTACTCTAACAGCTGACTGCATTTGAGCTCATTATTACTTGGAACTGAAACTAAGGCTGCCTCCAGAAAACCTCCAAATGTGTGTTGCTGCTGCTCTTACTCCAATAAGAAAAGCATTTCCAAAAGTAATATTGTTACATTATATGGATGATATTTTGGGGTGTGCACCTGAGGAACAAATGTTAGAAGCATGTTTACAAAAGACCATAGAAACACTAAGGAACTACAAACTGCATATAACTACAGAAAAATTCAAATGCATGTTCCTTTTCAATATTTAGGATATGAAGTATATCATAAGGTGCTTATGGAAAAAAAAAACTTTCTGTAAGAACAGAGAAGTTAAACCCCTTAAATGACTTCCAAAAATTAATAGGAGATATCCAATGGATGCGTCCAGTGTTAGGCTTAACTACTAATTAATTGCAACCTCTATATGACATTTTAAGGGGAGACATGGCTTTAAATTCACCATGCCAGCTTACAAAAGAAGCGCAAGAGGCTTTGAGAGAAGTTGAACTAGCTTTATCCAATGTGGTTGAAAGAGTCACTCAAAAACCCTTGGAAATATCAGTTTTTGCTACAAAAGAGGCACCCACAGCAGTCCTTCATCAAGGAGACAGTGTGATAGAGTGGGTGAACCTCCCAGCACAACCAGAACAAAGCCTTACTCCTTACCCAGTGCTTGTGGCTGGAATTTTATTAAAGTCTATTAAGCAAGTAGTGCAATTATCTGGGATAAGACCTAACAAAAATATACACATTTTATACTAATGCACAAATTAATGTATGCTGCGAGACCATCCCAGAGTGACAAATTTTATTGGCCACAGCTCCAAATTTTGCACATGGGTCTCCATTAAAGATAACCAGACTATTACATAATTGGCAATGGATTTTTAAAGAAAAGGTTTCTAAGGTTCCTCTTAAAGGACCAACTATCTTTACAGATGCATCCAAACAAAATATTTGTGCTGTATACTCTCATCATTTAGCCATAAAGAGAGTAGTCAGAACTCCTTTTCAGTCCACTCAGCAGAACAAATTATATGCAATCATGCTAGCTCTCACTTATTACCCAAGATATATAAATCTAACATCTGATTCACCCTATTCAGTAGGTGTAGTACAAAAAATTGCCACAGCCCAAATAAAATTTGCAGCTTCTAATATATATCAGCTCTTTAAGGAATTTCAAGAGCAAGTGAGAAAGCATCCAAGTAAGATTTATATCTTGCATGTCCACTCACATAGTGGGCTTCCAGATCCTATTTTTGATGGTAATTCAAAGGCAGATAGCCTTCTATGTTGGCCAATACTCCTTTATTTCAGGAGGCCCAGAAATCCCATTCTAAATACCATCAGGCTGCTCAAGCTTTACGTTTACAATTTGGAATAACAAGAGAGGAAGCTAGGAGCATAGTAAAAAGTTGTACAGCTTGCCTTCTTTTCCACACTCTTACGCTCCCTCCAGGAAAGAACCCCTTGTGGTTTGAGACCCAATGAAATCTGGCAAATGGATGTGACCCATTATAACTCTTTTGGTCGCCTGTCTTTTAACCACATTATAGTAAATACCTTTTCAGGATTCACTTTTGCAACACCAGCAGCAAAAGAGACAGCCTGAGTGGTCACTGAATTCCTCATCCAAGCATTTGCAGTTATGGGTGTGCCACAAGAAATAAAAACAGACAATGGACCTGCATATACATCTAAACATTTTGCACACTTTTGTGCACAATCTTTATGTGTGTAAAATCTTATACACACCATTGGCATATCTTTTAAACCTCAAGGTCAGGCAATCGTAGAGAGAAGAAAGAGACATTAAGAAGCTCCTTCAAAAACAAAAGAAAGGGGGAGCTATGGTAACCCTAGAGAACTTCTAAATTTAGTTCTCTATACCATTAATTTTTTAGTTTTTGATAAAGATGCACTGGCTCCAGCAGACAGATTTTATAACCCACCAGAAGGGCAGTGTCCAGTGCGAGCAGCTCCACTATCTTTAGATAATCACCAGGTGATGTGGAGAGATCCAGAAAGTGGTGAATGGAAGGGACCAGATAGGTTAACTGCTTGGGGAAGAGGGTTTGCTTGTATCTCTACAGATGGAGAAGGAATCAGATGGGTACCAACAAGCCATATTTGCCTTGTCCTTCAGAGAAAAACAGAAAAAGAGAAAAACCTCAAAACAAAGGAGAAGATTTAAGAAACATCTGACACTGAAAGAGCATGGCTGACAATGAGACTGCTAAAAGAACTTTAAAATCTTCAGGAATCATTGGATTCCCTAACACAAGATGAGACTGTTTCAGTTCTTGAAAACCAGCGGGAATCATTGGATTCCTTGAGATGAAAAATTGTTGATGAGACTATTGCAGTACTTCAAAACTTGCAGGAATTATTTGATTCCTGGTACATGAACTAATGGACAATGGATTCCTCTTGGACCATTTCTAGGACTTATGGACATGTATAAATTCTTCATGTTGATTTATGTTATTTGTTTCATCACTATTAGCCTGTTATATTACTATGTGCTTATGTAATTTAAATTTATGTAATTATGTGTAATACCTTCCATATTGATGGATTTATGTCTACCTGTTTCAAATGAACCCCTTCAGAAACCCACTAATCTGATTTGATTTCCCATTTCCTTTGGTGTTTTCATCTCCCTTCCTGAGATGTCAGAGAGGATGTGACCACCTTCATTTTATGGTGTTTTCACTTCCTTTTTGAGCAGTCAGGTAAGGCTTGATCACCTTCTTTTTTTGGGTTCTCACCTCCTTGAGAAATCAGGGAGGTCATGACCGCCTATGTTCTAAATCAAAAGAAAGCGGGAGATGTTATAAGCCAGAACTTGAAACAAGGTGTTAACTCACTAGAGTTGATAGAAACAATGTTTATATAATTGGTTCACACATTAGAGCTCACACCTTTAAGTGAGTTTACACATTAGAGTTCACACCTCCCACAATCCCACTCTCAGAGGAGGAGTCAACCTTTGGGTTCACACCTTTAAGAGATCATTTATAAGAAGCTCTCAGTCTCAGTGAGGGTCAGTTGGAGATATTGAGAGCCACAAGTCAGTGAAGATTGAGTTGAAGAGATTGAGAAGCCAGGAGTCACAGTGAGCTAGAGGCAGAAGCTGGCAGAGGCAAAAGACTAGCAACAAGAGCTCTCGAAACCAAAGAAAGCTAACTGGATCATTTTGGAAGAGACAATAAAAGATTAGATTTTAATTCCTGGCTATATTTGAGGTGATTATTGATCTGAACTGAAACTAAGGCTACCTCCAGGAAACCTCCTCAAGAAACCTGCTCTGAGAGAACCATTATATTTTAGAAAAAGAAGAGAACATACACAAAGTCCCAAAATTCTCTGTAAACATTGGAGCAGCAGCAACCTGGCAGGCATATGGCAACATGCTCAGGGGTACATGTGGTGACCCCCAGGGACTGCGGGAGGGAGACCGCACATGGGAAGGAGCCTCCAGAGCTGACATGGGGCAGAGCTGGGGCAATGTCAATGCCAGACCTGGCAATGAAAACAGCCTTCCCCCACAGCACAGGCCTTTTAAAAACAACCCCCAGAGCCCAGGAAGTAATTCTGGGCAAAGACAATCCCATTTGGTTCTGGTACCTGCTTCACCTTGGCTTGAATTATGGGGAAAAGCAGAGGAAGTCTGTTTCCCCTGAGGAAAAACTATGGGGGGTTTGGCACCCGACTCTGATCACATATTAATCTGTGTGGTACTTGCCAAACAAAACATATAGCACTGTGCCTGGCACACAGTAGGTACTTAATTAATATTTATTGATTGATTGGTATGCTTGGCAAGGACAGTGACTCTCAGATGGGAATGAACCTATTACACAATATTTCTCCTCATTTGTTTCTTGGTGTCCCTCAGAGTTGGAAGGGACCCCAGAGACATCAAGTCCAACCCCAAACCATCACTGGCTCCCCCTCACAACATAACTGACAAGTGGCTGACCAGCCTCTGCTTGAGGGCCTCCCATGAGAGTGATCCTACTACCTCCTAAGGCAGCTGGTTCAGTTCAGATTGGGAGCCAGTTTTCTTGAGATCCAGTCTAAATTTAACTCCTGGGAAGTCCTGCCCACTCTTCTGCCCTCTGAGGTTGAACGGAATTAGTTGCCTCCCTCTTCCACATGAGAAGCTATCTAGAACTCGAGGTTGTCTAGCATGTGGCAGTTGTAGACTTGCTACAACTTGGCCAACACATTGCTACCATACTCATTGATCTAGGATTATACAAAAAAACAGGGCCAAAAGGCCAAGCTAACTTACACAGTTCCATATCTTCTGCCACTACTTCTGCCCAAAAAGGACTTATTAAATCTTACTTCCTCTCCTTCATAATCTCTATAACATTAATTCTCCTAATTGTATAACTAACCCCCGAGCCTTCTCCTGGCTAAACTCCAATTCCTCCCACTGGTGTTCATATAGCAGCCCCTTGAGGTCTTTCACCCTCTCAACTCTCCTCTACTTATCTTCCAGAATATCCATGCCCTTCTGCAGTGCCCAGAACTAAATAGGACACCCCAATGCTCTCCAGAAAAGAGCCTACATTTTCAATCATCTGTGATTATATGTGCATTTGAATCAGAGAACACTAGCATCTCTGGAGAAACAAAATGGGATTTTACCATATGATCATTAATAACTTATGGGCAAGACGCATCATAAAAATCACCCAGATAATGGGCCATCAGGGAAAGACGGAATACGACCAGTGTCGTGACAAGCATCAGAAGGAGAAGAGGAAACCAGGTTGAAGAACAAGGACCAAGGAATGGAAATGATGGGGAAGCAGTCATGCAGCATACAGAAGGCCAAATTGCCTAGCATTTACAGCTTTGCCAAAATGGAGCGAGCTGCCTCCGGAGGTAATGGGTCTTCATGCAGAGATGGGATGAATTCTTTCAGGGGATTCTGGATCAAGAACAGGCTCATTAGATGAGTTCTAAGCTCCTGCCCAGGTCCCGGGTGATATAATTCTGAAATTCTGGGATTTTGTGCAGTGAGCTACTTATTTACTGAACCAAGGAATTGCTTTGAGCTTTTGAATGACTACTGAATGAACACTAGAGAATGATCCCTGGTGCACTGGGCAGTTGGTGGCACGGTGGCTAGAATACCGGTCAGGAAGATCTGAATTCCCATCCAAGTGCCCACTTGGGGCAGGCTCCACTGCTTATCAGAAGAAGCTCGAACAGGACTTTGCATTCAAGTAGTCAGCAGATGCAATGAGGACCAAGGACAGAGGCCGCTTACTCGGCAGGAGCCCAGCTACCCCACGTTGGCCCTGGGAGCCTTGTTCTATTGAATGAATCAAATATTTTCAGTGACAATCTCTCAGGCCATAAATAGGTACTGAAGGCTCTGGAAACTTATACGCAACAGGCTACATTCTGTAGCTTCTCAGAAAGGGCAGGCATTGTTTTTGTGTCCCAGGTGCTCACCCCAGTACCTTGCATGCAGCTGGTGCTCTATAAATGCTTATGGATATGTACCTCTTTAAAAGAGAGTCACTTTGTCCAGAAAAGATGTACATCTTTCCCTTCTCCCTCCTGTGTATCATTTGGCATGAACTAGCTTTTTCCCTTTGTGTTAGAATTCCCCCAGTGGAATAAGCAAATGAGAAAAATTCGTTCCAACGGCAGCTGAAGCAGATGATCTGGCGCTTGTGGTTATTTATTCTTCATCCTTGAAGAGGGCCATGACATCAGGAAGGTAATGTTTGCAAATGGATTGAAGTGAGGGAAGGCTGTGCACCAGCTGGCTTTCTCCTCCAGAGGGCTTAGAGCTTGGTCAGACATGGGAGCCACTGTAGGTCATCCACTGCCTTCTGTGCCCTTGCCTGTCATCCTGGCTTTTGTCCTGCCATTGGACATCTATGACTCTGGAAGAGAGAGAATGAGACCGCCTTTGTGCAACTCTGCCTCATTTAAATTCAATTCACCTCTGAGTCAAGACATCACCCTGTGATGTCACTGGTTCTCGTCAAAAAGAAAGACAAGCTATGAAAATGCAGCTCATTGATATTCCTAAAGAGGGGAAGCTCCTAGAACACAGGAACCATTTCATTTGGTCTCTTTAACTCCAGCCCCAACTGTACCAATGCCCAGTACAGCATACAGCAGGCTCTTATAAATGGAATGAAATTAAAGGCCAAATAAATTCATAAGCAATCTAGAAATTGTGCCTATGTAGACCACAGTATGCCCCAAGCCACTTGGGTCCATGGATCCCAGAGGATGAATAGAGCAGGCAGAGCAGGCTGGGAGGTGGGCTTTTCAGAGTAACACAAGTAGCCCTGAATGCTCCACTTTCCCCAGGTAATGTAGTGACACTTCCTGGCATTTTGGATCCCAACAGGTGTGATCCTGTGGAATAGGGGCAAGCCAAGTGAATTGGAAATTGGAATGAGATTAAATCAAATCCTGAGATTATGTGGCAACCCAGAAAATGCCCTGGATCTGCTCGATCAGTAGTGAGTAAAAGTAGAATGGTAGCCTGAAGTTGGAGAGGTAATATTTGGGGGGGGGATGGGAGTAGGGGACTGGGAACCAGATCTGAGGTTCAGTGAGTCATTGAAGAATTTGGGGGGAAAGTCCCCCCACTCCCATCTCTGAAATTCTGCTGACTTCAGTAACCTCCAGGAAGAAGCTTCTCTCCTCACAGAGCCCTTTCATCTAGACTGTCCTCAGGGATGGGTCTTAACCTAGCAGTTCCATTTGGATTCAGAAGCTTCCATTCAGAATTAGTGAATCAGAGCCGTGGCTCAGGGTTCTGGAGCTTGGCCAAGAGAACCTTCAGATACTCCCATCTCAGCCACCTTCCTGGAAGGGAGCTCCTAGCTGGTTCCAGAGGTCATGGTGCCCCATTATTGTCACACACACACACACACACACACACGCACACGCACACACACACTCACACATACACACACAGAGAGAATGGAGTTCTGGAGCACATTCTGCCAAGCCAATAGTACCAAGGAGTGGGCAGCTGAGGAATTTGAAAAATAGACTGTGCCCCCAGTAATACTGAGTAATTTCAAGAATCCCACTGGGATTTCTGAAGCTTCTGCTAGTAATGATTTATTTGGAGGCACCTGGTGTTGGGGGGAAAGCCAGGACTTAGTGTCAGGATCCCCTGATTTTGAGTTCTGCCACTGACAATCACTGGATGTGTAACTATGGAAAAGTCACCTATTTTCTCTACACCTCAGGCTTCTCATCTGCAAAATGGGACAATACCAGTAATAGCTCCCTCAGGAGCATTCTACAGGACTCCAAGAAGACCACTCACACCAAGGGCTTTATAAAAGTTAAAGAACCACAGACATATCAGTTCTTATTACACACAGGAGCCCTTGGGTTTTTGGCCCAATTCCAACACACAGGATGGGGAAGAGGGGCACACAAACATTTGGTGAGCACAGTGGAATATTACTGTGCTGTCAGAAATAATGAATCTAATACTATTAGAGCCTACGTACTTGAGGATATGGACTTCTGCTTCTTGTATCTCCTGCACTTAGTGCTGTGCCCGGCACACAGTAGGAGCTTCATAAATGAATGTAATAGAATATTACTGGACCATAAAAAAATGAAAATAATAAATACAAACAAGCTTCGCCATGAACTTGTGATGACCGCATATTTTTAAATCAGCCGGAGTCAGGAATTCAGGTTAAGGGAAAATCCTCGATCTTTATGCTTTGTGGGGGGTGAAGGGAGATGCAATAGGAATGTGAGCAGTCGTGACACGAACCGGGCCAGCAGCCTCTCTCTCTGCCTCTCTCTTTCCACCCACCCAAATCATCTCTACGTCATTTCCTATAAAACACATCAAAACTTGCACAAAGAGTGGGCGGGGCCATTCTTTCTCCAAGCATATATTAATAGAGTATCGTCCAATTGCTATCTAGCCTCATGTGCTTGGGACCTCAGTGCATCAACTTGAGCTTCAGCCCATTACATGAACTAATGCCCCACAACCAATGGAAAAGCAAAAAAATGAGATGAGCAATCAGTGAGACAATATAAATGGCAAGAACCACAATTACAAAACAAAAACCAAAAATTAATGTCATAAAATGACAAAGCACAAGCTTGACACCAAATAGAACCAAGAGCAGCCACATCCCCTTCCCCATTCTTCCTCAGCTCCCAAAGTCCACAGGCATGGAACATTGCACAGTGTCAGATATTTTTCAAAGTATCAATTACTTATGTTGACTTTTTTTTTCTCTCTTGTTCTTTAAAAAAAATAATCTTCAGTGTAGGGATGATCTCTCTGAGAGGAGCAGAGGGAGGAATATCAGGGGAAAATTCATGTGTTAAAAAATAAACAAACAAACAAACAAACAAAAGATATCAATAAAAATCTTTCTTAAAAAAAAAAAAGAAGCGCAAGATCATTTTAAATATCATTGAGCCCCGTTCCTCATATTTTACAGGTGATGCAATATTTTTCCAGCTCAGATCCACAGTATGCCCTAGGTCAGATAAGATGTCAAACCAGTATTTGAAAATAAGGCCTTCGGTCTCTAGATCTGGTACTCTGGTTGCTGTTCCTTCCAGAATGACCAGGGAGTGAAGCCTTCCTCATCCTTGGGTGGTTGTAATGAGACATAGCTGGGGGCAGCGGAGAGAGCTGTGGGCCAATGCTGATGACCAAATGCTCCCATCTTGATTCAGACACTTCCTAGGTGAAGGAGCTGGAGAAAACATGTCAGCTTTTTGGCCTCCCGTCTCTTCCTCCATAGTTTTTTCCACTGATGAATTTATGAACCTATGAATTTATGAATTTATGTTCAGTTATAGACTGAACAACAACAACAGGGATTCATTCCTTGAGATTCTGCTCTATGCTATAGTTATCTGGGTCTCCTCAGCTCTATTTTCTCTTTCCTAAAGGTAAAGCCATCTGCAATCATTGTGAATTTTAACTGTCTCCTTTTAGATAAAATCATTATTTTCACTATTTTTAAAGGAAGTATTTTCTTTTTTAAAAAAATAGATTTTTATTTTCAAAATATTTGTAAAAATAGTTTTCAACATTAAACCTTGTGTTCCAAGTTTTTCTCTCTCCCTTCCCTCCACCCTTGTCCCCTATATAGCAAGTAATTCAATATATGTTAAACAGGTGCAATTCTTCTATTTCCACATTTATCACGCTACTCAAGAAAAATCGGATCAAAAAGGAAAAAATAAGTAAACAAAACGCAAGCAAACAACAGTGAAAAAGGTGAAAATACTCTGTTGTGATCCACCCTTAGTCCCCACATGCTCTCTCTGGATGCAGATGGCTCTCTCCTTCACAACATCATTGGAACTGGCCTGAATCACTTTGTTGTTGAAAAGAGCCGAGTCCTTCAGAATTGATCATTGCGTAACCTCACTGTGCTGTTCTGGTTCTACTCACTACACTTACCATCAGTTTATGTAAATCTCTCCAGGCTAAAGGAAGTATTTTTTTTTCTTTTTTCTTTTTTTTTTTTTTTTTTTTTTATTTAATAGCCTTTTATTTACAGGATATATGCATGGGTAACTTTACAGCATTAACAATTGCCAAACGTCTTGTTCCAATTTTTCACCTCTTACCCCCCCACCCCCTCCCCTAGATGGCAGGATGACTAGTAGATGTTAAATATATTAAAATATAAATTAGATACACAATAAGTATACATGACCAAAACGTTATTTTGCTGTACAAAAAGAATCAGACTCTGAAATATTGTACAATTAGCTTGTGAAGGAAATCAAAAATGCAGGTGGGCATAAATATAGGGATTGGAAATTCAATGTAATGGTTCTTAGTCATCTCCCAGAGTTCTTTTTCTGGGTATAGCTAGTTCAGTTCATTACTGCTCCATTGGAAATGATTTGGTTGATCTCGTTGCTGAGGATGGCCAGGTCCATCAGAACTGGTCATCATATAGTATTGTTGTTGAAGTGTATAATGATCTCCTGGTCCTGCTCATTTCACTCAGCATCAGTTCGTGTAAGTCTCTCCAGGCCTTTCTGAAATCATCCTGTTGGTCATTTCTTACAGAACAGTAATATTCCATAATTTTCATATACCACAATTTATTCAGCCATTCTCCAACTGATGGACATCCATTCAGTTTCCAGTTTCTAGCCACTACAAAAAGGGCTGCCACAAACATTCGTGCACATACAGGTCCCTTTCCCTTCTTTATAATCTCTTTGGGATATAATCCCAGTAGTAACACTGCTGGATCAAAGGGTATGCACAGTTTGATAACTTTTTGAGCATAGTTCCAAACTACTCTCCAAAATGGTTGGATTCGTTCACAACTCCACCAACAATGCATCAATGTCCCAGTTTTCCCACATCCCCTCCAACAATCATCATTATTTTTTCCTGTCATCTTAGCCAATCTGACAGGTGTGTAGTGGTATCTTAGAGTTGTCTTAATTTGCATTTCTCTGATTAATAATGACTTGGAGCATCTTTTCATATGACTAGAAATAGTTTCAATTTCTTCATCTGAGAATTGTCTGTTCATTATCCTTTGACCATTTTTCAATTGGGGAATGGCTTGAATTTTTATAAATTAGAGTTAATTCTCTATATATTTTGGAAATGAGGCCTTTATCAGAACCTTTGACTGTAAAAATATTTTCCCAGTTTATTGCTTCCCTTCTAATCTTGTCTGCATTAGTTTTGTTTGTACAAAAACTTTTCAGTTTGGTATAATCGAAATTTTCTATTTTGTGATCAGTAATGATCTCTAGTTCTGCTTTGGTCATAAAGACCTTCCCCTTCCACAGGTCTGAGAGGTAAACTATCCTGTGTTCCTCTAATTTATTAATAATTTCATTCTTTATGCCTAGGTCATGAACCCATTTTGACCTTATCTTGGTGTACGGCGTTAAATATGGATCAATGCCTAGTTTCTGCCATATTAGTTTCCAATTTTCCCAGCAATTTTTACCAAACAGTAAGTTCTTATCCCAAGATAAGATGGGATCTTTGGGTTTGTCAAAGACTAGGTTGCTATATTTATTGACTGTTTTATCCCTTGAACCTAATCTATTCCACTGATCAACTAATCTATTCCTTAGCCAATACCAAATAGTTTTGGTAACTGCTGCTCTATAATATAATTTTAGATCTGGTACAGCTAAGCCATAAAGGAAGTATTTTCAAATGGACTATGTTTCTCTGACCTTCTTAACCAGAGTATATGAAAGCATAATTTAAACTTTCCTTGATTATTGTAGGGACGGTGGCTTATTAAGGGAGTTAGATGGCGCAGCGGAGAGAATGCAGGAGTCAGGAAGATATCTTCCTGAGTTCAAATGCAACATCAGACATTTCCTAGTGGTATGAGCCTGGGAAAATCATTTCACTCTGTTTGCCTCTGCTTCCTCATCTGGAAAATGAGCTGGAGAAGGAAATGGCAAATTATTTTAGTATTTTTGCCAAAAAAAGTCCAAATGGAATGATGAAGAGCCAGACTCAGCTCAAAAAGACTGAACAACAACAAGAGGGATTCATCCCTTCAGGCTCTGCTCTATGCTATAGTTATCTGGATCTGGATTTACTTCTCAGCTCTATTTTCTCTTTCCTAAAGGTAAAGCCATTTGCAATTATTGCAAAATCCTTAGGCTAACCTCAAACTTCCCAACCCTGAGAAATTTCTCTAATTGTTTGTTGTGGGCTGAGCAGCTGAGTAAAGAGTAACCCAGCCCAGGGATTTTGTGAAAAGAATGAGTCAGAAAACTACCCAGCAGAGGGTTTAAGGGGAAAGAGCCACTCCTCATGACTGGAATTTTGGTTCTGCTAATAAGGAAGCCTTTCAAGCCCAGCCCTAATGGGCTGGAGTGACTAGAAGCCTTTGAAGTTCTCAGGGGGAGCCCGCTTCCTGCCCAAGGACTTCGGTTTACATATGGCGGACAGGTTCAGTCTCAATGAATCCTGGGACAAAGGGTTCTGGCAAGCTGTGTGCTTTTGAAAAGGAGAGATGGTTTCTGAGCCAGCACTGGTGTGGATCTCCACAGCATAGAGAGAAGGACATGCAATTGGCCCGATTTCCAAAAACTTATTTATGTTAGCTAATGTAATCCTTGAGCTTTATTCTCAGCAAGAGAGGGTGTGGAGCCAGAAGGAAACACAAGATCTGTACAAGTGGAACATACTTGTGATGATTGTGCAACAAGGGTCTGATGCACGTACAGAATGCCTCCCCTCTGGTTCTGGCCACCCACCTAAGTTAAAAAAAAAAAAAAAGGGTGACAATGTGCTATCACATGAAGAAATCTCCCCAATGTTGTACAATGTTGTCACCCTTCGGGCATTTCAGTAGTGTACAGGACTCTTTGAGGCTCCATATGGGATTTTCTTGACATGGATATTGGAGTGGTTTGCCATTTACTTCTCCAGTTCATTTTATAGATAAGGAAACTGAGGCAAAAAGGGCAAAGTGCCTTGACCAGGGTCACAGAGTTAGCAATTTTCTGAAATTAGGCCTGGTTCTCTATCTACTAGCTTCCCCAAAGAATACAATATCTTAGTTAAACACCAAATAGAACACAATCTAACCAGCCTAAGCATTTTTCAGTCACTTTTTGGGCACATGCATGGGACTGTACTCTCTGGCTATTACAAATATAGTCTTTGAAAGATAAGGTTGAAATGGGTTCATGATTTAGACATAAACAGCGATATAAGAAAATTAGAAGAACAAAGGATAGCTACTTCTCAGATCTGTGAAGAAGGAAGGAATATGTGGCCAAAGAAGAACTAGACTATATTGTAAAATGCAAAATGGATAATTTTGATTATACTAAGCTTAAAAGGTTTGTACAAACAAAATCAATTCACACAAGGTTAGATGGGAAGCAGAAAACTGGGGCAAGGAATTTTTATCCAAGGGTTCTGATAAAGGCCTCATTCCTAAAATATATAGAGCATTGACTCAAATTTATGAGAAGGCAAGCCATTCTCCAATTGATAAATGGTCAAAAGACATAAACAATTTTCAGATTAAGAAAAAATATCATCTTTGGGTGGCCATGAGGGAAAAAATAATCTCTGAAGACTCAATGGAAGGCAGTTGAGATTTCAGCATTTACTAGCAGCAAACTGCCTGGTACTTCAGCGTCTTAAAGTTGGTGTCCTTCTTTCTATTTTCATTATAATAAAGAATCCATTCACTTTAAATGGAAATGGATAACATTCTAGGGAACCAAGTAAAGTTGAAGAATAGGCTAGAATACTATAAAAATGGGGCCAGATCCTAGTCAAGGGAATTATGAATTTTGAATGTGTCTATGGGTGTAGCTCAGGGTTCTATAGGAGAGTCAACAAGCATTTGATAAGTCATGCTTTCCAGGAGCTCCCAGCCAAACTGAAAAAAAAATCTTGCAAATAACTTACCCCGTACAAAAAGTGCACAGTGAGAATGAGAGGTGTCTTCAGAGGGAAGGCGTTAACACTGGGGAAGGGCCTAAAGAAAGTAGCCCTTGAGCTATCTTACAGGAAGTCAGAGAAGCTAAGAGGCAAAGCCAGAGAAAGTAAACGCTGCCAGCATGGAGACAGCCAGTGCCAATGGAGGTGAGAAAAGGTGGGCCTGGGGGAAGCACAGTGATAAAGGTAATGTGACTAAATCATAGAGTGCATGGAAGGGTGCAAAGTATAAGAAAACTCAAAGCTAAGTAGTGCAGTGGATAGAACACCAATTGTGGGATCAGGAGGACTTGAGTTCTATCATCCGTTTTTCCCCAGAGTTCAATCTAAAAAAAGAAAAACCATTAAGTTATATCTGTAGTTTTATTCCTCCTAAGTAGGTGAATATACATACATACATACATACATATATATATATATATATATATATATATATATATTAATCACAGGGGTTTTAGGGGGTGATATGATGGCATAGGGGGCTTATCAGGTCATCTCTGGGCTAGATTGTTTTTCAGAACTGGGAGTTGACATGAATCAGTCTGAATAGGTGATCTGACATAGCAGGGAAAATTCTGGGTTCAGAGGCCAATACTGCAAGAAACTTCCGATAAGCCCAGCTTAAAGAATGTTCAGTTTGGGGTCAGCTAGTTGGTGCAGTGGATAGAATACCAGCCCTGAAGTCAGGATGACCTGAGTTCAAATCTGACTTTAGATACTTAACATTTCCTAGTTGTGTGACCCTGGACAAGCAACTTGATCCCAACTTCCTCTGGGGGGAAAATAGAATATTCAGTTTTATCTGATTCCCAGTTCAGTCCAGCCTATTCTGCATAGTAAGGGAGCTCAAGAAAAGTCATCACCATTCCATTTTCACAAAGTTAACCTGGCCAAATCACAAAGGGGTAGAAAATAAAAGAAAACTGGAAGTGGGACAACTAAGTAGTGAAGTGGTCACAGCACCAGCCCTGGAGTCCGGAGAACCTGAATTCAAAACCAGCCTTAGACATGCAGCTGTGTGACTCTGGAAAAGCCACTTAACCGCTACTGTCTCAGTTTCCTCATCTAGAAAGTGGGCATAAAAATCATACTTGGAGTCAGGGAGGTGAGCATGCCTGAGTTCAAATCTGACTTTAAACATGTATTACCTCTGTGACTCTGAACAATTCACTTAACTCTATTTGCCTCAGTTTCCTCATCTGTAAAATGAACTGTAGGATATGACAAAGCACTCCAGTATCTTTATGGGAAAAAAACCAAATGGGACACAACTGAAATGACTGAATTACAACAATATCCCACAGGCAAGTCAAGTGTAACACATCCTATAGAGAATTCATTGTTTTTCCATTTAAACCCATTCTCTTTCCCTTCTCTGTTTCTCTTCTTCCAACTGCGTAGGTTTTGTACTCCCTTCCCCCCTCCCCCATCCAATCTGCTGCCGGCTCTTTTCCATTTCATTTTCTCAATATCTCTCCAATCCATCCCCTTCTCTTTTCTCAGGCCCTAACTACCTTCATCCAAATTCTCATTTGCAAAATTGCAATAGCCTCTAATTTAAGGATTCCTAACAACTTGATGGGGTTTTTTTATATTTTGACAACTATATTTCAATATCATTTGTTTTCTATGTAACCCTATTTTATTTTATTTATTAAAAAACATTCTCTCTGAGAAGAGATCCATGAACTTCACCAGAGAACTAAAGGAGCCCACGACAAAAATAGAGAAGGAAGGCACCTGGATCTTCCCAAATCTCTCCAATTCATCCTTCATGCAGCTGCCAAACTATATTCCTAAAGTACAACTCAGACCAGGCCACTTCTCTCCTCAAGAAACTTTACTGGCTCCCCATTGCCATTAGGTTAAAATAATTTTGACATTTTGGGAGCCATAGTCAGGCTCTAGACGATCTTTGCAGGGCAATTACACAATATCCCCCTTCCCATGCTCCATGTTCCAGATATATTGGTCCTTCTGGTGTTCTCCATAGACAATATTCTACCTCTTGTCCCTATGCCTCTGCATAGGCTTATATCCCATACTGAGAATGCTCACCCTCCTAAACTCCCTTCACTTCTTGGATCCCCCAATTCCCTTCCAGGATTACCTCAGATGCTACCTCCTTCACAAGGTCCTTCCTTTCCTTTCTTTTAATTAGTGTTCTGATCATTATCTAGCAACAGAGAGACAGAGAGATCTCTTCTTTCTTTCAGTTAGTGTTCTGATTATTATATGGCAATAGATAGAGAGATCCATTGATCTTTCCTTTCTTTCAATTAGAGTTCTGCTTATTATATGGCAATAGATAGATAAATAAATGAATATTTAGATAGACAGAAAAACAGACAAATGAATAGATATAGATAGAAAGAAAAACAGATAGAAGGATGGATATAGACAAATGGATAGATATTTAGATAGATATATCCTGTCTTTTTCTGTGAACATGTGAAGAAACTCCTCTTTGGTTGCCTGTGTACTGAAGGACCATGTTAGGACAATTTCCATCCGGGACAATGTTGTTTTCAGCAGTAGAAAGCAAGCACTTTGAAGAGCACGTCTGTTTCCCCTTTATTTCTGTGTGCCCAGAGACTAAAACAATCCAGGCACATGGTAGGTGCTTAATAAAGTCCGGTTGCTTGGTTGCTTGACTTATACCAGAGAAGAACCCTGAAAAGACAGACTAAAGATAGCAGGACCAAGCAAGCCTGGCTCACAAACGTGCAGGATGAAAAGGACCACTTAAGATGCTGGCTCCGCATCCCAATTGGCCAAGGGCTGGAGCTCAGAAGCTCAAGCGAGGAGCGCCACCTGGTGGCTTGTGCAGAGGCTACGTGCCAGCCAATCAGTTCTCCCAAGCTCTGATCCAGGGAAGCTTGACAGAATTAGGTAGTTTCCTTCAAGGGTCACCTGGGATGCCCCGTCCTACAAGCACCTGCCTTGATTGCCCCAGTTTTTATGTGTTCTCTTTTTCTTCAAATTATCTTGCATTTACTTATCTACCTGAATGTATCCCTACAATAGAATGTTAACTCCTTCAGCGCTGGGCTGAATCTGGAGTCAGGAAGGCCTAAATTCAAATTCAGCCTCACTCAGACACTTACTAACTGTGTGACTCAAGGCAAGTCATTTAAGCTCTGTCTCAATTTACTTAACTGTAAAATGGGGATTTAATAGCACCTACCTCCCAGGGGTGTTGTAAGGTTCAAATAATATAAAATTTCCAAAGCACTTGGCACAGTGCCTGGCAAGTAATAAGTTCCTTTCTCCTTTCCCCCAACTAATTTGAAATCTGAGTTTCAGTCTCCCTGGGGCTCAAGACCATGAAGACGTGAAGATTTCTCTCAAAAATCTTTCTATTTGGAGGAGGAGGGCTCTATCTTCTCAGTAAATATTCATTTGGAAAAGTTAATTGATGTCAATTGCCTACTGATGACCCCATAGTTATCAGCTGAGGAGATCCTAATAAGAACTGGTGTTCTGGGAAGGTCTTAAATCAATCCTTCATCATTTATGGGCAATGAACACAGACCATGGCATCATTACCTTTGAAGGCTGGTCCACCATAGTCACTAAACTTAAGAACTGCCACATGGCCCGGCTCAGTCACCTCAAACGGAGTCATCTGCGCCAAGGCCTGGGCTCCCCTTTCTGTCAGTAATCGTCCTCTCCAAAGTAATCGATCATCTGCAGCTGCCTCCAAGACTTGGACTGCCTAACTCAAAATTGCCTGCCTCTCTCAGGATGGGAGCCAGGATGGACCCTAAGCTCTGCAGGGATCCCTCACTGTTATAATTCAGAATTCAAGAGTCAGAGGGAAAACTGTAAAAAATGGAAGCCGGCAAATTAAGTGGGAGTATAACTGGCAGATTTACCCAGAAGCCCTATTCCACAACTGTCTCTGGGACCCCAAGAAGAATTAAACATTGTTCTTTCCAAGAGTCCCCCCAAAGGCTTGAACCAAGGAATCCCAGAGTCAGTGGGATATTTCCATTTAGATTCTTTTCCCCCAATCTCAAACAGTCTCTTCAGGGCTTAATAGTTAGTTCTAAAATTCTAGGGATCTCATTGATTGGCTGCTTAGACCCTGCAATCCTACACCAGAGGGCAGCAGATTCTACGTCCGGTCAGCTCCGTAAAATTCAAAACTACCCAAAGCTTTCTCCTGGTCCAAAACACCATTCAGAAGCTCATCAGGAGGCACCTTATAATCTCTAGAGTCCTCCCCAAAGACACCAATAAAGTGGTGAAGTCCACTGCAGGCCTCCCTTCCTCTCTAGGACCATCCCTTTCAATGAAATCATTCTCTTCCAATCCTGACAACTGTTCTAGGCCCTGCCTGACTCTGGCCTGTCTCCTGAAAGTTACATTCAATAATGGAATGAAATAAGAGTCTTAGGAGTGGCTCGACAACTTTTTTTTATTGTTTAGATTTACTTAGCCACAGAAAGAGGCAGTATTCAATAGAGACAACCTCAGGTTGATTGAGCTGACCCTCTTGTTTGAGTCATTGTTCTCCACCAGCAAAGCATTGAAGAACTTGTACCTATTTTGTTCTCTAGTAACCGAGAAGTCACGCCAACAACCTTAGCTTTTAAGCCAGAGCCATTCAAGTCAAGATAAGAATAATAGCTAATCACTACCTGTTGATGTGACTGGTGTAGCAATGATGTGCCATCAGGTGATGTGCTTTAGGAGTAGCACCAAATGTTGGGGTTCGGCCATGTGAAGAATTCCCAATAGCTATTCTTTTTGGCAAAAGGTTGATTTATTTAGGGAAGAGATTACCGACAAAATGAAGGGATATATAGAAACCAGGAAGGGTAAATGTGAAATAGAGAGGGAGAGCTTAGGAAAGCCAAGCTCCTCAGTGAGCTTACAATTACCAGGAGAAAGAGCCCCCCATGAGGTGGGGGCACATCCTTAGCTGGCAGGCTAAATGCTGAAAGGGACTTGATACCCTAAAAGTTAGCTGTAAGGAGGAGAAATGGGGCTGGGAAGCATAGGGGAGTTAGGGGAGATACTATGTGGCATGCAGGAGAAATAAGGGAAAGACACCATGAGACAGAGGGCCTGACTGACCCAAAGGGGTTCAGCTTCAATAACATGAACCATAAATAGATTTATAAGAAAAATTTAACCTCAGGGGTTTAAAATGACTTGGATTTCTGAGTGAATTACTTCCACAGAGGGTGGGAATTAGAGCTAAATTGATCTCTACCAGAGATCAATACAAAATAAGAGGTAAAATAAGCCCTAGGAGTGGCAAATATGAAATGGAGTTGAGAGAGCATATAGTTAGTGAGGAAAAGACCCGTTCCCCAGGGAACCTCACAATTAGTCTGGAGAAAGGAAATACTCCGAGAGTTGGAAGTAAGCCTAAATTAACTGGCAGCCTAAAGCCATAGAAGAATTCAGCAGACTCACCACCGTTAGCTATAGTAAGAAGACACCATTAAAGGGAGGGCACTATGAGGCGGAGAGAGTGACCCCTGAGTGGGTTATGAACTTAGCAAAGATCTTCATCATGAGCATGAGAATGGATTAGCATATTTTTCCACAGGGCTGGGAGCTGGTCTGTCAGGTGCATTCTCCCTGGCTCCTTGATTCCCTCCCTCTGGGTTCCTGCCTTTATTTCCCTGGTTTTCCTGAGAAACTCCTGAGATTAATGCTAATTCATATCTCAAAGATTGTTTAAAGATACTCAGAAGTGGGGGGAGGAGGAGATGGACAATGGAGACTGATAAAGAGTTCCATCCTCAAAATCACTCTATACAAACAGGATAGTCCTGGAACTGGTTATATCTGATAATAGCCAGATGGGCTTCTTCCTAAGAGTATGTTCACTTTTATTATTCCTATTTTACAGATGAGACAGCAGCTAAGTGACATCCAGATAACATCTGAGACTGGATTTGAACTCAAGTCTTTCTAACTTCAGACCTGGCACTCAATCCATTACACCATCCAGCTGCTCTTTCACAAGGATGGTTTCAATACCATCATACTTGGAGGAAGGAAGAGGTCAGATTCTTGTTCTGGCTACATATTGGGAATTTGGCCGGGAAGAAAGAGGCACCCTCAACGGGGACTCAAAGCAACAGCATTAGAAGAATCACCCCCAAATCCTTAGAGTTACCCCGCTAGAATCCTGGTGGAGTAGGGGGTGGGGAATGTAATTGAGTTCTGGGAAACTAGGATTAGAAGAGCAGCCCTAGCAACTTGCTGCAGTAGCAAGCTCAATAACACTGTACAGTACGCAAATGAGCTCTAGAATTATTTAAAAGAATTCAGTATAACTATCCAAACTGGAAAAACCAAATGGATGACAAGTACTGGAGGGGAAAAATTGGAACAAAAGGTTTGGCAATTGTCAATGCTGTAAAATTACCCATGCATATAACTTGTAAATAAAAAGCTATAATAAATAAAAACAAACAAACAAACAAAAAAGATACCTCATGACATAGGTCTGAAACCCCAACCCTTTGAGGTCTTCTTTTGAACCTCAACAATAATGTCCCTATTTCTCCCATCTTTTTAAACAACAATCTTCCAAATCAGAACAGAAGTGAGTACAAGGGATAATGTAAAAAATTACCTTGGCATGAGAACATTCTGTCAATAAAAAGTTATTAAAAAAAAAAAAAAAAAAACAATCTTCCTCTGATGGGGCATAGGCTTCAAGTCTTAGAACAGTTGTACTTCCAAGGAATTGAGGTTGAAAATTATACAAAAATAAATGTTTGTACATATTGGATTTAACATATATTTTAACGTGTATTGGATTGCTGGTCATCTAAGAGAGGGTGTGGGGGAAAGAGGGGAAAATCTGAAACACAAGGCTATGCAAGGGTCAATGCTGAAAAATTATTCCTGTATATGTTTTGAAAATAAAAAGCTTTATTTAAAAAAAAAAAAAAAAAAAGAAAGAAAGTTATACAAAGAGTAGTAGAAATAGGATCAAGGTGGTTAGGAATGGGCAGCTGTACTTTATTAACAAAGAATCACGAGAGGAACGTACTGACGCAATACTTCCCTTGAGTGATTCTTTGTTAATGTATGGCCAGGTCATCATCCTGACCCCTCTGGGTCCCTCCATATGTTCCAATGGTCAATCAATCAACATTTACTAAGTACCTACTACATCCCAGACACTGCTAAGTGCTAGGGATACAAAAAGAGGCAAAAAATAGACCCTACTCTCAAGAGGCTTAAAATCTAAGGGGGGAGGCAACATGCAAAGAGAGGAGGGGGGGGAGAGACAGGGACAGAGACAGAGAGAATTCATAAAGAGAGAGAGAAAGGGAGAGAAAGAGGGAGGGAAGAAAGGAGGGAAAGGGGGAAGAGAGAGAGTGCAGCTACTTAGAGGCTAAATACTAAATAATTAGAAAAGAGAAAGCTCTGACATTGAGAGAGATTGAGGAAGCCTTCTTGTAGAAGATGAGAATTTAGTTGTGATTCAAAGAAAGCCCGGAAGGTCAACAGTTAGAGCTGAGGAGGGAAACAGAGAAAATGCCTGGGGCCAAGAAATGGAGTGTCTTATTAGTGGAAGAGCCAGGAGACCTGTGTCACTGTATAGAACAGTAGGGGATGTGTAAGAAAACTGGAAAAGTAAGAGTATTGATCCTGGATAGGAAGCCACTGGGATCTGCTAACTAGGAGGATGACATGATTGGACTTGAATTTTAAGAATTTCACTTTGGTGGCTGAGTGGGGGATGGATTGGGGTGGGGAGAGATCTGTGGTGAGCAGACCCACCAGCAGACATTGTAATAAGCCAGGGGGTTGTGGGACTGTGACAGAGAGACTGCAGTGTCCGAGGAGGAAAGGGGAAATATACAACAGATGTTATGAAATAAGAATGACGAGGCTTGGCAACAAACTAAATATGAGGTTGCTAAGATTCATGGGTAATCCCTAGGAGAGGAGCCTGATGGATAGGAGAGTTGTGATGCCCTCTACAGTAAGTAATTAGGAAGGTAAGAAGGGAGAGCTTTAGGGAAAAGGAGATTGAGATCTGTTTTGTACATACTGAGTTTCAGGTATCTATTGGATTTAGGGTACGTGTCTAGAGGAAACTCCTGGAGTTCTGGGTAAATCTCTTATGGAGAATCGAGAGAAAGAGAGGGACATAAATCACACCGGGGCAGAAGGAATGAATGGGGTTAGATAATATATCAAAGCCTCAGAAAGCAGCAGATGGGAAGTGGGGGGAAATAATTTGAAGAATGGTTCCCTGATGGTCTGTAAAACCATAATTGAAAACATTGCCCAAAATGTTACTCATTGTCTCTCTTATGTAAGTCTAGGGGATAAATTCCTACAAGAAATTAGTTCCAGGAAAAAGTAAGTCTCTCTAGAACAATGTGTATGCTTCCCTCCACTCAATAACTCTCTGTGGAACCCAGAATGTTTCTTTCCCATGGTGCACTGGTCTCAAAGAAGCTCAGAGCCCAGATGTGCTAACTCACCAGGGTGCCTTTATATTTCTGCTCCAGGACACTGATTTCTCTTCTGTTTCCATCACATTCTTTTTTTCTAGGGATTTAAACTCAGTAAACTATCTCAAAACTCTTTGGGAAGTTTTTTTGGTGGCTGTTCGATTGTTTTCAGTTGTGTTTATTTGTAACCCTATTTGGGGTTTTCCTCGGCAAAGATACTGGAATCATTTGCCATTTCCTTCTCTAGCTCATTTGCCAATGAGCAAACTGAGGCAAGGAGTTTTGCCTATTTGAACTCATGGTTCTAGCCATTTCTCCTCCTAGATATAGGGGCAAATAGCAAGCAGACTGGGAGGAAGGTAGTAAACTGAGGATAAAAATGGAAGCCCTTCCCCCCACACACACACCCAGTCCAGTGAAGCAGTCCTGTCTTGGGGTCTGTAGGATGAACTCTTACAACTGAGAGGTAGTCTTGACAGATGAAAGACTGCTAGAACTAGAGTTAGAATCTCAGGATGTCAGGTGGGCTGCCAGCCCAGCCCAGTTGCCCCACACCCTGGAGGGTTTGGGTAAGACCCTCCAACTCTCTGGCTCTCAAGTTCTTCCCCCTGAAATGAGAAGATTGCACTGAAAACTTCCAGGCTGAGCAGGTGGGACCTTAGACACCATCCTGCCCAACCCCCTCTTTTGACAAGTGAGGAAACTGAGATCCAGAGAGTTTGAAGGTGTCATTCAAAGTCATATAAGACAAGAAAAGAAACTTTTATGAAGCACCTGCTATGTGCCAGGAACTGCACTAAGTGCTGAGGATACAAAGAAAAGCTGAAACAACTCCTGCCCTCAAGGTGCTCCCAGTCTAATGAGGAAGACAAAAACAACTTTGTACAATACATGCAAGATCTTATCACTGTGTATAAGATATATATTATATATATAATATAATATATATAATATATATCTTATACTGTGATAAGATAATAATAATAATGTCAGAAACTCAGCATAGACCTACGTCTCACACCCATATCAAAATAAGGTCAAAATGAGACATGATCTGGACATAAAGGGTGATACATAAACAAATTAGGAGAGCAAGGGAGATCTTTGCAGAAGGGAGAAATTTATGACCAAAGAACTAGAGAACATTAGGAAATGCAAAATGGACAAACCTTGATTACACTAAATTAAAAATGGTTTGCATAAATAAAATCAACACAAACAAGATTAAAAGGGAAGGACAAACCTGGGGGAATTTTTTTTTTTTTTTTACAGCCAGTGTTTCTGATAAAGGTCTCATTTCTAAAATACATAAAGAATTGTGTCAAATTTGTAAGAATACAAGTCATTCCCCAATTGATAAATGGTCAAAGGAGATGAACGGACAATTTTCAGATGATGAAATTAAAGCCACATATAGTCATATGAAAAAATGTTCCAAATCAGTGTTGAATAAAGAAATGCAAATTAAAACAACTCTGAGGAAGACTTGAAAAAGCTTCTGGCACAGGTGGCACCTTAGAATTGAAGGAAGCCGGGAGGTAGAGAAAATGTGGGGAAAACATTTCAGAGTAATGAATGGGGAAGGAAGAGAGGAAGAAAGGGAGAGAAAGAAGGAGAAAAAGAAGGAGGAGCAGACTCTGGTTTCAAACCTGATTATCTGACTTCAAACTAGGCACTTGTTCCCTACATCATTTTTTAGCATGTTTTCAAGCTGAAGGATCAATTTCAGATTAATGCTATTCTAATAATCTTTGTGGGTAGAAGATGGTCTCGCCAAGAAATCAAGATGATTTCTGGGTGATCCTAAATTTTCTGATTTAACTCACTTCAATTCAATTCATTATCTATTGAGTGCTGGTCTAGGAGTCTGGGGAATGAAAGCTCATGAAACAATCCAGGCTTTAGGAAAAATGCTGAGTTTTTGTTTTGTTTCAATCTTCTTACACCTACGTAGGCTTGTTACTTACATGAGGGGCTTTAAAAATGCTTGTGTTTATCAACAGAAGAAAGAAGGAAAGACTTTGTGATTTGGACTTGCAATTTTAAAAAACTAGAAAAGCAACAAACCAAAAAAACACTCCCCCCCCCCAAAAAAAAAAAAAAACTACACATTTTATTTATTTTAATTTTCTTAGGCAATCAGGATTAAGTGACTTGCCCAGGGTCCCACAGGTACTAAGTGTCACTGGGACACCTAGCTGCCCCTAAACTATACATTTTAAAAAACACTACGGGGGGGAGGGGGAATCAAATTCATAAATAAAACTTAGATTTAAAAAAACTCTTTAAATAGACAAGCCATTCGATAATTTATTTTTAAGGCAAGTTAAATTATCAATTAAAAAATTTTAATGAGAATTACAAACTATTAGAAACTATTTAGCTCAATAAGATAAGAAATAAAGCAAGAGGGGCAGCTAAGTGTCCTCTAGCAGTGGATAGCGCACCAGACCTGAAGTCAGGAGGACCTGAGTACAAATCTGACCTCAGACACTTAACACTTCCTGCCTGTGTGACCCTAGGCAAGTCACTTAATCCCAATTGCCCCAGACAAAAAATAAAGAAAGAAAGGTCAGCCATTGTCAACAGTGCTATTTAATATATTAAGTCTCTAAATCAGTTTTAGACAGCAGTTATTCTGAAAAAAGCCTGCAAACAGTGTGAGTCAGCAGTAGCCAAGAAAGGGAACACAAGCTTGGGCTCCACTAAGATGGGCCTGGCTTCCAGAAGGGAAGTGGCTGACCTGCCCCCTGGGCCCTGATCAGATCTCATCTGGTTTACTCCTGGGCCAAGTGGTTTAAGGGTACTGAGCTTTATGTCCATGCTGCTGTGAGGGTCAATGAAGGAATTAGAACATTCGGACTGTGGAAGAAGAGCCCCCCGGGGGGGGGGGGGGGGGATATGTAAGCCGTCTTTAAGGATGTGTCTGGAGGGATTGGACAGGTAAGATGGCAGCCCTCAAGCCCTCGTTCTGGTGCATTCCCCTCAATACCAATCGCCAATTACAGTGACTACTTCCCCATTATTGTCAGTAGTTCCTAGTGATCAGTATTCCAGTATCATTTAACCAATTACTATCAATTGGCCTTCACAAAGAGGGAGTCCCTGAGGAGACATAGCAAGAACAGAAGTTATAAAAGTCCCCCCCACCCAATGCCCAGGGGACACTCTCCCCTAAATCACTTGGTCCCTGGAGAGCGTAGGCCCAAACTTACAGCCATTTCCCCAAAGGTTCATTCGCCCCGCCAAGGTCGCCTCCAAGCCCAACATAGTGGATGGAGGAGCCGCTGTCTCTCCTTCTTGGCCGTCTTTGGTTCACTCTTGTGCTGGGTCAGGCAGGCCTTGACTGACAAACTTCTGACTCTCAACTTCAAATCTGGGTTCCGGTTCCCAGACCTTTTTATGCTCCCAAACTTACCGCCTAATCCAATGCCAGAACTAGACTGAGAAGGGCAAAGACCTCAGAGAACAGAGACCAAGATTCACTGGCCACATATCAGCCCAGAAGGGAAGATGAAGGCCCAAGGCTCTCCTCTCTCGATGTTTCTCTGTACATCTGTGTGTGTGTGTGTGTGTGTATCTCCCTCTCTTCCTCTTTCTTCACCTTCCCCTTCTATTTCTCTCATTATCTCTGTGTCTGTCTTCTGCCTCTGTGTATCTCTGTGTGTCTGTCTATGAGAGTATCTCTGTCTCCGTCTCTCTGTCTCTGTCTCTCTCTCCTTCTTTCTATCTCCATCCCCCCAGCCCACCCAAAGGCTCACAGCTTGTCCTTCCTCATTCACGGCCAGTTAGCTGGTTAGCACCTTTTGGAAGAAGTCCCAGTTCTATCTCAGCAGCCGATTGGCTCAGCAGCTTCTACTCATACTAAGCACAGGAACCTGCCCCCCCTCCCCCACTCCAAGTGGGGAACTGCCTCAAGAGAGGGCACTGAGCATATGCTAAGGCCAGGGCTTATTGAGGAGGCCACACACACCAACACACAAATACACACAATGGATAGACTTGTTTGGCTCCATGGGGCAGAGTAAGGAACAAGGCCTAGAGTCAGAAAGAGGTCAGTGACCTAGGCTGAATAGGGGAAAGCCTCCTCTGAATAAGAGCCATTCTAGAGCGGGCTGGCCTGCTTCCACAAGTGGAGGTCTCCCCTTCCTTTTCAAAGCGAGACTAGAGAATCCCTGGCCAGGGATGGGAATGAGGCGGTTCTCTTGGGGGAGGGCCAGCCTCAGTAGCTTTGAAGATCTTTCTAAACCTGGATCCTGTGATTGCCAGGATGCAGCCTGTGTCTACACAAGGAACCACAAGGCAATTCAAGGAGAGAAGGGGAGCACCAATAATTGGAACAGGAGCAAAGGCCTTCCATCATTCTAAAAAAAATAGAGGCCGAGAGGGCCTGTGTGTCCGGCATGGGGGCCAGAGGAGGAGGTAGGATGTCAAGGTCAAGGAAGAGCTAGTGAGTCAGTTTGGCTGTATCAGGACTGAACCTGGAATTTTATGAATATCGGAAAATCTCATATGAGAAAAGGCTTCTACCAATGCAGGTCACCACCTTCTCTGAAATGCATGACCTTAGCCAATTGGTAAGAACATTGAAGGGTTAAATGACTAATCCAAGATCACACAAACTGTCAGAACTGGGCCCGAACACAGGTCTTCATTTTAAGAACATCTGGATTCACTGCCAGAGAGACACCCCCTAGTGCAGCCAGATCAGATTCAAATACAAGTGGGGATACATGGAAGTGTGTTTTGCAGGACTGCACATGTGCAGCCTGTGTCAGATTGCTTGCCTTCTCAAGGGATGGTGGGGGGGAGACAGAGAATTTGGAACCCAAAATTTGAAAAAAAAAAAAAAAAAAGAATGTTGGAATTGTTTTTACATGTAATTGGGAAAAATAAAATATTAAATTAAAATTATTGTTTATTAATAAAATATATAATAGAATATTAATAAAATATTTAACAAAATAAATGAAAATAGAATGTTTTTGAGGGTGGTTAACAACATAGCATTTTCACGCTTTTTGTTTGCATTTCATTTTGCTTCTCTTTTTTTAACTGGTTTGATTTGATTTTTCTTGTGCAGTAAGATAATTGTAGAAATATGGATGCATAGATTGGATTTAACATATATTTCTACCATGTTTAACATATATTGGACTACTTGCCATCTAGGGGAGGGGACAGGGAGGGGGGGGAATTGGAACACAAGTTTTTGCAAGGGTTAATGTTGAAGAATTATCCATGCATATGTTTTGAAAAGTAAAAAAGATTTGATAAAGGGGGGAAAATTATTAATTGGGGAAAATATATAATGTTTTCATTTTCATTTCGGTTTCAAAAACTAGGTCACTATGCAGCCCACAGGAATCCCTATATATAGTTTGGTGGCCCCCATTTTAATTTGAGTTTGACACCATTGGGGCAACATCAAACTGCTCCTCCCTCTGGAGAGTCTATAAAGGGAAGAAATATGAACCAATAATAGCTAACATTTATATAGTGAGTATTATGTGCCAGGCCCTGTGACAAGGGCTTTACAATTGTTGTCATTTCATGTTCATCACAATCCTGAAGGGTGGGTGCTATTATTATCCTTCCTTTACAGAAGAGATGGGAAAATTGAGGCAGAATTAAGGTCTCACCTGAAGTCACACAGCTGGTGTCAGAGCAGATTTGAACTCGACTCTTCTTCGATGCCCTGGGGCACCTCCTAGTAGCATCTTAGAGAGGGAGCAAGACAATGGCCCACTGGGAGGCCACAGCAATGGTAGCACAGTATCCCCCAAGTCCTGCCCCAGCACCTGATGAGAATCAATTCAGCCCAAAGCAATAATCTTTCACTGGTCTCTACCATGTGTCCCAGAATGCAACAGTTGCAAAAACAGAACCAAAATAGCCCTAAAGCTTTCTAGAGAGGAAATGGGAAACTAAGTAACTCGGGGAAGGGGGGAAGGGGGTAGGAGGCTTGTATAAATGGAGGCAGCTGAGTGAAACTAGAGAGAGATAGGGAAAACACAAGTTGGAGGCCAGGAGGGAGGGTATTCCCGGCCTGGGCAAAAGTGCCAGCAGGAGAAGGGGTGCCAGCCTGGAGGAGCAGCAAGTCACCTGAAAGGAGCCAGAACAGAGAGCGACTGAAGGAGACAATGTGCAGGAAGTCTGGAAAGATGGGTTGAAGGCAGACTATGAACAGCCAGACTGGGGGACTCATATTTTAACCCCCAAAATGGGGAGCAGCTGAAGTCTGGGATTAAGGTCAGACTTGGGAGCTTTGTTTTGACAGAAGTGGAGAAGAATGATATGGAGACTGGAGAATCTCAGAGTGAGTTCACTGACTATGAGGCTCTCTCCAATCCATCCAGCCTACCTATCATCTCCATTTTACATGGGAGGAAACTGAGGCAAACAGTTCAGTGATTTGCCCAGGGTCACCCAGCTGAAT
This sequence comes from Sarcophilus harrisii, assembly GCF_902635505.1. Classification (NCBI taxonomy): domain Eukaryota; kingdom Metazoa; phylum Chordata; class Mammalia; order Dasyuromorphia; family Dasyuridae; genus Sarcophilus; species Sarcophilus harrisii. The sequence continues at coordinate 242,058,636 of NC_045431.1, forward strand.
AATCACTTGAGGTTGGACCCAAATTCCAGTCTTTCTGACTCTTAAAGTCCAATATCCCCAACCAGTGATTGTCCGGCATTGGGTGGAAAGCCTCCAACTAGAGTATCCTTCCACTTCCGGAAGGAGGTGATTTTTTTGGTGGGGCAGGATACACTAGGTGCTCAGAGGAAATTAGGAAGGTTTATTCATTTGCTCTATTATGGTCACTGTGTATATTTTTCTTTTGGTTCTACTTAGTTCAGTATCAGTTCACACAAATTCACTAAAATACCATTATGAAGCACATTTCCTTGGTTGTTTAATACGAGCTGCTAAACTTGGAGTGGGGAAGAAGGGGAGGGGGGAGGAGAGAGAAGTTCAGAAAAGCCTGTAATCCCAGACTCCCATTCTCTCCATGCTGGTCTCCACCCAAACCACAACTCCAAGACCCCCACCCACCTTCTGCTTTAAATAAGCTCATCAAGAGCCCAAGGCCCATTTGGGGCAAAATAAGAGTGAGCATGAAGGCTCTCTGGGGAGAAAAACAATTCCAAGGCACAGCTGGGGAGGCAGGAAGGTGTGGTAGGAAAGGCTCTGGCACAGGGGGCAGGAGACCCACCTGTGACAACCCGCTCCGATCCTTCCCCGTGGGCAATGCTGGGCAGGCTCCTTCATCCCCAAAGCCGCCTCCTCCTCAGCTGAACTTCCTGTGAGAAGGAAGAAGTCCAGCCCTCTTTGTTTTTTTGTCAATATTATCAAAAGGGATTGTCCTCGTTGATTTTTGTCCAGCCGTGTTGTCATCCATTCTTCCATTTTTTCCTTTCACATTGTCTCCCCTCTAAGTCCCAAGAAACCCTTGATAATGTGTTTCTTTGTTCTAAAAGAAATGGCCAAACGACCTTTCTTTTGAATAACCTGTTGGCCTTGTTGATAAAATGATTAAATTTCCTCTCCCTCCCCCCCAACTACTTGATAATGCTCTTGGCTGAGGTGATGATTGTCCCAAGGCTGGAAGGGACCTCTCACTTTACAAATTAGGAAACTTCGAACAGTTTAAAAAAAAAAACTTGCCCAAGCGACACAGAAGGTGAGGGGGGAGCTAAGATTTTCTGACATGTCTCTCCGATCCCAGTTCTAAGTTGCTGAGCTGAAATTGCCTTGGAAACCCAAAATGCTATAGAGATATAAGCTGCTGTCATGGAACTGGAAGCAGGAGTCATATGACATCAGCCAGGAAAGGCCCCAGTCCCCTAAGAGGTCTTGGAGGGATTCTACTGAGCATCTGACCTTGGGCACTCCTGAAGGGACAGACTTCCTCCCTGATATTCCTACACATTTTCACTGGCAATTGATGATTGGTTGCTTGGCTTCTCCTGCTGGATTTTCCTTCTCTGTGCCTGTAGCCCTGGGACATGAAGGCCTCAGAAATGTAAACAGATACATACACAGACAACTTTGAAGATCAATTTAATTCAATTCACATTGGAAATTTTGATGAACATCTGGGAAATCATCGAGGAAGATGGCTCCACGCCCTCCCCCGTGTCCCCAGCACCAAGTTCAGGGCCAAGGCTCTGGCTCCTTCTCCAAAGGATCTCCCCCAGAGCAGCCCCCCCCCCCCCCCCCACACACACACCCAGAGCTTCTTGCCACAAACAAGCAGGGCCTTCCCAAGGACTCCCTCCAGTTTAAATGGTTTCTTTGATGTGAGAGGAAACCCCTATGGGCTGTAGACTTATTTCTTCACTCTTTTCTTCTGTAACCTTCTGGGAAAGGCATCCTTTGGCCCTAATGAGAGCAAAGGGTAGAGAGAAGGGGGCACAGAATGAGAGAATCTCAGAGCACTGGCCACGGAGTCCAACTAATGCTTCAATGAGACTCCACAATGATCATATAATGAATAACTGCTAGCTTTGGGGCAGCACTTTAAGGCTGGGAAGCACTTTTAAAATAAGATCTCATCATTTCTGATGGATGTGATTCTCCAGCAATGAGACGAACCAATTCAGCTCCAATAGAGCAGTAATGAATTGAACCAGCTACACCCAGCGAAAGAACTCTGGGAGAGGACTATGAACCACTACATAGAATTCCCAATCTCTCTCTGTTTGTCCACCTCCATTTCTGATTTCCTTCACAGGCTAATTGTACACTATTTCAGAGTCCGATTCTTTTTGTGCAGCAAAATAACTGTTAGGACGTGTATACTTATATTGTATTTAATTTACACTTTAACATATTTAACATATATTGGTCAACCTGCCATCTGGGGGAGGGGATGGGGGGAAGGAAGGGAAAAGCTGGAACAAAAGGTTTGGCAACTATCAATACTATAAAATTACCCATGCATATAACTTGTAAATAAAAAGCTATAATAAAAAAAGGAAAAAAATAAAATATGATCTCATTTTTTCTTGTGCAATATGATGAATATGGAAATATGTTTAGAAGAATTGTACATGTTTAGCTGATATTGGATGGCTTGCTGTCTATAGGAAGGGGTGGGAGGAGGAAGGGAGAAAAATTTGGAACACAAGTTTTTTCAAAGGTGAATGTTGAAAACTATCTTTGTATGTATTTGGAAAAATTAAAAGCTATTAAAAATATATGATCTCATTTGATTCCCATAACATGAGAGGTAGGTACTATTATCATCCCTGTTTTACCAGGGAGGAAACTGAAGTAAACAGTTCAATGACTTGCCCAGGGTCACACAGCTAAGTAAGTAACTCTTCTTGACTCTAAGTCCAATATCCTCAACCAGTGATTTTTCAGCCTTGGGTGAAAGACCTCCAGCTAGAGAGCATCCCTCTACTTCCCAAAGAGGCTCTTTCCACTGCTGAGTTACATGGTAGGAAATGCTTCCTGATCTTAAGTCTACATTAGCTGACTGGCCGACATCCCCTGACCCCTTCTAAGGCAGGCCGCTCAAGGCTGATCCCCTACAACATGGTTCTCACATCCCCCTTGAGTGTATTCTTACCCAGACAGAACCTCCTTCAACCCAGGTCCTTCCACTAGTCCTCATATGGCAAGGACTTGGGGTCTCTGTTGTCCTGCATGCCCTCTAGCTTATCAATGGGATAGCTATTTAGGGAGGGGGTGGCAGAGAGAGTGTGTCCACCTCCCAGGCTACACTCTGCCCCATCCCTTCGGTTCGTCCACCTTCCCCAAGGCCGAACAAGGTGGCAGGAAGTCCCGCTCTGGCTCAGGAGCTCACTCAGGATCAGACTTAGGGTGACTCAGAGAGGTTTGACTTTCTGGTTATGTGGCCCTGAACAAGTCTAAGCCCTTCATAACCTCATTCCCTCCCATATTCTAGTCCTCTGACCTCTGTTTTCCATGCCATGCAGGATTTATCGCTACAAGTGGCAAGTCGTGGAACACAACACACCATCTCCCTCCTTTCTGCTAGCTGTCCCACATGAATGGATGCTCTGCCCCCTCCCCTCAGGCTCTTTCCCTGCCTTCCTTCAAAACTCAAATCTGTTCCAGGAGGCTTTTCTCCAAGAACTTAGCTACTAAGTCCCCTCTCGGAGCATTTTCTGTCTCCTCACATTCACCTTGTCCACCACACGTTGTCTCTCCTGCCTACCCCCAGTAGATGATCAGCTCCTTGAGAACAGCAAATGCCTTTCACCTTTCTTTTTATCCTTAGCATGTAGGAGCCACCTCCAGTCATCCTGATACTGGAAGGATCTGGAGGGGAAAGTGAGGCATGTGACCTCGCACAGCCCTTTCTCACTTAAACCCAATTCACTTGTCATGGTATCCCCTCCCAGATATCCCCGGTCCAACAAAGGACAAACAGCAGCACTTGGCACAGTGCCTGGAATATAGTAAGTGCTTAATAAATGATTATTTTTATGAGATGGAATGGAATGGAATGGAATTCCTACGAAACACTAATATTGGAAATTCAGAGAAATTTGGGAAGATTTTTTTGAACTGATACTGAACTAAGACAGTTCAACCAGGAGGAAAATATACACAGTGACCATATCAGTGTAGATGAATAATCCCTCCTTATCCAGGCCTCTTCCAATTTGCCCTAAGCACCTAGTTTGGCCTGCCTCACCCAAAAAAACTCCTGCTTTTTGTTTTGCATTTTTATGTATACATATTTTTAGTTCTATTGGATAGGCCCTATTGAAAATGCTGCCTCCATTTTTCATTTGTTTGTTTGTTTGTTTTGAGGCAATCGGGCTAAATGACTTGCTTAAGATCATAAAACTAGTATCAGGTTGAATTTGAATTCATTTCCTCATGACTCCAGAGCTGGTGCCCTGCGCCATCTAGCTGCTCCTTGAGGGCAGGTAGGACATTTGTGGCTATATTGCTAGTGCCTAGCACAGGATCTGGTATGTTCTAGGGACCTTTTCTTCAATGTCTCATCTTAGAAAGTTGCCTAGAACACAGATAATTCAAGGGACTTGCCCAGGGCCACGCAGCCAGTGAGTGTCTGAGGCAGGACTTGAATTCGGAGGCTAGCTTTCTTTCCTCTCCTCTATATCCCCAGATGTAGAGGATAAATTCTGAAAAACCAAAGAAGCAGAGCCAAGACAGGGGGACACAGCTACTGCAAAAATATGAGGAAACGTGAAGAATGGACAAAGTCTTGGGGGAGGACTTGGGGGATGGGGGAATATTCTGCTCTGAAATTCGTTATGGAGCAAGTTTTCTTGGTGATTTAATGAGATGCTTATCTTGGGGGGGAGGGTATGCAGAAGAACCTGTGACCCCAGGCTCACCTTCTCTCCATTGCTTCGATGGTCTCCACCAAGGGCAAGTTGCGGGTCTCCATGAGGAAGCAGATTGCCACCCCGGCGAAGATGGCGGTAGCCCCAAAGATTACGGGGGGCAGGATGGGATGGTACTCTTCCAACATGGAGACCAGTGGGGCCGCCATGCCACCCAAGCGGGCATTCACGGAGACGAATCCCATGCCCATCTGCCTGACGGAGCAAAGTCAGTGGGTTAGTTAGCAGCCAAGTGGTGGGGTTGGAGGTCTGTAAGGTTTGAAGCAGCTCCTGAGACCCTCGAGAAGGAAACAAAGACAGCAGGGCAAAAAAAGTGATAGGTTTGAGCTCGAGAGATGGTCCCCATTGAGGAAAAAAGGCCACTGACCAGGGGTAGAGGCTCTGGGTCAACGGCCTCCTTCACCACCTGTGCCTATAGGCCACCACTGAAACTACTCCATCCCTCCATGTTCCTTGGACAGTTCTTGCTGGGATCGCCAACAAGCACCCAGGACCAGCCTCTCTTTTCTGTAGTTCAGGGAATCCCTCCCCATCCCAGCCTCTGCCTTCATCATCAGTGACTTTGGAGTTCTTGTCCATGGTCCTTTCAATACTATGGCCTCCTCAGCTCCCACAGCCTGCATCTTTACTCTACTCAGTACTGACCTGAACTCGATCACACTCTCCCATTCTCCCAGCTCTGCCTCTGCTAAACTCTCCTAAACCTGTCTTTTGTCCTCCCCTTGACCACAAATATGTCCCCTCTGTCCCTCCCTCTTCATCCTTTATAGCCTTGACTTTATAGTTAATCACATCAAATATGCTCTGGGCTCCAACCTAGGACATCCCCACCATCCAGATCTCCTTCTCTCTTGCTGTTCTTCAACTCAGTTATATGGAAGCTACTCAAAGACTGAAGTTGCCGTCAGTGCCCTCTCTAAATTGTCAGTGTCTTGGGGAAAGCCTCTGTCTCACTGCCCTGGTTAGAGGCCCGTCTACCATTGTTCTAAAGAAACTGCTCTCTCAGGACTTATCAGGCACCTTTTACCTCCTCCTCCCTTGTTTTCTGTGCTATTATCTTCTGTCTGATAACTCCTTCTCACTTGTTTTTTTCTAGACCATCATCCATGTCTCCCCCAAGCTCTGTCCTAGATCTTCTTCTTCTTCTTCTTCCTTCTTCTTCTTCCTTCTTCTTCTCTTTCTGTGTGTGTATCTCTCTGCCTGTCTCTGTCTTTCTGTTTCTATCTCTCTGTTTCTCTCTCTGTCTCTCCCTCTCTGGCTTTCTGTCTGTCTGTCTTTGTGTGTTTCTCTTTCTCTGCCTCTCTCTCTCTCTCTCTCTCTCTCTCTCTCTCTCTCTCTCTCTCTCTCTTTCTGGCTTTCTGTCTCTCTGTTTCTTTCTGTTTCTGTATGTCTCTCCTCTGTCTCTCTTTGTCTCTCTCTGTTTCTCTCTGTCTGTGTGGTTCTCTGGCTCTCCCTCTCTGTCTCTGTCTGTCCATTGGTAACAACAACCAATCAGCCAGCAAGCGTTCATGAAGCACCTACTATGTGCTTGGTGTTTGACAAAGGCAAAATGAAATTAGAGTGTATCTCTTTACAGGTAAGAAAACAGGAAAGCTCTCCAAAGGAGCCAGCTTATTCCTAGACCTGGAATCTCCTTTGTGAGGCATGCTCTGGGGTGCAGAAACTCCCTCTGTCAATGAAGGTGGGGGCCTTCTTTGTAACTTAGTCTTAGAGAGTTGTTACCTCAAACTCAGAAAGATGAAGTAAAAAGAAAGGTGCAGAATCACCCAGCCAGGAAGTGTAAAGGTGGGATTTGAACTCAGGGCTTCCCGATTCCAAGTCTGGCTCTGCGTGCTGTGCCATGCTGCCTCTACACAATGTAGAGGGGAAGTCACTTGGGAGTGAAGGGAGGCTTAAGTAATGGAAAAGAGGTAGGGCATCCTGGGTGTGGAGGACTGGGGGACCCCAGGCTCAGTCTGGTTATTCTCCACTACAAGATCTCCTGATTCCTTTCCCTTCTGTCCACCCCCAAGGCCACTGTCCCAGCTAAGGCGTCAGCACCGATCAACTGCATGATTGCGTGGCTATGGCTCAGTTGTGTCCAACTCTTCATGGGCTCATCTGGGGCTTTGTTGGCAAAGACACTAAAGTGGTTTGCCATTTCCTCTTCAAGCTCATTTTGCAGATGAGGAAACTGAGGCAAATGAGTTAAATGACTTGTCTGAGGACAGCTCTGAACTCAAGAAGATGATGAGTGTTCCCGACTCCAAATTTGGCGCTCTTTGCAGTGAGGCGCCACCTGGCTGTTCTAATCAGTGTCTCTGCTCCACTCCATCCTCACTCACACCAGTGCAAGGTCATCCCCTTCTAGCCCATCTCTCCCCTTTTGGAAAAACTTTAGCTGTTCCTCCTTGTTGCCAGAGTTAAGTTCAAAACCTTTGCTCTGATTCAGCCTGATTCCCACTTACCTTTTCATCATATTCTGGGTTCCAACCAAACTGGACCTCCGTCCCCAAATTTGTTCACAGGCCTTTGTTCATGTCATTGCCTCTGCCTGGAAAGCCTTCGTTCCTCTTTCTCATCTCTCAGCATCTTTCTCTCCCTTCAAGGCTCAGCTCGGACACTACTTCTCCCCTTCCTAATCCCACCTCCCGTTGACTGATGCTTTCTCCCACCTCAAACGATCCCACATTGCACCCAGTGGGATGCAAGAGCCCTGACAACAGGAAATGTCATCTTCCCTTTGTATCCCCAATGCTTAATAGCAGATGGAGGCCATGGCGACGTTGAACTGAATTCTGATCAGGAAAGATTTGGGTCTGGGGAAGGCAGATGGTCCTAGCACTCCGGCCCCCTTCCAGCACACGTTTGTGGGCATCTCCCCATGAGCCAGCAGCCCCTTCCTGCTGCCTACCTGACCTGCGTCGGGTACAGCTCCCCTGCAAAGAGGTACACAGAGATGAAGGAGCTGGCCAGACAGCCCTTCCCCAGGGCCGCCTGGGCCGTCCTCAGGGTTTGCATGTCTGTGGAAGAACGCAAAAAAGGAAAGCCATGAGCAGCAGCCAGGAAAGGGGGGGTGCCGGATCGACAGGCCGCAATGGTCCCTGGGAAGGGGGGATGCTGGGCCAACAAGCCACATCAGTCCCTGTGAAGGGGGGATGCTGGACTGATGGGCCACGTTGGTCCCCAGAAAGGGGGGATGCCGGGCCAACAGGCCGCATCAGTCCCAGTTCCAGCAAGGGCCCAGAAAGAGCCACCGCCTCCATTTTCTGCCCATACCATCCCTAGAGTCTGTCTCGCAGAATCCTGTGAGTTCCTATCTTAATTTCCCGCTTTCCCCACCAGGGGATAGTCAGTCATTAATCCCACAAGGACCTATTTATTAAGCTCTCCAAAAATGAAATTTCTCCTGTCTTCTTACTTTCTACTGGGGAAGTGAAACCCCCAGTAAAGCACAGGTAAGAAAATAGAGTATTTGTGCCACTTCGGCACTGGCAAGTAAACACAAAGTATAAATGGAGTAAAGTATAAAGTAGCTGGAGAAGGGGGTGGAGGTAACAATTGGAAGGACCAGGATATGGTGCCTGAGGAGGCATCAAGAGAGCTACGGTTTCCAAGATATAGAGATGAGAAGGGAAGGCAATCCAGGTGGGGCACAGCCCCTGTGCAAAGGCAAGGAGATGGGAGATTAATCCCATTTACTGGGGATAGCAAACAAGCCACCTTGGCTGGAGAGTAGAGTGTGGGAGACGTGTGAAATCAGGCCAGAGCCAGACCAGGAAGGACTTTCAGAGCCAGACAGGGGAGAGTGTCATTTCTCCTAGAGACACGAGGGAGTCACTGAAGCTTCTCCTTCCCACAAGCCCTTCGGCACAGTTCTGGCAGATTAATCCCCCAAAGACAGCACTTTCGTCCTTGCACACTGCCCTTCCCAGAAACCTAGCTTCTTACAATTGCCTACCACACTTCTGACTGGCATTCAAGGCTCTCCATAATAATTCAGCCCCACCTTCTTTTTCCACTGCTCTCACTCCTCAACAGGGCAGAGAAATGATTCAGTGCTGGGCCTGGAGTCGGGTAGATCTGAATTCAAATCTGACCTCAGACACTTACTAGCCTCAACAAGTCACTTCATCCTGGTGGCCTCAGTTTCCTTATCTGTAAAATGAGCTGGAGAAGGAAGTGACGAACCATACCAATATCTTTGCCAAGAAAACCCCAAATAGGGTCACTGAGAGTTGGACATGACTAAAATGACTGAACAATATTGACAAGTAAAGTCAATGGCTGTTTGATGGAAGGATCCACTTTCCAACCCCTCACCCCAAAGTTAAAACCCAGCTAAAAGCTGGGCAGGGATGGGTCATCATCGATGAGATCACAAACCCCTTGTAATACTCCTGAGAACCAAGATCTAGAGCTAGAAGAAACTTAGGGGCTTTCTAGTCTCCCCTCTCATTTAACATATAAGGAAACTAAGGCATTGAGAAATGACAAGAATTTAGGTAGAGTGGGGGAGACAAAATTTGAACCCATGTCTCTGACTCACACACCAGTTTTCTTTCCTCTGTAGTATGTTACTTTGTATATTTGAGTTTTCTTACTGTGTGACTGGAAATCTTAGGACTTATCTACACAGAAATACAGATCTCTCTCTCTCTCTCTCTCTCTCTCTCTCTCTCTCTCTCCTTTCTCTCTGTCTCTCTCTCTCTCTCTCTCTGTCTCTGTCTGATTGTCTCTCTCCTTTCTCTCTGTCTCTCTCTTTCTCTCTGTGTGTGTCTCTTTCTCGGTCTCTCTCTCTCTATCTCTCTTTCCCCTCCCTCCCTTATCTCTCTCTCTCTCTCTGTCTGTCTGTCTCTGTCTCTGTCTCTCTGTGTCTGTCTGTCTCTGTCTCTCTCTCTCTCTCTCTCTCTCTCTCTCTCTCTCTCTCTCTCTCTGTCTGTCTCTCTCTGTCTCTCTTCCTCCCCACCATTAGGTGTGAGAGTCACAGATCCTTGCATTATTAACACCTGTCTCCAGATGTTGCTTAGATCAACATCTCCCGAGCTTCTCTTTTCCCTCTGAATTCTCTGAAAAAAAGGGGGCCCAAATCACTGCCGCCCCCACCCCACCCAGGTCCTTGTGAGGCTCAAATGAAATCATGGACACGGGGTGCTTTGCAAGCTGAGGAGGGAAGGGGTCACGGCTCCTATGACTCACCTTCTGGGACAAACATGTTGGCGATCACCATGAATCCGGCCAGGATGAGGAACGAAGCCACAGTGGCCCGGCGCCCCACATAAATCATCGTGGTGGTGGAGACCAGCATGGCCGGGATGTCAATGACCCCGAACATCACCTGGACCAGGTAAATGCTGAGCCCAAACTTCTGGAGGTCCATGGCCAGGCCATAGTAAGCCAAGGAATTGGAGAACCTGAGAATAACAGCGGAATACTCCGCTTAGCCCCATGTCCCCTTGGCCCACTTCCCAGCTTTGCTATTAGTGCTGACCCCTTGATGCCTCAGGTTCCCCCTTTCCAAGCAGCTGCCCATGACTGCCTGCCATTCCCTTCCCATCAGCCACTCCTTTCCGTGCATTATACGCTGCAGACTGGGTATGTAAGCTCCTTGAGGGCAGGAAACAGCTTTTTTCTGTATCTCCAATATCTGGCATTTAGTAGGTTCTTAATAAATGCGGGCTGATAAATTTCAGCCACTGGGGAAGATTCTTCCAGCTCCCAATTTGCTCTAACTGAGAACGATCAGGGAGGAGGGGAGTTGGCCAGAGTCCGGTCTAGCCTGGATTCCACAAAAAATTTTCTAGGAGTGAGAGCCATCCCAGAGGGGAAAGTGGAGGCTGCTTGAGGAAGGGCTCAGCTTCCCCTCTCTCGAAGTCTCCAAACAGAGGCCACAGAGCCATGGGTGCTGCAGCGTCCTCCACATGCCCCAAGTCCTTGTAGCTATCCTGGAAAGAGATCTGTATAACTCTTCCCTGACTAGCCTGGAAGTTCCTTGAGAGCAGGAGCTATCTCAGAGTTGTTTTACATTCCTGCTGCCCTGTATACAGTAGGTGCTTCATAAATGATTGTGGCTTGATTGCCTGCATTGATACTGAAGTAGGTTCCTTATGCTCTGAGATACTGTGATTCTGGTCAGTGGGAGCTAGAACGGCACCAGGACTTGTGGATGGGGCCCCAAGACACTGCAAGGCCATTATGGTGAGGCATGTGTGACCAAGCAGATGGAGGACAACAGGAGGAACAAGGACAGGCTGCCTGCGGAGAAGCTCATGGACATGAAGCACCTATTTTGATTAATTAATTTTGCTAATAAGATGCCCCATTCAGCTATCTCTACCTGTCAAAACAGTCGAGGAATATCAGCA